>NC_084573.2:30277500-30300000 GCF_033978685.3 Nerophis lumbriciformis
CACACATGGGACAGTTTAGTGAGAAATAATTGTTTTAGTTATATTGTAAGACTTAGAAACGTTGCTTGGAGTGATGAGTGACAAATTTGTACGAGTTGAAACGCTATGTACTCCCTGTTCAACACTTTAAACACTTGAAACACTGACGATTCCCCCAGCGACAAATGCACACCATGTCAATGTATTTGCATGTGTTTTTACGATAACTGTTTGCATCGTGGCCTTCAGCGAAGAAAAACACATACATTAGCTGCACCGTTTTACAAGCCGCAGGGTGCAAAGTGTGGGATAAAATTAGTGTCCGGAATTGACATCAATTTTAAACTCAGTGATAACTTTTTTCTGTAAAAATGCGCCCCCACACTGCAAAAAGTCAGTGTTCAAAAATAAGAAAAAAAAATACAAAAATGAGGGGTGTTTTATTTGAACTAAGCAAAATTATCTGCCAATAGAACAAGAAAATTTGGCGTGTCAAGACTTTCCAAAACAAGTAAAATTAGCTAACCTCAATGAACCCAAAAATACCTTTAAATAAGTACATTCTCACTAATAACAACTGTACTACTATATGAGTACGTATTTACTATTGTTTCATTGAAAATAAAACAGCAAAGTCCATTTGGCTGTCATCTATTTTAATTATGAAACACAATTGTGTCAAAGTCATGATTTTTTTTTTTTTTACATGCTTGAAGTAAGAAATGATTACTTTAAAAAAGTAGTTTTATACTTGTGAGCAGTGTTGGGACTAACGCGTTACTTTGTAACGCGTTACTGTAACGCCGTTAGTTTCGGCGGTAACTAGTAATCTAACGCGTTATTTTTTTTTATTCAGTAATTTAGTTACCGTTACTACATGATGCGTTACTGCGTTATTTTACGTTACTTTTGATGTAGTATCGGCTAGAAACAGAAGCGCTGCGGTGCCGTTCTTCTGAATCTTCCTCTGTCACAAGCCGGAGAGAAGAAAAGAGGCGCGGTCTATGTGTGTGTGTGGGGGGGGAGGGGAGGGGAGGTTTGATCCGCGGTTTGATATATGAAACAAAAAAAAAAAGTTGTTGTCACGTTCAGTCCACACACAGCGTGGTCATGGCGAGCGCAATAACGGAGGAGCTTGAACGCCCAGCGCCATTGAATCGGTGTGTTTATAAGTGCAGATTCGGTTGTGCAAAACGAGGGTTTTAAACACATGCTGAACGTGCTTGAACCACGTTACGACATCCCGTCGCGCACCCACTTCAGCAATAAGATTGTGCCAGATCTTTATGAGCAGGAGAAGAAAAAACTATCCCGAGCATCATCTGTTGCGCTCATGACAGACGGGTGGACGTCCAGGGGAACTATAAGCGCTCACTTCATCACAGCAGACTGGGAGATGAGAAGACACGCCCCCTCTACGAGAGTCACCTTGCACAGGTACTGACACAAGCAGTGGAGGAATGGAAGATAAAGATATCCCAGTCACACGTGATAATGCCAAAAATCAAATAATTACAGAGAATGAGGCAGGACTGGGACCACAGATAGGTGCTTTGCACATGTAGTGAATTTGGCATCACAGAAGGGAATCTCAGTCAATAGGATGGAGCGCCTCTTTGGGAGGATCAGGAAGGTTTCTTACTTCCACCCAAGCACAACAGCTGCTCATGTGCTTAAGACAAAGCAAGAAATGCTAAAGCTGCCTGCTCATACATGATGTCCCAACGAGGTGGAACTCCACTTATGATATGTTGGAGCAGCAGGCAGCTATATACTCTGCATTGACCCACAACACCCTGAAGACAAATGTCACCCTGTCTGATGATGATGTGAGAGTGGCAGATGAGGTCCTCTAGGTGCTTAAACCCCTCAAAAGTGTTACATCTCTACTGAGCACTGAAACTTCACCATCTGTGTCAATGATCCTGCCACTGAAAACAAGGATTCTACAATCCATGGCTCCAAGTGTGGAAGACAGCAGCATCACTCCAGATGTCAGCCTTTATTTCACTACCTATGTTTCAAGGAAGATGATGTTTCTTCTTATGTTGCACTTAAACTTGTTTTTTTATTAATGGTCATTGGTCCAAGTTTAAAGAAAGGAGGAATGCCTTTTTATGTTGCACTGTTTTTCATTAATTATGTTAAAAGGAAAATAAAAATGCATGTCAACTTGATCAACAGATTGTATTATTCTCCAGTGCAATAACAGTACTGAAATGAAGGCAAAAAGGGCATTAATGGGAGCTTTAAAAAAAAAAAGAAGAAAAAAAGAAGTAACTAGTTACTTTTCACAGTAACGCATTACTTTTTGGTGTAAGTAACTGAGTTAGTAACTGAGTTACTTTTGAAATAAAGTAACTAGTAACTGTAACTAGTTACTGGTTTTCAGTAACTAACCCAACACTGCTTGTGAGTGTTGATGACACAGCTTTGCAACAGTTGATATTCTAGTTTCAAGCATGTTTTACTCAATATAGGTCATCAAATCTCAGCAACAAGCTGTAATATCTTACTGAGATCATTTAGGACCAAAACCCTTAAAACAAGTAAAACACTCTAACATAAAATCTGCTTAGTGAGAAGAATGATCTTATCAGACAGAAAATAAGCAAATTTCACCCTTATTTGAGATATTTCATCTTACTTAGATTTCAGTTTTTGCAGTGCAAGATTGTTACATGTGCAACATGGACCCTCCGGGTTGAGAACATCCAGGTTTTGTTCTTCCTTGAAGACGGAACTAAATGATCCAACCTTTGTAAACGCTCAAGGTGCCTTAATTGAGCCGTCTGCTTGACCCTTTCCCCCCTCCAACCTGTTTGTCTCCTTCCACCAGACCTCGGATCTCTGCGCGGCCATCATTACTCCACCTCGTATTCATTAAAGCACCACCCCCCCCGTGTGAAATGTCACCAATTTTCCCTCCCCAGCATACCTTGCGGTGTCCTAAGCCGACTCTAATTGGACCGGAGCGCAGGTAGCTTGGACGGCGGTCAAAGGGGACCTCGCTTGCATTTTATCACCTCTCCGCAGAGCCTCGCCGGGGCAGAACGGCCAACATTCCGCCACCCCGGGGTAATTAAAAAATGTCTTTGGTCTAATTTATACCCAGCTGCCGGAGCGCGATATCATTATTGAAGTGCGTCGCAATTGAAGGTTATTATACAACGCGGCACTGGTAGAATTCTGTGATGTTTGCTTACTCCAACCATTATGTCATCCTCCCCCAGGACGGGCGGTCCATAGTGTGCATACTGAGCCCTGGCGTTGCCGGGGGGACAAGATTAAATACCTGTTGGAACTGGCATCTGGTTTTTTTTTTGGTTTTTTTGGGGGGGCTCGATGCAAAAAGTGAGCGTAGCTGTCTCTTTCTCTCTGTGACTGACACGGGCTGCGAGGGAAATGCGTGCATGTGCAAATTAAGCGCCGGTCGTTCTCGCTCTCGCCTCTGGGTTGCGTGTGTGTGTTCGCCGGCAGTAATCTTTGATTGATTGATTGATTGAAACTTGTATTAGTAGATTGCACAGTACAGTACATATTCCGTACAATTGACCACTAAATGGTAACACCCGTATAAGTTTTTCAACTTGTTTAAGTCGGGGTTCATGTAAATCAATTCATGGTACAAATATATACTATCATACTGAGCCCCTAAAGGGACATGGGGGAATTTTTTTTTTTTGTAATATTTTTTTTTTTTTTTTTTTTTTTTTTTTTTTTAGACATGTATCTCGTGTGCACGAGAAACTTTTTATAAAGTTAAAAAAAAAATTGTAAAAAATTATATATTTATTTAATTTTTTTTTTTAGACATGTATCTCGTGCGTACGAGATACATGTCTTAAAAAAATAAAAAAATTATATACCGTATTTTCCGCACTATAAGGCGCACCTAAAAACCACAAATTTTCTCAAAAGCTGACAGTGCGCCTTATAACCCGGTGCGCTTTATATATGGATAAATATTAAGATTCATTTTCATAAAGTTTCGGTCTCGCAACTTCGGTAAACAGCCGCCATCTTTTTTCTCGGTAGAACAGGAAGCGCTTCTTCTTCTACGCAAGCAACCGCCAAGGTAAGCACCCGCCCCCATAGAACAGGAAGCGCTTCTTCTTCTACTGTAAGCAACCACCCGCCCGCGTAGAAGAAGAAAAAGCGCGCGGATATTACCGTACGTCTCATTTCCTTTGTGTGTTTACATCTGTAAAGACCACAAAATGGCTCCTACTAAGCGACAGGTATCCGGTTCATGAAAAGACGCAATCTCTCCATCCGCACACGGATGACTATTTCACAGCAACTGATATTCCTGTGAACCGCACTGTGGATACAACGGGAGCACGTACGGTGAATATTCGCACCACAGGGAATGAGAAGTCATCCTTCACTGTGGTTCTAGCTTGCCATGCTAATGGCCAGAAACTTCCACCCATGGTGATATTCAAAAGGAAGACCTTGCCAAAAGAGACCTTTCCAGCCGGCGTCATCATAAAAGCTAACTCGAAGGGATGGATGAAGAAAAGATGAGCGAGTGGTTAAGGTAAGTTTAAGTTTACGCGAAGAGGCCGGGTGGCTTTTTTCACGCAGCTCTGTCCATGTTGATATACGATTCCATGCGCGCCCACATCACGCTGGTTTTAATATATTATTAAAGTTTGACTGACCTGACTGTTTTTTTTTACATTCCTTTAACGCAGTTAGATGCGGCTTACAACACGGGGCGGCTTATAGGTGGACAAAGTTTTGAAATATGCCGTTCATTGAAGGCGCGGCTTATAACCCAGGGCGCCTTATGGTGCGGAAAATACGGTATATATTTTTTTTATAACTTTATAAAAAGTTTCTCGTGCGCACGAGATACATGTCTAAAAAAAATAAACTATAAAAAGGGTTTGCTGGAGCCTATCTCAGCTGCATTTTGTCATATATATATATATATATATATATATATATATATATACACAACAACTTCTTCTTTTAGGTAATGATTCAACTACAATATTTTTTTGTTTCATCTGACCACAGAACTTTCCTCCAGAGGGTCTTATCTTTGTCCATGTGATGTCAGATGAAACAAAAATTTTGCTGTTTGGCCACAATACCCAGCAATATGTTTGGAGGAGAAAATGTGAGGCCTTTAATCCCAGGAACACCATGCCTACCGTCAAGCATGGTGGTGGTAGTATTATGCTCTGAGCCTGTTTTCCTGCCAATGGAACTGGTACTTTAAATGGGACAATAAAGAAGGAGGATTGCCTCCAAATTCTTCAGGACAACCTAAAATCATCAGCCCGGAGGTTGGGTCTTGGGCACAGTTGGGTGTTCCAACAGGACAATGACCCCAAACACACGTCAAAAGTGGTAAAGGAATGGCTAAATTAGGCTAGAATTAAGGTTTTAGAATGGCCTTCCCAAAGTCCTGACTTAAACGTGTGGACAATGCTGAAGAAACAAGTCCATGCCAGAAAACCAACAAATTTAGCTGAACTACACCAAGAGGAGTGGTCAAAAAATTCAAGCAGAAGCTTGTGGATGGCTACCAAAAGCGCCTTATTGCAGTGAAACTTGCCAAGGGACATGTAAGCAAATATTAACATTAACTGTATGTATACTTTTGACCCAGCAGATTTGCTCACATTTTTATTAGACTCATAATAAATTCATAAAAGAACCAAACTTCATGAATGTTTTTTGTGCTTGTTGGTCAAAAAAATACGCGTTGTAGAAATGATTGGAAACTCAAGACAGCCATGACATTATGTTCTTTACAAGTGTATGTAAACTTTTGATCGCGACTGTATGTATATGTTAGGTCAGGTAAAAACACATATATATCATCCCTACAAGCCTGTTTCGCAGGTTTCCCTGCTCATCAGGGGATTTGATTTATGCATATATGTGTATATATATATATATATATATATATATATATATCTTTTTGCTTTGGACACTCCTTCAGTCATGTCGGTGCGCACATGTTTGTTTTTCTCATGCATACCAAACATGTGAGAGAGCAGGCGAGCAACCTGAGCGTATTACCGCCGTAATGGTTTCTCTTTCCAATCCCGTCCCATAAGCAATCATCTGTGTTTCTCACCCACTCGGCATCTCACGTATCCCACTCCCATCGCACAAAAAGCCCCGCGGAACTCTCTCCCTCGTTGGGTTACGAGCCGTATTCCATCGCCTCTAAATGACTCGGCCGGCCGGGACTATTTTGTCGAGTCCGAAGGAAATGTGACAATCTGTAAAACACAAAACGTGGTGACAGTAAAGATTATTTCATGTGTATTTAGTTTTGCTCGAAGGCTTTCCTGACAGCTCTGAAGTGTGGTCACTGGAGTGGATACGTAGCAGTTTTTAAACGGCGTGGGTACCAAACCGTGTACTCTTTTTGGCACCGATTCACGTAAAATCCAATGGTACCTGGTGACGTCACGCCCGGTTGCTGACTCAGCCAAACTACGTCTAGGTAATGTTGCATTTTTTAATGCCAACAATTGCTTCAAAAAAATGCTCCAAGTAAGGTAAAGTAAGGCTCTAAAAATGCGTTAGCTTGACGCTAATATACTGTGGCTTTTCTCTTGACATGCTACTGATTAGCATTAACCATTTTACACGTCAAATTTGTTAATGAAAACTGGTGCGTAATAATACCATACTTACAGTATTAATACTTTCTGGGGTGCAACACCAACAAAAAAACTTGCAACTAATAGTCCTATACTCGCAAATTAAACTCAAATGTGATAAATCAATATCTAATAACTGGAGATGTCCGATAATGGCTTTTTTGCTGATATCCGATATTCCGATATTGTCCAACTCTTAATTACCGATTCCGATATCAACCGATACCGATATATACAGTCGTGGAATTAGCACATTATTATCCCTAATTTTGTTGTGATGCCGCGCTGGATGCTTTAAACTATGTAAAAAGGTTTTCCAAAATAAATCAACTCAAGAAAAAAAAAAATGCCAACAAGGCACTGCCATATTTATTATTGAAGTCACAAAGTGCATTATTTTTTTTAACATGCCTCAAAACAGCAGCTTGAAATTTGGGACATGCTCTCCCTGAGAGAGCATGAGGAGATTGAGGGGGGGGGGGGGGGGGGGGGTGTATATTGTAGCGTCCCGGAAGAGTTAGTGCTGCAAGGGTTTCTGGGTATTTGTTCTGTTGTGTTTATGTTGTGTTACGGTGCGGATGTTCTCCCGAAATGTGTTTGTCAATCTTGTTTGGTGTGGGTTCACAGTGTGGCGCATATTTGTGACAGTGTTAAAGTTGTTTATACGGCCACCCTCAGTGTGACCTGTATGGCTGTTGACCAAGTATGCGTTGCATTCGCTCGTGTGAAAAGCCGTAGATATTATGCGATTGGGCCGGCACGCCCGCAATATTGTTGTCTGGGTGGAAATCGGGAGAAATTCGGGAGAATGGTTGCCCCGGGAGATTTTCGGGAGGGTCACTGAAATTCGGGAGTCTCCCGGGAAAATCGGGAGGGTTGGCAAGTATGACTGCTCTTTACCACTCCGTACAGCTGCGTTTTAAAAAGTCATAAATTTTACTTTTTGAAACCGATACCGATAATTTCCGATATTACATTTTAAAGCATTTATCGTCCGATAATATCGTCAGTTGATATTATCGGACATCTCTACTAATAACTGGGCAGCAGTTATTAGATATTATCGGCTCATTTTAAAATGTTGCAATAAAATTGTTTTTATTGTCAAAATTAATTACTGTAATTACGGACTAAATTAGCCACATCCACAAAATTTAAGGGGAAAACATTTGTTTCCATATATTAGCCGCACCGGACTATAACCCGCAGATATATACATTGTGAAATGAGTTATTTATACAAATATTCTGTAAATGTTTATTTATTTATTTAATTGTAACAAGGCAGTAAAACGACTGATCAGACAAAACAGAAGTCATCGTCATGATCCTGAGGTAGGCAGGGTTGGGGGGGCGGTGTTTTAGGGGGGTAGCAGGTGGTGTATATTGTAGCATCCCGGAAGAGTTAGTGCTGCAAGGGGTTCTGGGTATTTGTTCTGTTGTGTTTATGTTATGTTACGGTGCGGATGTTCTCCCGAAATGTGTTTGTCGTTCTTGTTTGGTGTGGTTTCACAGTGTGGCGCATATTTGTAACAGTGTTGAAGTTGTTTATACGGCCACCCTCAGTGTGACCTGTATGGCTGTTGACCAAGTATGCATGACATTCACTTATGTGTGTGCAAAAGCCGCATATATTACGTGATTGGGCCGGCACGCTGTTTGTATGGAGGAAAAGCGGACGTGACAACATGTTGTAGAGGACGCTAAAGGCAGTGTCTTTAAGGCACGCCCCCAATAATGTTGTCCGGGTGGAAATCAGGAGAATGGTTGCCCCGGGAGATTTTCGGGAGGGGTACTGAAATTTGGGAGTCTCCCGGGAAAATCGGGAGGTTGAAACCGATACCGATAATTTCCGATATTACATTTTAAAGCATTTATCGGCCGATATTATCGGACATCTCTAAACGTAACCTTTTTGAATAGTTTTTTACCACCGTTTCTTACGGTTTGTTGAATTAGCTCTGGATTGATACGTGGACATGAAAAAGGAGGTATTTGATACATAGAAGAGTTTACATGTGTTTTTTGTTCAATCCCAGAAAGACTGTGACTTAAAGTTTACGCCTGGCTTTGTAGATACACTGAGACCAAGTCTAAGCTCATTGTGTTTTTGAAGCTGCACCAATTTCCTCAGAATTGGTTTTGTCCAGAGGATTATTTGTGATTTGTACGTTTTCGGAATGTGCTTGTTCTATTTTTGGCCAACGTAAAGCAAAGAAAACAACCTGAAGTTGTCTTTATGTTTAAGTTACCATGCCAATGTTTTTACCATGCCGGCCCACTTGGTAATAGATTTTCCTCCATGCGGGCCTTGACCTAAAATGAGTTTGACACCCCGATACAGAGCCTGCAGACTTTTTTGTGGGGCTCTGGGAATCACTAATAAACCGACTTCACGAGTAAATGAGCCGTGTCGCCGGTCTGTCGGTTTATCAAAGTGCTACCAATCTGATTTTTACAATAATTTTAATCTAAACTGAGTTTAAAAAAAATGAAACAATTTTTGTAATTTTATTTTTTGTAATTTTTTTTTTAGACGTGTATCTCGTGCACACGAGAAACTATCTCGTGCGCATGGAGAAACATTTTCTAAAGTTATAAAAAAAAATTTTTTTAATTGTATACGTTTTTTTTTTAGACATGTATCTCTTGCGCACAAGATACATGTCTAAAAAAAAATTTAACAATTTTTGTAATTTTTTTTTTTTTAGACATGTATATCATGCGCACAAGATACATGTCTAAAAAGAAAAAATTATAACATTTAAAAAAAAAAGTTTTATAACTTTATAAAAAGTTTCTCGTGCGCACGAGATACATGTCTAAAAAAATGAAACAATTTTTGTAATTTTTATTTTATTTTTTTTTAGACATGTATCTCGTGCATGCAAGATACATGTCTAAAAAAAAATTATAACATTTTTTTTTATTTTTTTTATAACTTTATAAAAAAGTTTCTCGTGCGCACGAGATACATGTCTAAAAAAAAGAAACAATTTTTGTAATTTTTTTTTTTTTTAGACATGTATCTCGTGCGCATGGAGAAACATTTTATAAAATTATTTAAAAAAAAATTAAAATTACAAAATTTGTTTCATTTTTTTAGACATGTATCTCATGCGCACAAGATACATGTCTAAAAAGAAAAAATTATAACATTTTTTAAAAAATGTTTTATAACTTTATAAAAAGTTTCTCGTGCGCACGAGATACATGTCTAAAAAAATGAAACAATTTTTGTAATTTTTTTTTTTTTTTTTTTTTTAGACATGTATCTCATGCGCACAAGATACATGTCTAAAAAAAAAATTATAACATTTTTTTAGAAATGTTTTATAACTTTATAAAAAGTTTCTCGTGCGCACGAGATACATGTCTAAAAAAATGAAACAATTTTTGTAATTTTTTATTTTATTTTTTTAGACATGTATCTCATGCGCACAAGATACATGTCTAAAAAAAATTATAACATTTTTTTTTAAATGTTTTATAACTTTATTAAAAGTTTCTCATGCGCACGAGATACATGTCTAAAAAAATGAAACAATTTTTGTAATTTTTATTTTATTTTTTTTAGACATGTATCTCATGCATACAAGATACATGTCTAAAAAAAAAATTATAACATTTTTTAAAAAATTTTTTATAACTTTATAAAAAAGTTTCTCGTGCGCACGAGATACATGTCTAAAAAAATGAAACAATTTTTGTAATTTTTTTTTTTTTTTTTTTTTTAGACATGTATCTCGTGCGCACGAGAAACCATCTCGTGCGCATGGAGAAACATTTTATAAAATTATTAAAAAAAAAATTAAAATTACAAAAACTGTTTCATTTTTTTAGACATGTATCTCTTGCGCACAAGATACATGTCTAAAAAACAATGAAACAATTTTCGTAATTTTTTTTTTTTTTTAGACATGTATCTCATGCGCACAAGATACATGTCTAAAAAAAATTATAACATTTTTTTTTAAATGTTTTATAACTTTATAAAAAGTTTCTCGTGCGCACGAGATACATGTCTAAAAAAATGAAACAATTTTTGTAATTTTTATTTTATTTTTTTTAGACATGTATCTCGTGCATACAAGATACATGTCTAAAAAAAAAATTATAACATTTTTTTTTAATTTTTTTATAACTTTATAAAAAAGTTTCTCGTGCGCACGAGATACATGTCTAAAAAAATGAAACAATTTTTGTAATTTTTTTTTTTTTTTTTTTTTTAGACATGTATCTCGTGCGCACGAGAAACCATCTCGTGCGCATGGAGAAACATTTTATAAAATTATTAAAAAAAAAATTAAAATTACAAAAATTGTTTCATTTTTTTAGACATGTATCTCTTGCGCACAAGATACATGTCTAAAAAAAAATGAAACAATTTTCGTAATTTTTTTTTTTTTTAGACATGTATCTCATGCGCACAAGATACATGTCTAAAAAAAATTATAACATTTTTTTTAAAATGTTTTATAACTTTATAAAAAGTTTCTCGTGCGCACGAGATACATGTCTAAAAAAATGAAACAATTTTTGTAATTTTTATTTTATTTTTTTTAGACATGTATCTCGTGCATACAAGATACATGTCTAAAAAAAAATGTACAACATTTTTTTTTTAATTTTTTATAACTTTATAAAAAAGTTTCTCGTGCGCACGAGATACATGTCTAAAAAAAAGAAACAATTTTTGTAATTATTATTTTTTTTTTTAGACATGTATCTCGTGCGCACGAGAAACTATCTCGTGCGCACGAGAAACCATCTCGTGCTCATGGAGAAACATTTTATAAAGTTATAAAAAAAAAAATTAAAATTATAAAAATTGTTTCATTTTTTTAGACATGTATCTCTTGCGCACAAGATACATATCTAAAAAAAAATGAAACAATTTTTGTAATTTTATTTTTTGTAATTTTTTTTTAGACATGTATCTCGTGCACACGAGAAACTATCTCGTGCGCATGGAGAAACATTTTATAAAGTTATAAAAAAAATTTTTTTTAATTGTATACGGGTTTTTTTAGACATGTATCTCTTGCGCACAAGATACATGTCTAAAAAGAAAAAATTATAACATTTAAAAAAAAATGTTTTATAACTTTATAAAAAGTTTCTCGTGCGCACGAGATACATGTCTAAAAAAAATGAAACAATTTTTGTAATTTTTTATTTTATTTATTTTTTTAGACATGTATCTCATGCGCACAAGATACATGTCTAAAAAGAAAAAAATATAACATTTTTTTAAAAATGTTTTATAACTTTATAAAAAGTTTCTCGTGCGCACGAGATACATGTCTAAAAAAATGAAACAATTTTTGTAATTTTTATTTTATTTTTATTTAGACATGTATCTCGTGCATACAAGATACATGTCTAAAAAAAAATGAAACAATTTTTGTTATTTTTTTATTTATTTTTTTAGACATGTATCTCATGCGCACAAGATACATGTCTAAAAAGAAAAAATTATAACATTTGTTTTAAAATGTTTTATAACTTTATAAAACGTTTCTCGTGCGCACGAGATACATGTCTAAAAAAATGAAACAATTTTTGTAATTTTTTATTTTATTTATTTTTTTAAACATGTATCTCATGCGCACAAGATACATGTCTAAAAAGAAAAAATTATAACATTTAAAAAAAAATGTTTTATAACTTTATAAAAAGTTTCTCGTGCGCACGAGATACATGTCTAAAAAAATGAAACAATTTTTGTAATTTTTTATTTTATTTATTTTTTTAGACATGTATCTCATGCGCACAAGATACATGTCTAAAAAAAAAAAATTATAACATTTTTTTAAAAATGTTTTATAACTTTATAAAAAGTTTCTCGTGCGCACGAGATACATGTCTAAAAAAATGAAACAATTTTTGTAATTTTTATTTTATTTTTATTTAGACATGTATCTCGTGCATACAAGATACATGTCTAAAAAAAAATTATAAAATTTTTTAAATTTTTTTTTATAACTTTATAAAAAAAGTTTCTCGTGCGCACGAGATACATGTCTAAAAAAAAGAAACAATTTTTGTAATTTTTTTTTTTTTTTTTTTTTTTTTTAGACATGTATCTCGTGCGTACGAGATACATGTCTAAAAAAAAAATTATAACATTTTTTAAAATGTTTTTATAACTTAATAAAAAGTTTCTCGTGCGCACAAGATACATGTCTAAAAAAAATGTTTTAAATAAAAAAAATTTTTCCCCCCATGTCCCTTTAGGGGCTCCATACTATCAGCATAATACAGTCATCACACAAGTTAATCATCAGAGTATATACATTGAATTATTTACATTATTTACAATCTGACTGCTGCGATTGTTTTTTAATCAGACTCTTGGGACATGTTCAAGTGAATTCCGAGAATTTTTTCCCCCCGTGTGGTCTCGTTCCTGGGTGGATCTCACCTTACTTGCTATGCGGTCTGCTGAAAATGATGGAAAGCGCCGCAAGGCTAACCGTGGGAAGTTTTACCACGGTTTATTGTAGTACGGTTTATAATTGAATCCCTATTGCAGATGTTATCTATCTCTTTTGATAATAGAGCTGTAGGGTTGTACGGTATTAGTATAGTACTGCGATGCTAATAAATCATATTCGGTATTATACCGCCTCTGAAAAGTCCCGGTCCGCCACCCCCCTTCGCCCTCGTCGAATAGACGCATTTTGGCCTAAAAACGAACGATAAAGGTGAAGTTATAACACTGAATCGCCCTCAGGAAGAGGTGCTTTAAGACATGGCTAACTAGCTAGCGGCTAAAGTCCAGCCCCAGTCGGCAGTGTTTTAGCTACTTCTAAATCACTAATCCTGGTCTCCATGGCGACAAATAAAGTAAGTTTCTTACAAGTATCATCCCTGCGGGAGGAGGAATAGCTAAACATGCTTCACTACACACCGTAGCTCACCGGCGTCAACATGTAAACAAACGCCATTGGTGGATCTACACCTGACATCCACTGTAATGATACCAAGTAGAGGAGCGTAATCTCGTCGATACTACTATAATTACGTTGATATTTTTTGGCATCGCATCTTCTTTTTTTATTTTTTTTATTTATATTATGTTTATCAACTCAGGAAATAAGTCCCTGGACACATGAGGACTTTGAATATGACCAATGTATGATCCTGTAACGACTTGGTATCGGATTGATACCCAAATTTGTGGTATCATCCAAAACTAATGTAAAGCATCCAAACAACAGAAGAATAAGTGATTATTACATTTTAACAGACGTGTAGATAGAACATGTTAAAAGAGAAAGTAAGCAGATATTAACAGTAAATGAACAAGGAGGTTAATAATTCATTTTCTACCGCTTGTCCTTAATAATTTGGACACAATATGTTACTGCATACGTCAGCAGCTAAATTAGGAGTCTTTGTTTGCTTACTCCTCAGCGTTCCCGGTAAGGTCTATTCGGGTGTACTGGAGAGGAGGCTACGCCGGATAGTCGAACCTCGGATTCAGGAGGAACAGTGTGGTTTTCGTCCTGGTCGTGGAACTGTGGACCAGCTCTATACTCTCGGCAGGGTCCTTGAGGGTGCATGGGAGTTTGCCCAACCAGTCTACATGTGTTTTGTGGACTTGGAGAAGGCATTTGACCGTGTCCCTCGGGAAGTCCTGTGGGGAGTGCTCAGAGAGTATGGGGTATCGGACTGTCTTATTGTGGCGGTCCGCTCCCTGTATGATCAGTGTCAGAGCTTAGTCCGCATTGCCGGCAGTAAGTCGGACCTGTTTCCGGTGAGGGTTGGACTCCGCCAGGGCTGCCCTTTGTCACCGATTCGATTGTCACAGAATTTCTAGGCGCAGTCAAGGCGTTGAGGGGATCTGGTTTGGTGGCTGCAGGATCAGGTCTCTGCTTTTTGCAGATGATGTGGTCCTGATGGCTTCATCTGGCCAAGATCTTCATCTCTCACTGGATCGGTTTGCAGCCGAGTGTGAAGCGACTGGGATGAGAATCAGCACCTCCAAGTCCGAGTCCATGGTTCTCGCCCGGAAAAGGATGGAGTGCCATCTCCGGGTTGGGGAGGAGACCCTGCCCCAAGTGGGGGAGTTCAAGTACCTCGGAGTCTTGTTCACGATTGAGGGAAGAGTGGATCGTGAGATCGGTGCGGCGTCTTCAGTAATGCGGAAGCTGTATCGATCCGTTGTGGTGAAGAAGGAGCTGAGCCGGAAGGCAAAGCTCTCGATTTACCGGTCGATCTACGTTCCCATCCTCACCTATGGTCATGAGCTTTGGGTCATGACCGAAAGGACAAGATCACGGGTACAAGCGGCCGAAATGAGTTTCCTCCGCCGGGTGGCGGGGCTCTCCCTTAGAGATAGGGTGAGAAGCTCTGTCATCCGGGGGGAGCTCAAAGTAAAGCCGCTGCTCCTCCACATCGAGAGGAACCAGATGAGGTGGTTCGGGCATCTGGTCAGGATGCCACCCGAACGCCTCCCTAGGGAGGTGTTTCGGGCACGCCCGACCGGTAGGAGGTCACGGGGAAGACCCAGGATACGTTGGGAAGACTATGTCTCCCGGCTGGCCTGGGAACGCCTCGGTATCCCCCGGGAGGAGCTGGACGAAGTGGCTGGGGAGAGGGAAGAGATCTTGCCCCAAGTGGGAGAGTTCAATCAAGTACCTCGGAGTCTTGTTCACAAGTGAGGGAAGAGTGGATCGTGAGATCGACAGGCGGATCGGTGCGGTCTTCAGTAATGTGGACACTGTATTCGATCCGTTGTTGTGAAGAAGGAGCTGAGCCGGGAGGCAAAGCTCTCGATTTACCGGTCGATCTACGTTCCCATCCTCACCTATGGTCATGAGCTTTGGGTCATGACCGAAAGGACAAGATCCCGGGTACAAGCGGCCGAAATGAGTTTCCTCCGCCGGGTGGCGGGGCTCTCCCTTAGAGATAGGGTGAGAAGCTCTGTCATCCGGGGGGAGCTCAAAGTAAAGCCGCTGCTCCTCCACATCGAGAGGAACCAGATGAGGTGGTTCGGGCATCTGGTCAGGATGCCACCCGAACGCCTCCCTAGGGAGGTGTTTCGGGCACGCCCGACCGGTAGGAGGTCACGGGGAAGACCCAGGATACGTTGGGAAGACTATGTCTCCCGGCTGGCCTGGGAACGCCTCGGTATCCCCCGGGAGGAGCTGGACGAAGTGGCTGGGGAGAGGGAAGAGATCTTGCCCCAAGTGGGAGAGTTCAATCAAGTACCTCGGAGTCTTGTTCACAAGTGAGGGAAGAGTGGATCGTGAGATCGACAGGCGGATCGGTGCGGTCTTCAGTAATGTGGACACTGTATTCGATCCGTTGTTGTGAAGAAGGAGCTGAGCCGGGAGGCAAAGCTCTCGATTTACCGGTCGATCTACGTTCCCATCCTCACCTATGGTCATGAGCTTTGGGTCATGACCGAAAGGACAAGATCCCGGGTACAAGCGGCCGAAATGAGTTTCCTCCGCCGGGTGGCGGGGCTCTCCCTTAGAGATAGGGTGAGAAGCTCTGTCATCCGGGGGGAGCTCAAAGTAAAGCCGCTGCTCCTCCACATCGAGAGGAACCAGATGAGGTTTTTCGGGCATCTGGTCAGGATGCCACCCGAACGCCTCCCTAGGGAGGTGTTTCGGGCACGCCCGACCGATAGGAGGCCACGGGGAAGACCCAGGACACGTTGGGAAGACTATGTCTCCCGGCTGGCCTGGGAACGCCTCGGTAGCCCCCGGGAGGAGCTGGACGAAGTGGCTGGGGAGAGGGAAGTCTGGGCTTCCCTGCTTAGGCTGCTGCCCCCGCGACCCGACCTCGGATAAGCAGAAGAAGATGGATGGATGAATGGATGGATGTTTGCTTACTTACTACTAAAAGACAAGTTGTCTTGTACGTTCACTATTTTATTTAAGGACAAACTTGCAATAAGAAACATATGTTTAATGCACCGTAAGATTTTTTTGTTAAAATAAAGCCAATAATGCAATTTTTTGTGGAAAAGTATCAAAGTACCATCGAAATATTTTTGGTACCGGTACCAAATTACTGGGATCGGGACAAGACTATAGTGCTGCTATGTAAAGAAATAAATATCAAGTTGTCATTCAATTGTAGAAATGTCCGTCAACTAGGGGGGGGGGAGGTCATGACACGAAACAATTGACGTGCGTTCTCGCCCTTCTTTTATAATTTATTCGTTCCGTTTGCCACAGTTTTAATCTTTCAAACCAATTGCGGCACGTCAGTTCTGCTTTTATGATTCATTCATTACCAAGTGTGTCGGGGGGGCCGGGGGTTGCAGTTTCGGTGCGACGGACACGATGGCGGCACCTTAGCGGTCAGAATGGAAGCGGATGGCAGATGTTTGCGTGTCGTGTTTCAATTAGGGCTGTCGAATTTAACGCAGTAATTACGAGTTAACGAAGAGGTTAACACAATCGCCCTTGTCCGTTTCCTCTGTGACTCCAAACGGACAAAATACAACCAACATACTTTAAACAGCAACCGCTCAATGGTTGGCAAAGGTTTTACTTGCCACCATTTATTAACGTGGCGTACAACGGGCTGAGAAACAGATATTAATGGGCCCTATGGTAAAGAAACACTGGTCTAAGGTACCCTTATTACATATAAAAAAAAAAACTGTCAGCAATTAATTACATGTTAACTATGGGAAAAATTTGATTAATCACGATTGTCATATTTTCCAGGCTAGAGGGCGCTGCTATTTAAGCCACACCCACTAAATTTGAGAAATAATTCATATTTTTACATATATTAGCTGCCCGGATAAAACCAATCAGCTAAACCTGGTTTAGCTGATTGGAGAGCTAGTTTGCACAGCTAGAGGGTCCATGACGATGACTTCTGTTTTGTTTGATCATCCGTTTTACTGCCTTGTTTACAGAAACCTTTTGAAAACAACTATCTATGTAAATATTTACAAAATATTTCTGTGTAAATAACTCATTTCACAACGTATATATCTGTGGCGTATAGTCCGGTGAGGCTAAAATATGGAAACTAATTTTTTCCCCTAAAATGTAGTTGATTTTTAAACTTTTCCATGATGATTTTTGTTTGTAGACCAAAAATGTATACAATATGTGTTTGTGAGCATGGAATTAAGGATCCCATTATTGTTATTGGTGAAATAGACAATCCCGTATGAGACCAGTGCTCAACAACCAGCATTAATCTATTCAAAACATGTTTTTAAAAACTTAGATTTCAATAAAAATAAGCACATTTGCTCAATTTGTATGATAAAACTTCACGTCCTCCTAGCTTGATGAGCAACAGTCCAGAATGTCAGACCATCAGTCTAGCGTCTACTATGCTAACACATTTCCGAGTGTCTGGGTTTGTATTATTAACTTACAATGGCATTCTTTTTGTATTGTTGCAGTTTCGTAAATTCACCAAAACGTAACCGTGGAGTCATTGAGTCTGTTTAGCTAATTGGAGAGCTGGCTTGCACAGCTATTGGGTCCATGACGATGACTTCTGTTTTGTTTGATCAGCCGTTTTACTGCCTTGTTTACAGAAACCTTTTGAAAACAACTATCTATGTAAATATTTACAAAATATTTCTGTGTAAATAACTAATTTCACAACGTATATATCTATGGCGTATAGTCCGGTGCAGCTAATATATGGAAACTACTTTTTTCCCCTTAAATGTAGTTGATATTTAAACTTCGCCATATTGATTCTTGTTTGTAGACCAAAAATGTATACAATATGTGTGTGAGCTCAAAATCATGGAATTAAGGACTCCATTATTGTTATTGGTAAAAAAGACAATCCCATATGAGACCAGTGCTCAACAACCAGCATTAATCTATCTAAAACATTTAAAAAGAACTTAGATTTCATAAAAATAAGCACATTTGCCCAACTTGTATGATAAAACTTCACATTCTCCTAGCTTGATGAGCAACAGTCCAGAATGTCAGACCATCAGTCTAGCGTCGTTAGCATTAGCTACTATGCTAACACGTTTCCGAGTGTCTAGGTTTGCATTATTAACTTACAATGGCATTCTTTTTGTATTGTTTCAGTTTCGTAAATTCACCAAAACGTAACCGTGGAGTCATTGAGTCTGTTTAGTTGATTGGAGAGCTAGTTTGTGCAGCTGGTGGGTCCATGACGATGACTTCTGTTTTGATTGATCAGCCGTTTTACTGCCTTGTTTACAGAAACCTTTTGAAAACAACTATCTATGTAAATATTTACAAAATATTTCTGTGTAAATAACTAATTTCACAACGTATATATCTGTGGCGTATAGTCCGGTGCGGCTAATATATAGAAAGCACTTTTTCCCCCTAAAATGTTGTTGACATTTAAACTTCGCCATATTGATTCTTGTTTGTAGACCAAAAATGTATACAATATGTGTGTGAGCTCAAAATCATGGAATTAAGGACTCCATTATTGTTATTGGTAAAAAAGACAATCCCGTATGAGACCAGTGCTCAACAACCAGCATTAATCTATTCAAAACATTTAAAAATAACTTAGATTTCATAAAAATAAGCACATTTGCCCAACTTGTATGATAAAACTTCACGTCCTCCTAGCTTGATGAGCAACAGTCCAGAATGTCAGACCATCAGTCTAGCGTCGTTAGCATTAGCTACTATGCTAACACGTTTCCGAGTGTCTAGGTTTGCATTATTAACTTACAATGGCATTCTTTTTGTATTGTTTCAGTTTCAGAAATTCACCAAAACCTAACAGTGGAGTCATTGGGTCTGTTTAGCTGATTGGAGAGCTAGTTTGCACAGCTAGAGGGTCCATGACGATGACTTCTGTTTTGTTTGATCAGCCGTTTTACTGCCTTGTTTACAGAAACCTTTTGAAAACAACTATCTATGTAAATATTTACAAAATATTTCTGTGTAAATAACTAATTTCACAACGTATATATCTATGGCGTATAGTCCGGTGCGGCTAAAATATGGAAACTAATTTTTTCCCCTAAAATGTAGTTGATATTTAAACTTCGCCATATTGATTCTTGTTTGTAGACCAAAAATGTATACAATATGTGTGTGAGCTCAAAATCATGGAATTAAGGACTCCATTATTGTTATTGGTAAAAAAGACAATCCCGTATGAGACCAGTGCTCAACAACCAGCATTAATCTATTCAAAACATTTAAAAAGAACTTAGATTTCATAAAAATAAGCACATTTGCCCAACTTGTATGATAAAACTTCACGTCCTCCTAGCTTGATGAGCAACAGTCCAGAATGTCAGACCATCAGTCTAGCGTCGTTAGCATTAGCTACTATGCTAACACGTTTCCGAGTGTCTAGGTTTGCATTATTAACTTACAATGGCATTCTTTTTGTATTGTTTCAGTTTCAGAAATTCACCAAAACCTAACAGTGGAGTCATTGGGTCTGTTTAGCTGATTGGAGAGCTAGTTTGCACAGCTAGAGGGTCCATGACGATGACTTCTGTTTTGTTTGATCAGCCGTTTTACTGCCTTGTTTACAGAAACCTTTTGAAAACAACTATCTATGTAAATATTTACAAAATATTTCTGTGTAAATAACTAATTTCACAACGTATATATCTATGGCGTATAGTCCGGTGCGGCTAAAATATGGAAACTAATTGTTTCCCCTAAAATGTAGTTGATATTTAAACTTCGCCATATTGATTCTTGTTTGTAGACCAAAAGTGTATACAATATGTGTGTGAGCTCAAAATCATGGAATTAAGGACTCCATTATTGTTATTGGTAAAATAGACAATCCCATATGAGACCAGTGCTCAACAACCAGCATTAATCTATTCAAAACATTTAAAAAAAAAACTTAGATTTCAATAAAAATAAGCACATTTGCTCAATTTGTATGATAAAACTTCACGTTCTCCTAGCTTGATGAGCAACAGTCCAGAATGTCAGACCATCAGTCTAGCGTCGTTAGCATTAGCTACTATGCTAATACATTTCCGAGTGTCTGGGTTTGTATTATTAACTTACAATGGCATTCTTTTTGTATTGTTGCAGTTTCGTAAATTCACCAAAACGTAACCGTGGAGTCATTGAGTCTGTTTAGCTGATTGGAGAGCTAGTTTGCGCAGCTAGTGGGTCCATGACGATGACTTCTGTCTTGTTTGATCAGCCGTTTTACTGCCTTGTTTACAGAAACCTTTTGAAAACAACTATCTATGTAAATATTTACAAAATATTTCTGTGTAAATAACTAATTTCACAACGTATATATCTGTGGTGTATAGTCCGGTGAGGCTAAAATATGGAAACTAATTTTTTCCCCTAAAATGTAGTTGATTTTTAAACTTTTCTGTGTAAATAACTAATTTCACAACGTATATATATATATATATATATAGTCCGGTGCGGCTAATACATGGAAAATACTTTTTCCCCCTAACATTTAGTGGGTGCGTCTAATATACCCGTGTGCTCTGTAGTCTGCAGAATACTGTACTATGATTAATTACCATATTGTTTTTCTTCTAAAATTTAGTGAGTGCTGCTTATACACCGGTGCGCTCTATAGTCCGAAAAATACGATAATTACATTAACATTATGTTAACTATGGACCAAATTAGATTAATCATGATTAAATACTTTACTGTTTCAACACAACACAGGTATGTAACGTTCATATATTCAGGCCGATGATCGTGTGTCTAAGTTGATTTAATTACCTGTTCTTGTACCCGTCCTTGGCGCGTACCCACTTCCTCTACGCCACTAAGATGTTTTTGCACTCGGTCGCCACATTGTGGGAAGAAGCCAAAGAGACTTTTAATCTGTCACACCGACACGAGGCCCCGTGTAAAGCACTAATTAGCCCTGATCCTGACGAGGGTTCATTACAAGAGTGCAGACTGCGCACTGCCAAGATTCTTCTCGGTTAGTGAGGAAATATAAAGGCCTGTCAGTTACGGAGCCAATGGGCGGACGTGATGGTGGGAAGTGCGCTGTTTTTGTCGGTGTGAAATATAGAGAGTTGACTTCATGTCGTAGAATGGGATTTTAAATGGATATTTAAACTTTGCCATATTGACTCTTGTTTGTAGACCAAAAATGTATACGACGTGTGTTTGTGAGCTCAAAATCATAGAATTTAGTACTCCATTATTGTTATTGGTAAAATAGACAATCCTGTTTTTCAGCCTTTTTTTCATTAAAAAGCGGAAACGTTAAAAAATGAAACTCCACCAGGTCGTCGAGCCTTATTTTGAGTTTGTTGGTGTTTTCGTGTGTGCAGTGCTTTTGTTCCTGTCTTGCGCTGTTATTTTGGTGGCCCTTCCTGTTTTGTTGGTGTTTTCCTGTAGCAGTTTCATGTCTTCCTTTGAGCGATATTTCCCCGCACCTGCTTTGTTTTAGCAAGCAAGACTATTGAAGTTGTTGCTATCCTTCTTTGTGGGGACACTGTTGATTGCCAAGTCATGTACCATGAATTGATTAACGTGGACCCCGACTTAAACAAGTTGAAAACTTATTCGGGTGTTACCATTTAGTGGTCAAATGTACGGAATATGTACTGTACTGTGCAATCTACTAATAAAAGTTTCAATCAATCAATCAATGTACTTTGTGGACGCCGTCTCCGCTCCACACGCTGCAAGTTTTTGCTGTCGTCCAGCATTCCGTTTCTGTTTACTTTGTAGCCAGTTCAGTTTCACTTTCGTTTTGCATAGCCATCCCTATGCTTCAATGCCTTTTCCTTTTGTTAATTGTTGGTTTAAGCGTTACATACCTTTTTACCTTTAGCATATTGGGTTCACGACACATCGTCTTCATCTCACCCGACACATTCCGACTTTTACAAAACAACTAACTTACCTGCTGCCACCTACTGACGTGGAGTATTACATGGTTACCCTGCCGAGCTCTACACAGCA
>NC_084573.2:30310000-30320000 GCF_033978685.3 Nerophis lumbriciformis
CCTTAAATTGAAGAGGAGTGGTCATTGGTTTTTGGTGGCACGATGTAGTAATTCGAATGATGCAGACACGTTTGTTACTGGATCCTTTCTAACACGCTTCTGCCCTGGACACTTTGTATGTGCAAGTAATATGCAGCTATAATTATTTGACACTTGTTTACGTTGACAAATGTGCAGTTTTAGACCGCAATATTGTCTTGCTTGCATGTGTGCTTAGCTGTTGTGTAGCTGCGAGCTCTTGGTAGCCTATAGACTTAGCCGGACTAAAACACAAGAAAAGACCAGCCTTGTGTGTTTATTGGAAGACAATTAGATGTTAACTAATCATCAATCAATCAATGGACTCCTGGGGGTTTAGGATCTTGCCTCAAGATACCGGGACACATTCTTTACCGAGAGACTGAACATCAAACTATCAGCTCCATAAGACATTGTGTGCAATGCAAAAGCAAATCCCAAAAACATACACTGTTAAAATATATATATATATATTCACAAAAATAAATAAAGATAAGTTAACTATTATAAAACAAACGAAAAAGCAAAACGTATTTTACATTGAATGTGAGTTGACTGTAGCTCTTTTTGAGGTTGGCTGCCAAAAGCCAAAGAAAAAGCATTATTTAAGGTCAATGTTCAATGGTTTAATGCGCTGGAATGAGGTCTCGCATACATGATGGACATTTTCCAACTCCAAATTGTGCAGTTTAAGAGGCATTTGACTTAAGAGGTTCAGTTTTAACTCATCATAATCGAAGGGGCTGTTGACTAGGGGTGTCAAAAGAATATATCTTCCAATTAATCGCAATTATTGTATGACGATTCTCAGTCGATTATAAAAACTTTTTTTTAGTATATTAGCTAATGTTAACGACGCTATCGTCATTACATGACGATAGCACGTACAAATATGCATGAAAACACATGCATACATACATATGTGTATATGTATGTATGTATATATGTATGTGTATGTGTGTATATACTGTATGTATGTATGTATATATATATATATATATATATATATATATATATATATATATATATATATACAGGTAAAAGCCAGTAAATTAGAATATTTTGAAAAACTTGATTTATTTCAGTAATTGCATTCAAAAGGTGTAACTTGTACATTATATTTATTCATTGCACACAGACTGATGCATTCAAATGTTTATTTCATTTAATTTTGATGATTTGAAGTGGCAACAAATGAAAATCCAAAATTCCGTGTGTCACAAAATTAGAATATTGTGTAAGGGTTAAATTTTGAAGACACCTGGTGCCACAAACTAATCAGCTGATTAACTCAAAACACCTGCAAAGGGCTTTAAATGGTCTCTCAGTCCAGTTCTGAAGCCTACACAAACATGGGGAAGACTTCAGATTTGACAGCTGTCCAAAAGGCAACCATCGACACATTGCACAAGGAGGGAAAGACACAAAAGGTTATTGCTGAAGAGGCTGGCTGTTCTCAGAGCTCTGTGTCCAAACACATTAATGGAGAGGCAAAGGGAAGGAAAAACTCTGGTCAGAAAAAGTGTACAAGCGATAGGGATCACCGCGCCCTGGTCAAGATTGTGAAAAAAAACCCATTCAAAAATGTGGGGGAGATTCAGAAGGAGTGGACAGCTGCTGGAGTCAGTGCTTCAAGATCCACCACCAAGAGACGCTTGAAAGACATGGGTTTCAACTGCCGCATACCTCGTGTCAAGCCACTGTTGACCAAGAAACAGCGCGAAAAGCGTCTCACCTGGGCTAAGGAAAAAAAGAGCTGGACTGCTGCTGAGTGGTCCAAAGTCATGTTTTCTGACGAAAGCAAATTTTGCATTTCCTTTGGAAATCGAGGTCCCAGAGTCTGGAGGAAGACAGGAGAGGCACAGGATCCACGTTGCCTGAAGTCTAGTGTAAAGTTTCCACCATCAGTGATGGTTTGGGGTGCCATGTCATCTGCTGGTGTCGGTCCACTCTGTTTCCTGAGATCCAGGGTCAACGCAGCCGTCTACCAGCAAGTTTTAGAGCACTTCATGCTTCCTGCTGCTGACCTGCTCTATGGAGATGGAGATTTCAAGTTCCAACAGGACTTGGCGCCTGCACACAGCGCAAAATCTACCCGTGCCTGGTTTACGGACCATGGTATTTCTGTTCTAAATTGGCCCGCCAACTCCCCTGACCTTAGCCCCATAGAAAATCTGTGGGGTATTGTGAAAAGGAAGATGCAGAATGCCAGACCCAAAAACGCAGAAGAGTTGAAGGCCACTATCAGAGCAACCTGGGCTCTCATAACACCTGAGCAGTGCCAGAAACTCATCGACTCCATGCCACGCCGCATTAACGCAGTAATTGAGGCAAAAGGAGCTCCAACCAAGTATTGAGTATTGTACATGCTCATATTTTTCATTTTCATACTTTTCAGTTGGCCAACATTTCTAAAAATCCCTTTTTTGTATTAGCCTTAAGTAATATTCTAATTTTGTGACACACGGAATTTTGGATTTTCATTTGTTGCCACTTCAAATCATCAAAATTAAATGAAATAAACATTTGAATGCATCAGTCTGTGTGCAATGAATAAATATAATGTACAAGTTACACCTTTTGAATGCAATTACTGAAATAAATCAAGTTTTTCAAAATATTCTAATTTACTGGCTTTTACCTGTATGTTTATATATTTTTTATTTTACTTCTGATTATTATTATTAATGTATTATTATTTATTTGTTTGTTTATTTAATTGATGTATTTGTAGATACTACTTTGTTTTTCCTTGCTATTTTTTTTTTTTGGGGGGGGGTGGATTGGTTGGGATATAAACAAAAAATATTTTGACATTTAGGGCAGACAACAGATACCTGAATATGATGTAATGGATAGGAATGTCTGATGCTGGATGTCAATTAAAAAAAAAAAAGAAAACACTCTTACAGACATAATAATAATTATAATTTTAGTTATATTGTAAAACGTACAAATGTTGCTTGGAGTGATGAATGAAGAATCCTCATGAGTAGAAACGCTATGGAGGGCGAGAAGACAAACATGTCACTACGTTTGGAAAAAGAACTAAAAAAAAAAAAAAGCACTACCCGTAAATGGAAGGACACCTGCAGTGAGCAAACTCGTCCATAAGATGGCGTCATAGCAATGACAATAAATCACTTTCTAGGTGTATTTCACTGTTTTTTTTGTTGTTGTTTTTATTTTATTTTACTATGGCTGTTATCAGAGAAAAAAATCCATACATTAGCCGCACCGACTTGTAAGCCGCAAGGTTCAAAGTGTAGGAAATAAGTAGCGGCTAACAGTCCGGAATTTACGCTACTTTAATACTAGTAGTGCCTTTTTATCGCGATAGTTAATCATAGCACTGGCACCCGACGTTATTAAAAAGTATAGCTTTTGAATCGAGAATTGGTTTGAATCGAATTGTTGTCACCAAGAATCTAATCGAATCATGTGGTGCCCAAAGATTGTTTACAAAACCAAAACTTGTTTTTCCAAAAACACCACCGTCTAGCTCAGACCTGGGCAAATTAAGGCCCGGGGGCCACATGCGGCCCTTTGAGCTTTTCAATCTGGCCCGCCGGACATTCCCAAATATTTTTTTTAGATCTTTAAGATGGAAAGTGTAGCTGCTATTATGATGTGTAGTCATGTTTTCTAATGTATTGAACTATACAAAGTATTTCAATGGTTGGAATCTGCATTTATGGATGATATACTAGTTACTATGGTAATCTAATTAGTTACAATGGTCATCTAATTAGTGACTATGGTCATCTACGTCACAGCAGCTCAGACGAGGCACCAAACAGTGTGGGCGGGAAGCGTTTCCACAGACGCGGAAGGAGATTTTCCCAACAAAGTTCTAAAGCTTAGGGATGTATCAGATATATCAGATTGTAGGTTGATTTACTTTGTACCCTTTGCGTTCATATTTCACTGTTTGTTGCATTTTTGTTGCGTTTCACTTGATTGTAAAATATGTCAATCGAACGGGGGTGTGGCGTTTATATTTTGTCAATATTCAGTGTTTTATCGTTCATAGAAAATTTTAAAATGCCATTACGTTTTTTAAGGCGGTCTGTCATAACTTGTTTAGCATTCAGTCAGACATTATTGTGAGGTTTTGTATTAGTGTTCCTAAAAATAGATATACCGGCCCCTAGACACATTTTTTTCCTCTAAATGTGGCCCCCACGAGTCAAAATAATTGCCCAGGCCTGGTCTAGCTTGTTACCCCTAGAATGGTCAAGTTAGCGCTTTCTAGGAATCGACTTAACAGTTGCACACAGCTTTCTTAAAATGCCTAAAATGTACAAGTTTTCATTAAAATTTGGACCTTTGCGTTAGTATTTGACAGTCCATTCTCATAATTTGCGTCACATCGGATTAGTTGATCTTTGATTTTGGGGATCAAATGCCTCTGAACAGTACATTCCAGACACTTCTTTACGGCACCATTTTTTTTTTTTTTTTTTTTTACACTTCAAGGGCTCATCTTCAGCACATTTGAGCTCGATTGGAGCAGATGAGGCTGACAGGCCGCCGAGGCCGAGGAGAGGATCTGCATCACTAATGTGCAAAGTGCCCGTTTTTTGAGCTCATGGATGGAAAAAAAAAAAAAAAAAAACCCACCTGGTCCGAACTGCCTCACCTAGGTACTATTTGACGTAGCCTGGTTGACGCAGATGAGCGCGCAGTGCATGTCGGCTTGTGTACCAACAGCCGCACGCTTGTTTGTCGACTGCTTATTAGCGGCGGTGACAAGAAATGATGCACTCTCCTCGGGCCAAATAGAGTGTAGGTATTCATTTCACGCCGCTTTAGGCATGAATACCCCGTAACAGATTATACAAATGACTGTTTATCTCCAGGCTTACACCTCCTCTTGCTATGTAAAACGGCACTAGTATAAAAGTACCGTCAATTCCGGAATACTTTTTTCATGTACTTTAAACCATGGGTGTCAAACTCTGGCCCGCGGGCCAAATTTGGCCACAGTGAATGGTGGTAGCGGGGGGTGTATATTGCAGCCCGGAAGAGTTAGGGCTGCATGGGATTCTGGGTATTTGTTTTGTTGTGTTTATGTTGTGTTACGGTGCGGATGTTCTCCCGAAATGTGTTTGTCATTCTTGTTTGGTGTGGATTCACAGTGTGGCACATATTTCTAACAGTGTTTAAAGTTATTTATACGAGCACCGTCAGTGTGACCTGTATCGCTGTTGGCCAAGTATGCATTGCATTAACATGTGTGTGCGTGCTAAAGTCGCACATATTTTTTGTGAACGGCCCGGCACGTTGTTGGAATGGATGAAAAGCAGACGTGACAATAGACGCAGTGCCTTTCAGGCACACCCCCAAGACTGTGGTCCGGGTGGACTACGAGGTATAATGACTGATGAACAACTTTGTTCGATAATGAAGGTTGCCTCAGCTCAAAGCCTGAGCCCCGACATCAATGAACTAGCAGCCAAAAAAAGATGGCAGGTATCTGGCTTGGGCACATCAGATTAGATCAGTGTGTTGCAAACTGAGCAGTTTAAAGTCCCGAATGGTTGGTTTATTCATTTTTATTTTATTTTTTAATTTATTAGCCTGTGGAAAAAGTTAATGTTGATATTTACCTCAGAAGGCTGTAAATAGAAAAGAGGCATTACATTTTTATTTAAATTGTATTTGATATGCCATTGATATTTTTTTAATTATTATTATTATTATTATTTGAAACTTGCTTTTACATGTCACTATAAAGTTATATAAGCCTTGCTTGTTCAATATTCAATGCAAAACTTGTTTGGGTCCCTATTAAAAGGTTAATTTGTTCAACCTTGGCCCGCGGCTTTGTTCAGTTTTAAATTTTGGCCCACTCTGTATTTGAGTTTGACACCCCTGCTCTAAACCTTGCAGTTTACAGGACGGTCCGGCTAATTTATGGATTTTTCTCATCTTGCTGTTAAAAGGAAAGGCCATGTCTCCACATTTCAAATTGTTTTTGGAAACTGTGGACGTCGTGTCCTCCGAACCAAAGAGGAAAAGAACCATCCGGATTGTTATAGGCGCAAAGTTGAAAAGCCAGCATCTGTGATGGTATGGGGGTGTATTAGTGCCCAAGACATGGGTAACTTACACATCTGTGAAGGCACCATTAATGCTGAAAGGTACATACAGGTTTTGGAGCAACATATGTTGTCATCCAAGCAACGTTATCATGGACGCCCCTGCTTATTTCAGCTAGACAATGCCAAGCCACGTGTTACATCAACGTGGCTTCAGAGTAAAAAAGTGTGGGTACTAGACTGGCCTGCCTGTAGTCCAGACCTGTCTCCCATTGAAAATGTGTGGCGCATTATGAAGCCGAAAATACCACAACGGAGACCCCCGGACTGTTGAACAACTTAAGCTGTACATCAAGCAAGAATGGGAAAGAATTCCAACTGAGAAGCTTCAAAAATGTGTCTCCTCAGTTCCCAAACGTTTACTGAGTGTTGTTAAAAGGAAAGGCCATGTAACACAGTGGTAAACATCCATCCATCCATCCATCCATCTTCTTCCGCTTATCCGAGGTCGGGTCGCGGGGGCAGCAGCCTAAGCAGGGAAGCCCAGACTTCCCTCTCCCCAGCCACTTCGTCCAGCTCCTCCCGGGGGATCCCGAGGCGTTCCCAGGCCAGCCGGGAGACATAGTCTTTCCAACGTGTCCTGGGTCTTCCCCGTGGCCTCCTACCGGTCGGACGTACCCTAAACACCTCCCGAGGGAGGCGATCGGGTGGCATCCTGACCAGATGCCCGAACCACCTCATCTGGCTCCTCTCGATGTGGAGGAGCAGCGGCTTTACTTTGAGCTCCTCCCGGATGACAGAGCTTCTCACCCTATCTCTAAGGGAGAGCCCCGCCACCCGGCGGAGGAAACTCATTTCGGCCGCTTGTACCCGTGATCTTGTCCTTTCGGTCATAACCCAAAGCTCATGACCATAGGTGAGGATGGGAACGTAGATCGACCGGAAAATTGAGAGCTTTGCCTTCCGGCTCAGCTCCTTCTTCACCACAACGGATCGATACAGCGTCCGCATTACTGAAGACGCCGCACCGATCCGCCTGTCGATCTCACGATCCACTCTTCCCTCACTCGTGAACAAGACTCCGAGGTACTTGAACTCCTCCACTTGGGGCAGGGTCTCCTCCCCAACCCGGAGATGTCACTCCACCCTTTTCCGGGCGAGAACCATGGACTCGGACTTGGAGGTGCTGATTCTCATCCCAGTCGCTTCACACTCGGCTGCGAACCGATCCAGCGAGAGCTGAAGATCCTGGCTAGATGAAGCCATCAGGACCACATCATCTGCAAAAAGCAGAGACCTAATCCTGCAGCCACCAAACCGGATCCCCTCAACGCCCTGACTGCGCCTAGAAATTCTGTCCATAAAAGTTATGAACAGAATCGGTGACAAAGGGCAGCCCTGGCGGAGTCCAACCCTCACTGGAAACGTGTCCCACTTACTGCCGTCGCCTCTCACTGCCGGCAACGCCAGAGTGGAAGAGAGTCCAGCCCCTCTCGAGAGAACTGGTTCCAGAGCCCTTGCTGTGCGTCGAAGTGAGTCCGACTATATCTAGCCGGAACTTCTCGACCTCGCGCACTAGCTCAGGCTCCTTCCCCCCCCAGCGAGGTGACGTTCCACGTCCCAAGAGCTAGCTTCTGTAGCCGAGGATTGGACCGCCAAGTGCCCTGCCCTCGGCTTCCGCCCAGCTCACACTGCACCCGACCTCCATGGCCCCTGCTATGGGTGGTGAGCCCATTGGAGGGGGGACCCACGTTGCCTCTTCGGGCTGTGCCCGGCCGGGCCCCATGGGGACAGGCCCGGCCACCAGGCGCTCGCCATCGTGCCCCGCCTCCGGGCCTGGCTCCAGAGGGGGGCCCCGGTGACCCGCGTCCGGGCGAGGGAAATCTGGGTCCTTTATTTGTATTCGTCATGGAGGTCTTCGAGCTGCTCTTTGTCTGATCCCTCACCTAGGACCAGTTTGTCTTGGGAGACCCTACCAGGGGGCATAAAGCCCCCGGACAACATAGCTCCTAGGATCATTGGGACACGCAAACTCCTCTACCACGGTAAGGTGGCAGCTCAGAGAGGAGAGTGGTAAACATGCCATGAAATTCTAAGTTAATTATTATTTGCAAAAAATAAATAAAGTTTATGAGTTTGAACATCAAATATCTTGTCTTTGTAGTGCATTCAACAGAATATGGGTTGAAAAGGAATTGCAAATCATTGTATTCCGTTTATATTTACATCTAACACAATTTCCCAACTCATATGGAAACGGGGTTTGTATGACTGTGGTGTATACTTAAAAAATAGCACAGAAAGCAAACATGCTAACCAGTAAAAATGCGTAAAGTACTAAAAATGTATCGGTGCGTTCCGTTTACCTCGGAAGTTGGAAGTCGGAGCTGGGAATTACGTCACAGCCGAGTTGTGGGCCTTCTCGTTGAAAAGTCGGAAATCAAGATGGCCACATCGACAAAAGCTTTTATTGTGCTTGACATTTTCTGAATATAAAACAACTTGTGGGAAAATACGCACTTTTCTAGAACGAACATAGCATAAGAAATAAACGTGGTTTACTCTGCAGTAACGTTACCATATACAATATTTGGCTGACTTAGTGCGACAAAAGCTAATCAGAAGTGCTAATAACAGATATTATAGTCACTTATATTATTGTTTACATTCTGAGCAGCCTTATTTGAAGTTTTCCGAGTAGGAAATTCCGACTTTGACCTGTGTATTAGCCAGAAAATAACTAGCTTGCTATTGTTAGCGTGCCTCAGGTACCAAACTAGATGATTTTGCGGTGTATACCTGTAAAATTGGCTAACAAGCTAACATGCTAACAGTTAGCATGTGTCAAGTACCAAAATATATGATGTGGGGTGTATGTTTTTTTCAGTTTCAAGTTTATTCACAATACCATATTACAATTACAACAGTAGTGAATATCATTTAAGGGTAGTGGTAAGTGAAAGGGTCCCCCAAATAGTTACTTGCCAACCTTGAGACCTTCAATTTCGGGAGTTGGGGGGTGGGGGGCGTGGTCGGGGGTGGGGCAGGGCGTGGTTGGGGGTGTGGTTAAGAGGGGAGGAGTATATTGACAACTAGAATTCACCAAGTCAAGTATTTCATTTATATATATATATATATATATATATATATATATATATATATCCTGAAAATATGCAAACAAAACTGTGTTTAGATAATTAATACTTCAAACTTGCATAAATAAATATTAAGGAATATAACATAACTTGGCTTCTGAGAGCTTCAAAATGTAATGAATAAAATGCTAAAGTTGTTGATAAACAAGCAATTATTTTAATAATTAAATATGGTCATTTTAAATGAATTATTATGATCATTTAAAATTGTATGTAAAATGTATAATTCTATGGCTGGATGTAATAAGGAGTCAGAAAAAATACAAATAAAAATACAATAAATTTTTGATGTTTTTAGCAAAATATAGTAAAAATGTATTTAGTTTTTTGTTTTTTTTAATTAATAAATATATTTATTTTTAGGTAAGATAAACATAATAATACAATGTATCTCTAGTCTGGATGATTTAGTTCTTGTCACCCTGTTGTCCTCCCGTCGTGAAAAAAGGCTGTCCTCATTCAGGTCCGTATGGAGCTGGAGGGGGCGTGGCCTCCAGCTCCGGCTGAAAATCGGGAGATTTTCGGGAGAATATTTGTCCCGGTAGGTTTTCGGGAGAGGCAATGAATTTCGGGAGTCTCCCGGAAAATTCGGGAGGGTTGGCAAGTATGCCCAAATAAGTTACAAGAAGCTTTTGACAGGGGGGTCCAGAGGACAGTATATGCATGGAATGCTGAAACAAGGTGGCAAGCACAAAAACGTTATACGATAAACACAAAATAGGAATACTAAAGCAAGCATACACATACATACATACATACATACATTCAACCACGCACAACCGA
>NC_084573.2:30325000-30380000 GCF_033978685.3 Nerophis lumbriciformis
TTTTTAGGCTTGTCTCTGTGCTGTTTGGCGTAATGTAAGCGGGATACTTTGTGACATTTGCACAGAAATGGCTTTCTTCTGGCCACTCGACCATGCAGCCCATTTTTCTTCATGTGCCTCCTTATTGTGCATCTTGAAACAGCCACACCACAATTTTTCTGAGTCCTGTATTTCAGCTGAAGTTATTTGTGGATTTTTCTTTGCATCTCGAACAATTTTCCTGACAGTTGTGGCTGAAATCTTTGCTGGTCTACCTGAATCTTTCATTTTTCACTTCTTAATCAGCGTTTGAACACTGCTGATTGGTATTCTCAATTCCTTGGATATCTTTTTATACCCCTTTCCTGTTTTATGCAGTTCAATGACCTTTTCTCGCAGATCCTTTGACAATTATTTTGCCTTCCCCATGACTCAGAATCCAGAAATATCTGTGAAAGATGCAATGGTCTGTCAGAAGCCCAGAAACTCACTGACCTTTTATACACACACATTAATTACAAACAAACCGGTCACAGGTGAGGATTGGAACCTTGATTAGCCATTCAAACCTGTTTGTGTCAACTTTTGTGCATGTTATCAGATCAAATGTAAACTTTTGATCAGGGTCATTTGGGTACTTTCTTTTGTCATTTTGATTTAAAAAGAGTAAACACAGTTGTTTGCCAATACATAGCTTCACACAACCATTAAGCATGAGTGGAAGAAAGGTTTTTTGTGTTATCATTCATATTCTCTGAAGAATGGCATACTTGTTGATCACAAAAAAAACATTCATGAAGTTTGGTTATTTTATGAGTTTATTATGGGTCTACTGAAAATGTGACCAAATCTGCGTGGTCAAAAGTATACATACAGTTAATGTTAATATTTGGTTACATGTCCCTTGGCAAGTTTCACTTGCAATAAGGCACTTTTGGTAGCCATCCACAAGCTTCCGGTTGAATGGTTGACCACTCCTCTTGACAAAATTGGTGCAGTTCAGCTAAATTTGTTGGTTTTCTGACATGGACTTGTTTCTTCAGCATTGTCCACACGTTTAAGTCAGGACTTTGGGAAGGCCATTCGAAAACCTTATTTCTAGCCTGATTTAGCCATTCCTTTACCACTTTTGACGTGTGTTTGGGGTCATTGTCCTGTTGGAACACCCAACCGCGCCCCAAGACCCAACCTCCGGGCTGATGATTTTAGGTTGTCCTGAAGAATTTGGAGGTAATCCTCCTTTTTCATTGTCCCATTTAAAGCACCAGTTCCATTGGCAGCAAAACAGACCCAGAGCATAATACTACCACCGCCATGCTTGACGGTAGGGATGGTGTTCATGGGATTAAAGGCCTCACCTTTTCTCCTCCAAACATATTGCTGGGTATTAAATGATAAATGATAAATGGGTTATACTTGTATAGCGCTTTTCTACCTTCAAGGTACTCAAAGCGCTTTGACAGTATTTCCACATTCACCCATTCACACACACATTCACACACTGATGGCGGGAGCTGCCATGCAAGGCGCTAACCAGCACCCATCAGGAGCAAGGGGTGAAGTGTCTTGTCCAAGGACACAACGGACTTGGTAGAAAGTGGGGATTGAACCCCAGTAACCAGCAACCCTCCGATTGCTGGCACGGCCACTCTACCAACTTTGCCACGCCGCCCCAATTGTGGCCAAACCAAAATTTTTGTTTCATCTGACCACAGAACTTTCCTCCAGAAGGTCTTATCTTTGTCCATGTGATGTCAGATGTAACAATTATTATTTTTATTTTTTTTAACAATTTTCATTTTGGCTGTAATCCTTAAATTAGCAGCACCGTTTTGTAAGCGGCGGAGTTCAAAGCGTAAGAAAAAAAAGTAGCGCAGGTAAAAGCCAGCATCCTGGACTGATTGGCTTCATTTGTTTCTTTTAAAGAGCCTGCCTGCTTGTGCGACGCATGGAATAAAAGGGACTCATTTTGTGAGTTTTGTCGACATATCGTCAAAGAAGTGAAGTGAATTACATTTATATAGCGCTTTTCTCTAGTGACTCAAAGCGCTTTTACACAGTGAAACCCAATTTCTAAGTTACATTTAAACCAGTGTGGGTGGCACTGGGAGCAGGTGGGTGAAGCGTCTTGCCCAAGGACACAACGGCAGTGACTAGGATGGCGGAAGCGGGGATCGAACCTGGAACCCTCAAGTTGCTGGCACGGCCACTCTACCAACCGGGAGGAAATTGTGAGGAGCCATGAATCCAGTTTGATAGGATCCACGACGACATCAGGAGGCGAACCGACTGCCCCCGCTGGCCTTTAGCCACTTCAGTCCCAACTCATTACCGTCTCCATCACAACAGGTGGCAAGGACCTCAGACCTCTCATTTGTGTCATTCAGGCCGATATTCCGCCGCCTGACGACACGGGGCGGAGTCGGTCCGCTGTATCGAAGCCGCTGGAATATTATTAGCTTTGAGCACCACCTCCTCGACCTTGAGACCTCTCGCATGGCTCTCCAGAAGGCGTGTGACGGCGGTAATTAGCGCCTGGCTAATTGATTCTTGATTCCGTTTGAAGGGCTATCGACAGCAGCATGAAGCACCTTCACAGACCGTGGTTTGCCGGTCTCATGTCCCCCTGAGGCTCAGTCGGCTGTTTTAGTGTCACAGGCGGGAGAAAAGCATTTAACTCTTGTATTAAATGTGGAATGGTAGTATTCCCTCAGTGTGTCAAAGGAATTGCCCTCGACTTATGAAAGTTAGGTTTGCCTGGACACACGTCCCGAGTTTTGTTATTGCTTGTTTCTCCAGACAAAAAGTCGATTATCCTCTAAAAACGTGTTTGCAAACCAGAAAATATCACATATTACTACAATCCTTTGTTTTTTTGCCAGCAGTATCTGACCGGTATCGAACCCGGTACTTTTTTTTGGCACTGACCGATTCACGTGAAATCCAGCGGTGCCATGTTTCGGCACTTGGCGATTGTCAATGCCAACAAAGTACTTTTTTGGGGGAATGTTGCCTATCGTTCGATTTTTTTGACATTTTTGAATCTGAATATACTGAGGATGAACTACAGCGAGCACAAAGGAAGAGTGAGACGTTGGAGTGGACGCAAGCCGCGAGAGTGAGGTAAAAAGTGACTGGACGCTGCGAAATGTGGAATTTGAAGCCATGCTATATCGACATGAATGGAGTGCCTACCCGAATAAACCAGAAAAAATGTCACATCAAGTGTGTTATTACAACGAGAGTACATACACTGTCTGGCTAGCTGTGTTGAAACAAAACATGAAATAATACTTTACAGATACTATAATGTGATTGTTCATGTTTTTCACTCAGTTGTGCATTACAAACTCAAACACGTTTTGCGTTGACGTAGAAGCTAGCTTTTAGGGCTAATTCCCTAGCACGCCGATGTGTTACTACGCTAGCAAAATAGTTCCTCGGTTTTCGCTCTTACACTAACAATTAACTACAGCTTGGTTATTATACAGGTTACGGAACGTAAATGAAGTATTGTTGACGGTTTTTGAATGCATTTTTAAAGTGATTTAGAGGTAGAATTGATTGCTCCTATTAGCTGCATTGCTAACCACCAAGAACAAGAAAATTTGTATGTTAGAAAGCGAAAAGAAATTAAACATTTTGCCTTCTCGTCCCTCATTAGGATTGTGGACGATAGGCAAAATCCCCCAAAAAAGTGCAGTTCCCCTTTAAGTAAGAATTGGCTTTTCCACAAATTCGCTAGCTTGATGCTAACATGGGCAAAGTGGCTCAGCAGGTTGTTGGTCTGATTTTCAACCTTCCGCCATCCTCGTCACTGCCGTTGTGTCCTTGGGCAAGACACCTAACGCAACTTGCTTGGGAGCACTGGTATAAATGTAGCTTACCACCACCAAGCTGCAATGTATGGATTCCTCAATATATAGAGTCAATTGTGTGAAAAAGTGCAATATAGATATATTTCATTCATTCATAACATACATTGGCTTTGCTATTGACATGTTTAGCAATTTTAACTTTTTAATTTCAACACCTTACAATTTGTTAATGAAAATTACAACTAAGATGCGCATTACAATCAAACAGCTGGTGCGTACAATATGTACAGTATTAACACTTTGTAGGGCGCAACATGAGACGGCATGGACTGATATATGTATATGTATATGTATGTGTGTGTGTATATATATATATATATATATATATATATATATATATATGTATATATATATATATATATATATATATATATATATATATATATATATATATATATATGTATATATATATATATATATATATATATATATATATATATATATACATGTATATATGTAGCTGAGATAGGCTCCAGCGCCCCCCGCGACCCCAAAGGGAATAAGCGGTAGAAAATGGATGGATGGATATATATATATATATATATATATATATATATATATATATATATATATATATATATATATATATATATATATATATATATATATGCATATATGCACACACACACACACACACACACACTTTATGTCAGGAAAAAACCAGGCTATTTCATCCCTACAAGCCTGTTTCGCAGTTTTCTCTGCTTTTCAGGGGATCCCCTGAAATAGCCTCTGTGTTTTTTCCAATCCCCTGAAGGGCAGAGAAACCTGCAAAACAGGCTTGTAGGGATGAAATAGCCTCTGTGTTTTCTTCCTGACCTAACGTATATTCCGATCTACCCCGGTAATGAGCACTGTATAACGGATAAACCACAGAAACCTCGACTATATAAATGTGTGTGTGTGTATATATATATATATATATATATATATATATATATATATATATATATATATATATATATATATATATATACATATACCGTATTTTTCGGACTATAAGTCACAGTTTTTTTCATAGTTTGGCCGGGCTCCAGTGCGACTTTTATATGTTTTTTTCCTTCTTTATTATGCATTTTCGGCAGGTGCGACTTATACTCCGGTGCGACTTATACTCCGAAAAATACGGTGTATATATATATATATATATATATACTGTATATATATATACATATATATATATATATATATATATATATATATATATATATATATATATATATATATATATATATATATATAATATATATATATATATATTATAGGGAAACCTGTGAAACAGGCTTGTAGGGATGATATAATTGTGTGTTTTTTTCCTGACTTAACATACACATATATATATATATATATATATATATATATATATATATATATATATATATATATATAATTTATTTATTTATTTTTATTTATTTTTAAGAATACATTTATGAATGAAAAACAATCAACTTTTATTGATGTAATGATTATTTTTGGTTTTCTTTTTTTTTTAGTGTTGTAATTAATAGGTGTGCACAATAATTTGATTCACATCCGAATGGCAATTGTCATTCATCCCAATTTTTAATCCATTCATAATTTTCAACAATCGATTTTAAATAACTTTTTTATATTTTGTTCCGCCCGATTGTAGCTGAGATAGGCTCCAGCGACCCCAAAGGGAATAAGCGGTAGAAAATGGATGGATGGAGAATAACATTTAAAAAAAAATATGTTTTTGGCCATCTCCCTGCAACCAGAAGTAGTTTTTATTTCCTGTAGCCCATTTTATAAAAGTTTCATTATCACACTGAGAATCGGTTATGAATCGAGAATCGCGTTGAACCAGCAATCGATTCTGAATCGAATTGTCACCCCAAGAAACGGATCGAATCGTTAAGTGCCCAAAAGATTGACAACCCTATTATAAACAATACACTGCTGCCATCTAGTGTCTTGGACTTGAAACTGCAATTGGAACTTACGTCATACTTGCAAATGAGACTCAGAAATGGACGAATGGATGGAAAGACTTAATTTATCCCACAATGGGGAAATGATGTGAGTAGATACGATATAAAAATTGGTACTGGTATCGATTCCCAGGTACCGGTGAACGGTACACTTCTGTCACATGAAGCTGTTCTCACCGCAGAAAAAATACGGTAATGTCAAACATTTTTTAAAAAGGTGCATGACAGAGTTTACAAACAAGGAAAAACTGCAGGGAAATATTAAGAGCGCGCTAACAGAGGCCATAGGAACACAAGAACCGTCCAAGAGTTGTGGCCCACGCCGCTCGGGGCGAAAGTAGCTAATGGACTTGCACAGGACTTACTGAGCGGATATTGCGTTGGGATTGTTTGAAGTCCCTCAGCAAACAGTCAGAGCTGGCGGAGAGGCTCCATGGCCAGCTGGAAACGTGATATAGTTTTGATAGCACCACTAACAACCACACACCAAGGGCACGAGTGAGGGGAAGTGCAGCGAGGTAGACTCGCCGTGCAGTTTGGACAGCGGCGAGGAATAAATGATCATGTGAGACAGAGTCCAGCCATGTGGTCTTGAAATCAAAGCATGCAGCTTGGCGGTCTTTTGTACTGGACTTTGTTTTTAATGAAGGGAGAGAAAATAATTGTGGACAGCATTTGCTGGGACACGGACAAGGTGTAGGAGTCAATAAGCTTGGCTTCTTTTTACTCCTTTTTAGGCATATTCAGTTGTGCAAATCTAAATCTGATTTGCTTTCACACTTTTGAGCATTTTAGTAAAGTTATTTTTTCAGGTTGCTTTCCCACTTCTTCTTTTTTTCAGTGCAATTTAACCTGCACTATAGTAGTGCAGTGCGATATGGACACGAATACATATCCCCATAAAGGTCATTTATTAAAATAAAAGTTTGTATTTTTTATATATATATATATATATATGGTCTGGAAAAAACACAGAGGCTATTTTATCCCTACAAGCCTTTTCTTGCTCTTCAGGGGATTTCAGGGATCAAATAGCCTTTGTGTTTTTTCCTGACCTGACGTATATTCTGCTCTACCCTGGTATTGAGCACTGTAAAACGGATAAACCACAGAAACCTTGACTAAATATATATATATAGATAGATAGATATATATATATATATATATATATATATATATATATATATATATATATATATATATATATATATATATATATATATACGTATATATGTATATATACGTATATATGTATATATACGTATATATGTATATATACATATATATGTATATATATATATATATATATGTATATATGTATATGTATATATATATATATATATATATATATATATATATATATATATATATATATATATATATATATCGGGCGGTATAGCTCGGTTGGTAGAGTGGCCGTGCCAGCAACTTGAGGGTTCCAGGTTTGATCCCTGCTTCCGCCATCCTAGTTCCTGCCGTTGTGTCCTTGGGCAAGACACTTTACCCACCTGCTCCCAGTGCCACCCACACTGGTTTAAATATAACTTAGATATTGGGTTTAATTATGTAAAAGCACTTTGAGTCACTAAAGAAAAGTGCTATATAAATATAATTCACACAATTCAATTCACACACACACACACATATATATATATATATATATATATATATATATATATATATATATATATATATATATATATATATATATATATATATATATATATATATATATATATGTATATATGTATATATGCAGCACTGGACAGAAGTTTTTTTTAATTTTTTTTAATTTTTTTTATTTCAGCTTTATAAGTTTTGATTTTGTTCTCAATAAAAATAAACAAGTATCGCAATTCGGATCGGAATCGATTTTTATGTTCTACAATGTGCAGCACTGGACGGCAGTGTTTTATTTGATCTTTGACCTTTTTTAATTGATTCAAAATTGTATTAGGAATCACGATTCGAATAAGAATCGATGTTTATGTTGTGTTACGATGCATATATCGTAATATCGCGCGGCACTGGACAGAAGTGGGGTTGTTTTGTTTAATTTATATCAGTTCAGAATCTTTATAAGCAAGAATCGCAGTTCGGACCGGAATCAAGTTTTATGTTCTATGAATACCGCACACCATGAGATGGCATTTTTTTTTTGTTTTTTTTTGTTTTGTCTTGAAAATGTTTAAATTGTAACAAATAGGAATCGCGATTTTTGTATGTTGTGCTACGATATATATCGTAATATCGTGTGGCACTGGACAGAAGTGTTTTTTTTCTTTCGTTTTTTAATTTCAGTTTTATAAATTTTGATTCAGTTCAGAATCATAATAAACAAGAATCGCAATACAGATCGGAATCGATTTTTATGTTCTACGAATATCGCACAACACAAGACGGCAGTTTTTTTTTTGTTTTTTTTTGTTTTGTCTTGAATATGTTTAAATTGTAACAAATAGGAATCACGATTTGTGTATGTTGTGCTATAATATATATCGTAATATCGCACGGCACTGGACAGTATTTATTTTTATTTATTTTTTCGTTTTTTAATTTCAGCTTTATAAATTTTGATTCAGTTCAGAATCATAATAAACAAGAATCGCAATACGGATCGGAATCTATTTTTATGTTCTACGAATATCGCACAAGATGGCAGTTTTTTGTTTTTTTTAGTTTTGTCTTAAATATGTTTATATTGTGACAAATAGGAATCGCGATTTGTGTATATTGTGCTACGATATATATCGTAATATCGCGTGGCACTGGACAGTAGTGTTTTTTGTTTTTTTTCTTTCTTTTTTTAATTTCAGCTTTATAAATTTTGATTCAGTTCAGACTCATAATAAGCACGAATCGCAATACGTATCGGAATTGATTTTTATGTTCTACGAATATCGCACAACACAAGACGGCAGTTTTTTTTTTTTTTAGTTTTGTCTTGAAAATGTTTGAATTGTAACAAATAGGAATCGCGATTTGTGTATGTTGTGCTACGATATATATGGTAATATCGCGCGGCACTGGACAGAAGTGTTTTTTTTCTTTCGTTTTTTTAATTTCATCTTTATAAATCTTGACTCAGTTCAGAATCACAATAAACAAGAATCGCAATACGGATCGGAATCGATTTTTATGTTCTACGAATTTGTTTAAATTGTAAAAAAATATGAATCGCGATTTGTGTATGTTGTGCTACGATATATATCGTAATATCGCACGGCACTGGACAGTATTTTATTTTTATTTTTTGTTTTGTTTTTTAATGTCAGCTTTATACATTTTGATTCAGTTCAGAATCATAATAAACAAGAATCGCAATACGGATCGGAATCGATTTGTATGTTCTACGAATATGTTTAAATTGTAAAAAATATGAATCGCGATTTGTGTATGTTGTGCTACGATATATATCGTAATATCGCATGGCACTGGACAGTATTTTATTTGTTGTTTTATTTTGTTTTGTTTTTTAATGTAAGCTTTATACATTTTGATTCAGTTCAGAATTATAATAAACAAGAATCGTAAAACGGATCGGAATCGATTTTTATGTTCTACGAATATCGCACAAGACGGCAATTTTTTTTTGTTTTTTTTGTTTTGTCTTGAATATGTTTAAATTGTAAGAAATAGGAATCGCGATTTGTGTATGTTGTGCTACGATATATACCGTAATATCCCGTGGCACTGGACAGAAGTGTTAGATTATTTATTTTCATTTTTTATTTTCATCTTTATAAATTTTGATTCAGTTAAGAATCGGAATCGATTTTTATGTTCTACAATATATATCGTAATATCGCACGGCACTGGACAGAAGTTGTTTGTTTTTGTTTTGTAAATTGTAACAAATAGGAGTCATAGGGAGGAGCCCTTAAAGGGACATGGGGGAATTTTTTTTTAAATTAATTAATTTATTTTTATTTTTTTAGATATATTGTGCGCACGAGATACATATCTAAATAAAATAAAAAATAAATAATTTAAAATTAAAAAATTCCCCCATGTCCCTTTAGGGGCTACGTAGAATCACGATTCGGATACGGATGCATTTTAATGTTGTGCTATGATATATATCGTAACATCGCACAGCACTAGACGGTGTTTTCAAAACAAAACAAAAAATTCTATGTTGGAAATTTTGAATGAATTCAAAATCGTAATAAAGAAAAATGCCGTAAAGTTGTGTAACTCTTCTCCTCCCGCACTGCGCGCCACAACTCGCACACCGACTACGCTGCCTGTGCTGTTATTTTGTCTGACGGCTACGCCACGCCTCGGACTATCCTGGTTTTCTCTCACCACTCGTCATGCCAGGAGGAGACGCACAAGCGGATCAGCCTCGCTAACAGGATGCAAGTGCAAACAGCACATCTGAGTCAGATCGATTTGTGTTCATTACGGTGTGTGTGTGAGAGAGAGTGGGTGTTTCTTTGATTTGATTGAACAAGTGCTCAAAACCAGGCCAGCAGATTAATCACAACGCTGATATCTTGCCAAACTATTATCTTCAGTGCTGGAGCTGAAGATGCTGACTGCGTGTGTGATTGAACAGAAGAGCTGATTAGAGCGATTCATATTTAGGGTTTGCGGATGATGTGTTTCCTTATCAACAGAACAGACTTTTGTGCAGTGTGTGTGTGTGTATATTCGTGGCGGTAATCTCCTTGTGAGATAGGTTTTGGAGGAGCGCGACCCAGATGACGCATGCCGCCATGTCATCGCGGTTCATGCCGACATGCTGCCGGTGGTGCATCTGCTCCCGTAGTCACTTGTCACTCGCATACGATCACGCTCTGTGAACCAGATCAGTGTTTCCTAACCATAGGGGCCATTGTCGGGCCGCGAGCGGTTCCCAGAGGGCCGCCGAAAAATATCACTTTCTTAGTTGTGGGCCGTACGGGCTTTAGCGGTACTCGGTTGTAATACGCTTTTCCACCACTTGTGGCAGTAATGACAATATGGAACAAACAGAAGAAGTGTGCAGCAAAAGTCATAGTGAAGTTTCTTAAGCGCAAAAATTATGACTAAACCACATTTAGTTTAGATAATGAGTCAGTAATTGGAATGTGGAATCCATTATTTAAATTTGTTTTAACTATTAAATGAACCTAAAATATGACTTATTTTATATTTGTGGAAAATACTGGACACTGTGACACTATTGTTCATTTTTTAATTTTTTGTATTTTTTTATAAATGGCTGTAATGATAATGTCAATGAGGGATTTCTAATCACTGCTGTGTTGGAATTATTAGTATTGACACTGTTGTTGATATTATTCATTTTTTGTTTGACTACTTTTGGATTGTTTTGTGTCATGTTTGTGTGTCCTCTCAGTTGCTCTGTTGATTGCTATTCTGAATGTTGCTGGGCCGGTTTTGGAATTGGAATTGCATTATGGTATTAGGGTGTATTATTTTGTTGGCTTGATTAATAAAACAAATTTAAATAAATAAAATAAATAAATAAAAAATAAAAAAAATAAAAAAAATAAAGTGGTGAAGCTTGCACTTTAATTTTTTTATTTTTGACTGTTTATTTAAGAAAAATCTATGTTATAAATTATGTATTTTTTAATGTAGTTAGAATTGATTTAGTTTTATTTATTTCCAATTTTTAGGGCTGTCAAAGTTAACACGTAAATAGCGCGTTGACTAAAACTTTCAATAGGAATACAAATACAAAATCTGGCAGGACACCAACACAGCAGACTTTTTTTTTCTTGGCATTGAATCATGTTTTTTTGTTTTTGTTTTGAGCTGTTTAAAAATGCATAATGTTTAAAACACATGTATTTAAAGCAAATTATCCATTCATGGTGTTAAAACTTGAAAATTATCTGTCTAGGGTACACTGATTAATGATAAATTATATATATATCTGCAATTTATCACAATTAATTTTGAGTAAGCTAAGAACAATGCGATTAATCGCGATTAAATATTTTAATCGTTTGACAGCCTTACTATTTTTATTTAATTTCTATTTTAATTTTTTTTATTTTAGCACTGTCATTTTGGAATAGGATTAGAATCAAGAGCAATATTACTAATTTAGTGTTAATTTTTGAGTGGGCCGCGGGCTCCTCTGTAGTGGAAAAGTTGGGCCCCGAGATCAAACATGTTAAAAAGTGGGGGGGGGACATATAGAGTGTCCAGTCTATATTTTGTTGCATTATCACATTTTTGAGTCTCATTTGCAAGTATGAAGATACATTGCATTTACAGCTGCAAGTCCAAGACTTGGACGGCAGTAGTGTAAAGTTAAATGTGTTTTTATTTGTTTGTTTTTTTGTTGCGCCCCAAAAAGTGTTTATGATGTAAGTTTTGTACTTATTATGTTTGATTGTAACGTAAATCTTTGTTGTAGTTTTAAATAACAAATTTAGAGGTGTTAAAATCACCACATAAAATTGGTCATGCTAATCAGTTGCATGTCAATAGCAAAGCCAATGTATATTAGCATCAAGTTAACTCATTTTTGAGAAAAAAAAAGAGAATGACTTTACTTCATCACCAATCACCAAAAATGATTCCCGGGCGCGGCCACCGCTGCTGCCCACTGCTCCCCTCACCTCCCAGGGGGTGATCAAGGGTGATGGGTTAAATGCAGAGAATAATTTCGCCACACCTAGTGTGTGTGTGACAATCATTGGTACTTTAACTTTTAACTTTTAACTTGGTTTTTTTTGAGTCGATACTTTTTCTCATTGTAAGGCTGTCACAAAAAGTATAGTATAAAATAAAACATAGTTTATCATCGCAAATTGGTTCAAGTAAAGCGTAAAAAACTTTACAAATGTAACATTAACATAAACAGAGCCCTCTAAACTGGAAATAAGCAAATTTGGTCACATTTTCAGTAGACCCATAATAAATTCAAAAAAGAACCAAACTTCATGAATGTTTTTCGTGACCAACAAGTATGTGCTCCAATCACTCTATCACAAAAAAATAAGAGTTGTAGATATGATTGGAAACTCAAGACAGCCATGACATTATGTTCTTTACAAGTGTATGTAAACTTTTGACCACGACTGTATGTATATGTATGTCTGTGTATATGTATATATATATCTGTATATGTATGTCAAAGTGTGTATACGTGTGCGTATGTATATACTGTGTGTGTATATGTATATATATATATATATATATATATATATATATATGAAAACATTTAATTATTAAAAAATAGTTAAGGAAATGGAAAAGACAAATACTGCATTGTAATACATACAACACATGAACTTTGGCCAAAAATAAATAGAATATGCTTTTTTTTATATCCATAGGGCAGGGGTCGGCAACCCAAAATGTTGAAAGAGCCATATTGGACCAAAAATACAAAAACAAATCTGTCTGGAGCCGCAAAAAATTCAAAGCCATATTACATACAGATAGTGTGTCATGAGATATAATTTGAATTAAGAGGACTTAAAGGAAACTAAATGAGCTCAAATATACCTACAAATGAGGCATAATGATGCAATATGTACATATAGCTAGCCTAAATAAAATTGATTAGCTTGCAGTCATGCAGTGACCAAATATGTCTGATTAGCACTCCACACAAGTCAATAACATCAACGAAACTCACCTTTGTGCATTCACGCACAAAGTTAAAAGTTTGGTAGACAAAATGAGACAGAATAAGAAGTGGCATAAAACACGTCCTAGAAAGTCGGAGAAAGTTGTACATGTAAACAAACTACGGTGAGTTCAGGGACCGCCAAAATTAGTAGGACAAAACGGCGCTCGCCAAATACTCGAATCAGTGAAGCATGTTTAATATAAACAGCATACTTGCCAACCTTGAGACCTCCGATTTCGGGGGGTGGGGGGTGGGGGCGTGGTCGGGGATGGGGCGGGGGGCGTGGTTGGGGGCGTAGTTAAGAGATATATATATATAAGAAATACTTGACTTTCAGTGAATTCTAGCTACCGGTATATATATATATATATATATATATATATTTTTTTTTTTTAATTTATATATATATATATATATATATATATATATATATATATATATATATATATGTGTATATATATATATATATATATATAAAAGTAAAAGAAATACTTGAATTTCAGTGTTCATTTATTTACACATATACACACACATAACACTCATCTACTCATTGTTGAGTTAAGAGTTGAATTGTCCATCCTTGTTCTATTCTCTGTCACTATTTCAGAACACACACATTATACAAATATACAGTATAAAATCAATAAGAAAACGGGAGCTCTAATTTGGGAGTCTGAATTAGGATCAGAAGTTCCTATATAAACATTGCGCACTCACGTCGCCTTTTTGTATTGATTACTGCAGCTGTGCACTGGATTCATTCACAAATACAAACTACAACTCACAAACACTTTAGAGTTAGGCTCCACCATCAGAATGTGTACTTAAACTTATAAAAGATCACATGGATATTATTCAGTGAGTCGATTCACCAAAACTAACCTGTTATACAGAAGGAAAAAGCACACAGGACGTTTCAATTGTTCACAGACTGGTCGCTCTCATCAGAATGACAAGACAGGTCTGCAGGTGATAGCATTCAATTGGGAAGAAACACCCTACTGCCCCCTACTGACCAACGTGAATACTGATAAATGTGTAATGACAGCTCCAAAAACGAATTCAAACCACAAAATAAAATAAATAAATCAACACAAAAATGTGACACATTATGGGTGGGTCACATATGCATGTACAGTAGATGGCAGTATTGTCCTGTTTAAAGGTGTCACAACATTGCTGTTTACGGCAGACGAACTGCTTTACGGTAGACGAAAACTTGACTGCTGTTGTTGTGTGTTGTTGCCGCGCTGGGAGGACGTTAATGAAACTGCCTAACAATAAACCCACATAAGAAACCCAGAACTCGCCCTCGATCATTAGCTGTTTATATTGTGGGAAAGCGGACGTGTGAACAGGCTGTCAACACGTAACTCAGGTCCGCATGGAGCTGGAGGGGACGTGGCCTCCAGCTCCGCCTGAATTTCGGGAGATTTTCGGGAGAAAATTTGTCCCGGGAGGTTTTCGGGAGAGGCGCTGAATTTCGGGAGTCTCCCGGAAAATCCGGGAGGGTTGGCAAGTATGATAAACAGTGTGCTTTATAACAATTAGGGAGGTTTGTGTCATGTTTGTCCTCCTACAGAAACCATATTAAAACAAAAAATATATATTTTTCCCCCCTCATCTTTTTCCATTTTTCATACATTTTTGAAAAAGCTCCAGAGAGCCACCAGGGCGGCGCTAAAGAGCCGCATGCGGCTCTAGAGCCGCGGGTTGCCGACCCCTGCCATAGGGGAATGAAGCAGCACTAATGTAACACTACTACTTTTTCTTCTTAATATCAACACGTATTTCTTGCAAAATCAACGCAAATGTCTTTCTCTGTTAATATATGAATATGCCATATTTTAAGCAATATTAATGATCCATCCATCCATCTTCTTCCGCTTATCCGAGGTCGGGTCGCGGGGGCAGCAGCCTAAGCAGGGAAGCCCAGACTTCCCTCTCCCCAGCCACTTCGTCCAGCTCTTCCTGTGGTACCCCGAGGCGTTCCCAGGCCAGCCGGGAGACATAGTCTTCCCAACGTGTCCTGGGTCTTCCCCGCGGCCTCCTACCGGTCGGACGTGCCCTAAACACCTCCCTAGGAAGGCGTTCGGGTGGCATCCTGACCAGATGCCCGAACCACCTCATCTGGCTCCTCTCGATGTGGAGGAGCAGCGGCTTTACTTTGAGCTCCTCCCGGATGGCAGAGCTTCTCACCCTATCTCTAAGGGAGAGCCCCGCCACCCGGCGGAGGAAACTCATTTCGGCCGCTTGTACCCGTGATCTTGTCCTTTCGGTCATAACCCAAAGCTCATGACCATAGGTGAGGATGGGAACGTAGATCGACCGGTAAATTGAGAGCTTTGCCTTCCGGCTCAGCTCCTTCTTCACCACAACGGATCGATACAGCATCCGCATTACTGAAGACGCCGCACCGATCCGCCTGTCGATCTCACGATCCACTCTTCCCTCACTCGTGAACAAGACTCCGAGGTACTTGAACTCCTCCACTTGGGGCAAGATCTCCTCTCCAACCCGGAGATGGCACTCCACCCTTTTCCGGGCGAGAACCATGGACTCGGACTTGGAGGTGCTGATTCTCATCCCAGTCGCTTCACACTCAGCTGCGAACCGATCCAGTGAGAGCTGAAGATCCTGGACAGATGAAGCCATCAGGACCACATCATCTGCAAAAATCAGAGACCTAATCCTGCAGCCACCAAACAAGATCCCCTCAACGCCATGACTGCGCCTAGAAATTCTGTCCATAAAAGTTATGAACAGAATCGGTGACAAAGGGCAGCCTTGGCGGAGTCCAACCCTCACTGGAAACGTGTCCGACTTACTACCGGCAATGCGGACCAAGCTCTGGCACTGATCATACAGGGAGCGGACTGCCACAATCAGACAGTCCGATACCCCGTACTCTCTGAGCACTCCCCACAGGACTTCCCGAGGGACACGGTCGAATGCCTTCTCCAAGTCCACAAAACACATGTAGACTGGTTGGGCAAACTCCCATGCACCCTCAAGGACCCTGCCGAGAGTATAGAGCTGGTCCACAGTTCCACGACCAGGCCGAAAACCACACTGTTCCTCCTGAATCCGAGGTTCGACTATCCGGCGTAGCCTCCTCTCCAGTACACCTGAATAGACCTTACCGGGAAGGCTGAGGAGTGTGATCCCACGATAGTTAGAACACACCCTCCGGTTCCCCTTCTTAAAGAGAGGAACCACCACCCCGGTCTGCCAATCCAATATTAATGATAATAATGCAATATTTTTTTTCAAAAAAATGCTAAAAAAAACGTAATTAATTGCATGCGTTAGTGTTTTGTTCGAGTTTTTACTTTGTCTTTGTCAAAGTAAACGTGTGAAATGGACATCTGGATATTGGAGTACGCTCTGTGTTGAGTGTGCTTATGTAAAAACACAAACACAATCAACATGTCCGACAGTGACAATATGAATCTGAAATTCAAAACCGATCATCAGTGAATAGAGTCCCTGGATGCCGTGCTCCCGACAGTGCTGTCCAGGTAGCGAGCGATAACGCCACATTGTGCTGCTCCGATTGAGCGTGAAAAGAAGCTGGCAGTAGAAGGTGAAGATTACGTCGGTGAAAGCAGCGTAAGCTCGGATCTATAAGCACGGATACGAGGCCATATGTCACCGCGATGGAGTCGAACAATGAAGCCCACGCCGTGTTTGTCGCGTTGGTTAATTCCACAAACCCGCCGCAGAATCCGTCCGTCTTTATAAATAGCCACTGTTCAGTTTTTATCGCGTTCTTGTCCTCCTTTTATCTGACTAATGCGCTTGTTTGGTTTCCTCCGTGTGTCGAACCCTTCCTCCAAGCTGCTTTCCTCCAAGTGCATTCAGACACATTTTTTTGTTTGTTTTATTTGAGTGGATGAAACTGAAGAGTGTGTGCGGATAACCGAGGCCACACAGCTGAGCTGGTGCCAACGTTGGAGTCCGGGGAGGAGTTGGCTGGCGGTTTACAAATGAGCGCATAGTCCAGGCGGCGTTTCCAAATGTCAGAACCATACGTCAGGCCAGTTTCAATAGCACCATGGAGTCAAAGCTTCAACTGCAGAAGAAGAAACACAACATTTAGATCAGTGGTTCTTAACCTGGGTTCGATCGAACCCGAGGGGTTCGGTGAGTCGGCCTCAGGGGTTCGGCGGAGGTAAAGACACATCCGACTTATCGTGTAAATAAAAACTTCTCCCTATCAGCGTATTATGGATACCCCCAAACAATGTTCCCTCTAATTTTCCATCTGATTTGCAGGTTTTTTGATTGATCGATTGAAACTTTTACTAGTAGATTGCAAAGGAAGAGAATACATTATACAGGCATGCGATTTTACCGTCTAAAGTCGGAATTCCGTCTTTTTTAATCTCGGGGAAAAAAAAAAAATTATCTCCCGTTTTTCCGTTTTTTTTCCGACCTTAAATCAAGATTCGAGACGTAGTTTATATTACGCCGTAGTTGATTGGTCGATATGTTCCTTGTGACCAATCAGGACATCTGTTATGAATGATGACGTTAATACATACTTGCCAACCTTGAGACCTCCGATTTCGGGAGGTGGGGGGTGGGGCGGGGGCGTGGTCGGGGGTGGGGCGGGGGGCGTGGTTAAGATATATATATACCGTATTTTCCGCACTATAAGGCGCACCGGATTATTAGCCGCACCTTCTATGAATTACATATTTCATAATTTTGTCCACCAATAAGCCGCCCCGGACTAAAAGCCGCGCCTACGCTGCGCTAAAGTGAATGTCAAAAAAACGCTGCGCTAAAGTGAATGTCAAAAAAACAGTCAGATAGTTCAGTCAAACTTTAATAATATATTGAAAACCAGCGTTCTAACAACTCTGTCCCAAAATGTACGCAAATGTGCAATCACAAACATAGTAAAATTCAAAATGGTGTAGAGCAATAAATAGCAACATAATGTTGCTCGAACGTTAATGTCACAACACACAAAATAAACATAGCGCTCACCTTCTGAAGTTATTCTTCATTCGTAAATCCTTCGAATTCTTCGTCTTCGGTGTCCGAATTGAAAAGTTGTGCAAGCGTGGTATCCAAAATGGCCGGTTCCGTCTCGTAGAAGTCATCGGGAGTCAGTGTCGCTGTTGTTCTGTGAATCCTGCCTTCCGGAAAGCTCGGACCACAGTTGTGACCGAAATATCTGCCCAAGCATTTACGATCCACTGGCAAATGTTGGCGTATGTCGTCCGAGGCTGTCTGCCCGTCTTAGTGAAGGTGTGTTCGCCTTCGGAGCTGTGTGAAAAAAGCCACCCGGCCTCTTCGCGTAAACTTCCCTTAACCACTCGCTCATCTTTTCTTCATCCATCCATCCCTTCGAGTTAGCTTTTATGATGACGCCGGCTGGAAAGGTCTCTTTTGGCAAGGTCTTCCTTTTGAATATCACCATGAGTGGAAGTTAGCATGGCAAGCTAGAACCACAGTGAAGGATGACTTCTCATTCCCTGTGGAGCGAATATTCACCGTACGTGCTCCCGTTCCACAGTGCGGTTCAGTTGCTGTGAAATACGGTAGTAATCCGTGTGCGGATGGAGAGATTGCGTCTTTTTATGAACCAGATCGTTTAGTAGGAGCCATTTTGTGGTCTTTACAGATGTAAACAGGAAATGAAACGTACGGTGATATCCGCGCGTTTTTTCTTCTTCTTCCGGGGGCGGGTGAAGCGCTTCCTGTTCTATGGGGGCGGGTGAAGCGCTTCCTGTTCTATGGGGGCGGGTGCTTTCCTTGGCGGTTGCTTGCGTAGAAGAAGAAGCGCTTCCTGTTCTACCGGGAAAAAAGATGGCGGCTGTTTACCGAAGTTGCGAGATCGAAACTTTATGAAAATTAATCGTAATAAAGCGCACCGGGTTATAAGGCGCACTGTTAGCTTTTGAGAAAATTTGTGGTTTTTAGGTGCGCCTTATGGTGCGGAAAATACGGTATATAAGAAACACTTGACTTTCAGTGAATTCTAGCTATATATGTATATATAAATAAAATAAAATAAAATAAATACTTGAATTTCAGTGTTCATTTACAAACTACAACTCCGAAACACTTTAGAGTTAGGCTCCACCATCAGAATGTACTTAAACTTATAAAGATCACATGGATATTATTCAGTGAGTTGATTCACCAAAACTAACCTGTTATACAGGAGGAAAAAGCACACAGGACGTTTCAATTGTTCACAGACTGGTCGCGCTCATCAGAATGACAAGCCACTTCCGGTCTGCAGGTGATAGCATTCAATTGGGAAGAAACGCCCTACTGCCCCCTACTGACCAATGTGAATACTGATGAATGTGTAATGACAGCTCCAAAAACGAATTCAAACCACTTAAATAAAATAAATAAATCAACACAAAAATGTGACACATTATGGGTGGGTCACATATGCATGTACCGTAGATGGCAGTATTGTCCTGTTTAAAAGTGTCACAACATTGCTGTTTACGGCAGACGAACTGCTTTACGGTAGACACTGTTGTTGTGTGTTGTCAACACGTCACTCAGGTCCGCCTGAATTTCGGGAGTTTTTCGGGAGAAAATTTGTCCCGGGAGGTTTTCGGGAGAGGCGCTGAATTTCGGGAGTCTCCCGGAAAATCCGGGAGGGTTGGCAAGTATGCGTTAATAACGTCATCATTCATAATGGTTATTACCGTCATTTTCCATATGTAAACGATGTCGGTTCTCGAGAGAAAGGACGCTTTACGAGTAAAAGAAATTGATAAACATGTCAAAAATAAGTTTTGATGGGACTGGATGGAAAGGGAAATCACTGATACTGTTGGGAAGAAGGAAGTTACGACTTTGTTCGGTGATTTTATTCGGAAAATCGATCGTCCCGGAAAGGTTTTGTGCACGTGGTGTCATGATAATATTGACAATGGATCACGAGGTTTCAAGGCTTTGGAAATACATGCGAAACGCCAAAAACATATGAAACAACTTGAAGCAAGGTATGTTCCATTAATGATGTTTTCATGTCTTTAAACACTAAAATATTTTCTTCAAACGGTGCTGTCTTTGTTCATTTTAGCATGTTAAATTGGTGAAAAACCAGGAGCTTCGGGGGGGCGTCGCCCCCCTTGTCCCCCCACCTGGACCTGGCTGGGGGCCTTCGTCCCCCAGACCCTCGGAAATGTTTTCAGTCTTTTTCATTGTGGTCAAATCACATGCCTGATTATATGAAACAGTACAGTTTACACAGTACAGTACATATTCCGTACAATTGACCACTAAATGGTAACACCCGAATAAGTTTTTCAACTTGTTTAAGTCGGGGTCCACGTTAATCAATTCATGGTAATGTGTGTAAGGTTTTTATAATCTGTTGTGAGTTCGTGCACTGTGTTGGTTTTGTTCTTTGAACAAGGTGATGTTCATGCACGGTTCATTTTGTGCACCAGTAAAAAAAACATGACTTTTTCTTGAATTTGAAAAAAAAAACATTTTATATTTCAGTAAAGAAGGGTTCGGTGAATGCGCATATGAAACTGGTGCGGTTCGGTACCTCCAACAAGGTTAAGAACCACTGATTTAGATGTTTTAACTTCATCAGAGATGCTATTGTGTGTATATCTCCCATTTGAATTGATACAAGACAGATTCCCATTTCCTGAGACTCAATATTGCTACTGAACAGTACCGATTACCGTATTTTTCGGGTTATAAATCGCAGTTTTTTTCATAGTTTGGCCGGGGGTGCGATTTATACTCTGGAGCGGACGTAGGGAGAAGTACAGAGCGCCAATAAGCCTTGAAGGCACTGCCTTTGCGTGCCGGCCCAGTCACATAATATCTACGGCTTTTGACACACAAGTGAATGCAAAGCATACTTGATCAAGAGCCATACAGGTCACACTGACGGTGGCCGTATAAACAACTTTAACACTGCTACAAATATGCGCCACACTGTGAACCCACACCAAACAAGAATGACAAACACATTTCGGGAGAACATCCGCACCGTAACACAACATAAACACAACAGAACAAATACCCAGAAGCCCTTGCAGCACTAACTCTTCCGGGACGCTGCAATATACACCCCCCCCCACCCCGCCCACCTCAACCTCCTCTCAGGGAGAGCATGTCCCAAATTCCAAGCTGCTGTTTTGAGGCATGTTAAAAAAAATAATGCACTTTGTGACTTCAATAATAAATATGGCAGTGCCATGTTGGCATTTTTTTTCCCCCATAACTTGAGTTGAATTTGTTCTCTTATTTTGGAAAACCTTGTTACATTGTTTGATGCATCCAGCGGGGCATCACAACAAAATTAGGCATAATAATGTGTTAATTCCACGACTGTATATATCGGTATCGGTTGATATCGGTATCGGTAATTAAGAGTTGGACAATATTGGAATATCGGACATCGGCAAAAAAGCCATTATCGGACATCTCTAATACATATATATATATAAATTATTTTATCGTCTTTCACAATGATTGTGAACGATAGGCAAAATTCTGAAAGAAAAGTGCTGTTCCCCTTTAAGGATGTCTTCCAAAATTAAGTGGAAGTCTACCTGCCGTTATTCCCAGGGACATATCAAATATTATCTTAAAGCTAGGGACGTTTTTTTTGGGTTTTTTTCATATGAAACTGTGTGGAATCCAACCATCCATAATTTATACCACTTATCCCATGCGGGGAGCTTTCCTGTCACCCTGGGCTGATTTCAGCAAATACGACATTCAAAAACCTCTACGCCATTGTAGTCCTCTTGTCAATGAGGGAATTTGCAGAAACATAGTGAGTATGCCAGGTTCCTGTGTGGAGGTAGTGAAAGAAAACAAACCCATGCGTGTTCACCTTAAAGTCCGGTGCTTTTAAACGAACCAAACTTGGCAAATCTGGCAGATTGGAGTTGACAGCTATGATGCTCTGCAGCCCACTCTCCTGTCTGCGAGGATACGCTTGCCTCCATCTCAGGCTACTTCCAACTGTGTGTCCCTGTGTTTGCCTAATGTGGCTTTCTGCAGGTGCTCGTCCTCACGGTGCGACCGAGGGGGTTTTGTGTGCGTGTATAAACCCGGGAACAGTTTTCCTGTCACGCAGAACGGAGCCCTGCGCAATTCTACTTGAAATTTGAACCTTGTTTGCAGCCGTAAACAAAAACATATACAGTCCTGTTAGTACAGTCCTGCACGCAACATGGATTTAAGGACTGAAAGATCCATCATATAGTGTCACAGTTTGGACTTTGATTGATACTTACCGGTCTTTAGTATCATTTCCTGTCCTGGTGCTTTTTGTTTTGTCACTATTTCCTGTTCGGTCTTTGTGTTTTGCAGTTTTTTGACGTTCTGTTCCTTGTCTTCCCAGCACACCTGTTCCTCATTCTTAATTAGTTCCATTTAGTACCCCCTTTTTTCCTCCTTTAGTGCTGGTTCATGGTTTTGTGTGACGGGTCCCAGAATAAGGTACTACAGTAGCAAAGTACAGTATCTGTAGATCAGTTCAACTGAATTGTTCCAGAAAGCTAAGGACTTCTCCCTTCACTATTAGTCTTATTTTGTATAATCAGGAGAACAATTTAGCAGGCAGAAGACATTGATTCAACGTTGATTATACATACGTGTCCTTTGAAACAACATTGCAAAATAGTTGTATTTGTACATTTAGACCATCATGGCACGCACTTATGTGAAGTGTGAATTATATTTATATAGCGCTTTTTCTCTAGTGACTCAAAGCGCTTTTACATAGTGAAACCCAATATCTAAGCAGAGGTGGGTAGTAACGCGCTACATTTACTCCGTTACATCTACTTGAGTAACTTTTGGGATAAATTGTACTTCTAAGAGTAGTTTTAATGCAACTTACTTTTACTTTTACTTGAGTATATTTATAGAGAAGAAACGCTACTTTTACTCCGCTACTTTTATCTACATTCAGCTCGTTACTCGCTACTAATTTTTATCGATCTTTTAATGCACGCTTTGTTTGTTTTGGTCTGTCAGACAGACCTTCAAAGTGCCTGCGTTACTGGTGACGTTTGACTCCGTTCCACCAATAAAATGCAGTCACTAGTGACGTTTGACTCCGTTCCACCAATCAGATGCAGTTACTGGTGACGTTGGACCAATCAAACAGAGCCAGGCGGTCACATGACCTGACTTAAACAAGTTGAAAAACGTATTGGGGTGTTACCATTTAGTGGTCAATTGTAGGGAATATGTACTGTACTGTGCAATCTACTAATACAAGTTTCAATCAATCAATCAAAAGTGTGAAGGAAAAAAGACACTTTTTTTATTTCAAACGTACATCCCGTCACAAGCCTAAAGACTGACTGCACAGTTCCTGTCTTCACAATAAAAGTGCCGCTCCATCGCGCCTGCGCTTTCAAAATAAGAGTCTCCGAAAGCCAGCGCAAACAAGCTAGCAAGCTACGGAATTTGCCGCCAATGTATTTCTTGTAAAGTGTGTGAAAACGAATATGGAAGCTGGACAAATAAGATACCAAAAACCAACCACTTTCATGTGGTATTAGACAGAAAGGAGGAACTTTTTTTCTCCTGCATTTGAAAACGTGGACGTTAAGCACTGCTGTCTGATTACAATCAATGCAAGTCATCAGAATCAGGTAATACACCAACTTATATTCTTGCCTTCATGAAAGAAAGGAATCTATACGTGTTAAACATGCATGTATATTCATTAAAACACCATTAACATGTAAACAAAAACGGCAAAATAAATAAATATAAATGATATACTGTATATATCAATGTATGTGTATATATATGTATATATATATATATATATATATATATATATATATATATATATATATATATATATATATATATGATATGTGTGTGTATGTTACTCATCAGTTACTCAGTACTTGAGTAGTTTTTTCACAACATACTTTTTACTTTTACTCAAGTAAATATTTGGGTGACTACTCATTACTTTTACTTGAGTAATAAATCTCTAAAGTAACAGTACTCTTACTTGAGTACAATTTCTGGCTACTCTACCCACCTCTGTATCTAAGTTACATCTAAACCAGTGTGGGTGGCACTGGGAGCAGGTGGGGTAAAAGTGTCTTGCCCAAGGACACAACGGCAGTGACCAGGACGGCGGAAGCGGGGGATCGAACCTGGAACCCTCAAGTTGCTGGCACGGCCACTCTACCAACCGAGCTATACCGCCCCAAGTAGCAATGATTGTCACACACACACTAGGTGTGGTGAAATTGGTCCTCTGCGTTTGACCCATCCCCTTGATCACCCCACCTGGAAGGTGAGGGGAGCAGTGAGCAGCAGCAGTGGCCGCGCCCGGGAATCATTTTTGGTGATTTTAACCCCCAATTTCCAACCCTTGATGCTGAGTGCCAAGCAGGGAGGTAACGGGTCCCATTTTTATAGTCTTTGGTATGACTCGGTTTGAACTCACGATGGACACTCTAACCACTAAGCCATTTCTACGGAGCCCCTAAAGGGACATGGGGGGGAAATGTTTTTACATTTTTTAAATTTAATTAAATTTTTTTAGACATGTATCTAGTGCGCACGAGAAACTTTCCATAAATTCAAAAAATATATATATATATTTTTTTCCCTAGACATATCTCGAGAAACTATCTCGTGCGCACGAGAAACATGTCTTAAAAAAAAAATTATACATTATACTTATTATTATTATTGTAAGGGTGTAAACCGGAGAATTTTAATCCCGGTAGTTTTCGGCGAGGGGCACTGAAATCCGGAAGTCTCCCGGGGGGGGGGTCGGCAAGTATGCAGCTGAGCCGCATCAGAGTGATCAAAGAGCCGCATGCGGCTCCGGAGCCGCGGGTTGCCGACCCCTGGTCTAGTCTCTTACGTGAATGAGCTGAATAATATTATTTGATATTTTACGGTAATGTGTTAATAATTTCACACATTCCTGAGTATAAGTCAGCTGGGGGTGTATATTGTAGCGTCCCGGAAGAGTTAGTTTCTGGGTATTTGTTCTGTTGTGTTTATGTTGTGTTACGGTGCGGATGTTCTCCCCAAATGTGTTTGTCATTCTTGTTTGCTGTGGGTTCACAGTGTGGCGCATATTTGTAACCGTGTTAAAGTTATTTATACGGCCACCCTCAGTGTGACCTGTATGGCTGTTGGCCAAGTACGCCTTGCATTCACTTATGTGTGTGCAAAGCCGTAGATATTATGTGATTGGGCCGGCTATGAAAAAAACTGCGACTTATAGTCCGAAAAATACGGTACACAAGAATCAGCCAGGCTCAAATCTATCAGCATTAATGAATGTGGTCCAAAGTTCCCCCGCTCGTCGAGTCGGAGCCTTTGCGAACGGGAGGATGAAAGCCGGCTCCTTTTATCCTCCTGCAGCCCTCAAATGGAGCGGAGACTTTCAATTTGAAGGCGAAGGTCTGCCAGAGACAGACCTGTGACTTCCATTAACTCGTTTAAGGCACGTGCCGAGCGTTTAGCGTCCTGGAGCATGAAACGTATTTAAAATCGCCGCGCCCGACGATGGAGCGAGACAAAAATGATGAGATGAAAAGATTTTGATGGGCAAAAAAAAAAAAAAAAAAAAAGGGAGAAGGTGCCTATTGTGCGGGCCCATCTTGAACAACGCCGCTCGATGTGCCGCATTTGGGGTTTTCTCGCAAACCCCTCGGGGTTTGAAATGGGTTTCTTGTTTTAATTATCTGTGATTTGATTGGGTTGTTACGGAGCCCGGCTAAAAGCGAGCCATCAGGAAGCAGCCGAGCCTGAAAGTGCCCGAGCGGTGGAGAAACTCACAGCTCAGCAGCACAGCCAGCGGACGCGGCGGCTTTTTAGGAAATTGGCCATTTCTCGGGGAAAATTAGCATCGGCATCAAACTCGCCGAGCGGAATCTTTTGTGTATCGTCTCGACTGGCGGTGTCAAACGTGCCAACAGGTTTTATTCGTTCAGTAATGAAATGAGCTGAGCTTTTGCAATGAAAGCTGCTGTTCTAAAAGTGTCCACTGGATGTCGCAATATCATTTTTTGTTTTGTTTCGCCTTTTCAAAGTTTTCAATCAAAGTTTATTTACAGGTAAAAGCCAGTAAATTAGAATATTTTGAAAAACTTGATTTATTTCAGTAATTGCATTCAAAAGGTGTAACTTGTACATTATATTTATTCATTGCACACAGACTGATGCATTCAAATGTTTATTTCATTTAATTTTGATGATTTGAAGTGGCAACAAATGAAAATCCCAAATTCCGTGTGTCACAAAATTAGAATATTGTGTAAGGCTATACAAAAAAGGGATTTTTAGAAATGTTGGCCAACTGAAAAGTATGAAAATGAAAAATATGAGCATGTACAATACTCAATACTTGGTTGGAGCTCCTTTTGCCTCAATTACTGCGTTAATGCGGCGTGGCATGGAGTCGATGAGTTTCTGGCACTGCTCAGGTGTTATGAGAGCCCAGGTTGCTCTGATAGTGGCCTTCACTCTTCTGCGTTTTTGGGTCTGGCATTCTGCATCTTCCTTTTCACAATACCCCACAGATTTTCTATGGGGCTAAGGTCAGGGGAGTTGGCGGGCCAATTTAGAACAGAAATACCATGGTCCGTAAACCAGGCACGGGTAGATTTTGCGCTGTGTGCAGGCGCCAAGTCCTGTTGGAACTTGAAATCTCCATCTCCATAGAGCAGGTCAGCAGCAGGAAGCATGAAGTGCTCTAAAACTTGCTGGTAGACGGCTGCGTTGACCCTGGATCTCAGGAAACAGAGTGGACCGACACCAGCAGATGACATGGCACCCCAAACCATCCTGCTCTCGCTCTCGTGCTCCAACTCCAGCCACCATCAACAACAACTCTCTCTCTCCTTCCCGGCTGCTGCCTTTAACAGAGCGACAGGTGATTAGATAAACGCGCCCAGGTGGGCCATCTACTCACCTGTCGCTGATCTCGAAGCCGGTCCTGGCACATCCCGCTTCGCCGCAGGCCACGCCCCTGCACAAGCCCTAAATCACGAATGTCTCAAAGGGCTGCACAAGCCACAACGACATCCTTGGTTCAGATCCCACATCAAGACAAGGAAAAACTCAACCCAATGGGATACAATGAGAAACCTTGGGCGAGCGGTGCAATGGACGTCAAGTGGATCTAGTTCATACCCTGGGCAAATTAAGGCCCGGGGGCCACATGCGGCCCGTTGAGCTTTTCAATCTGGCCCGCCGGACATTCCCAAATATTTTTTTTAGATCTTTAAGATGGGAAGTGTAGCTGCCATTATGTTGTGCAGTCATGTTTTCTAATGACCTTAAGTCTTCAACTATACAAAGTATTTCAATCCTCACTCATCCATGCGGACCGGACACTGGCTGAGAGTTGGTGGGCGGCCGAGGGTGTAGTCAGCTCTCTTGGTTGCTTTGTTGGGTCTGCTCCTGTCTCTGGCCATGCTCCTCCTCAACCCAGCAGACGATGGTGTGGACAGAGGCCACCACAGTGTGTTTGGGTGTTGAAATTATGTTTTTGTTTGGTTGCTTGTCTATGCATGGTGCAATCGTGGGTGCGCAATGTACAAACCCCGTTTCCCTGTGAGTTGGGAAATTGTGAAATACAATGATTTGCAAATCCTTTTCAACCCATATTCAATTGAATGCACTACAAAGACAACATATTTGATGTTCAAACTCATAAACTTTATTTTGTTTTTTGCAAAAAATAATTAACTTAGAATTTCATGGCTGCAACACGTGCCAAAGTAGTTGGGAAAGGGCATGTTCACCACTGTGTTACATAGCCTTTCCTTTTAACAACACTCGGTAAACGTTTGGGAACTGAGGAGACACATTTTTTAAATTTCTCAGGTGGAATTCTTTCCCATTCTTGCTTGATGTACAGCTTAAGTTGTTCAACAGTCCGGGGGTCTCCGTTGTGGTATTTTAGGCTTCATAATGCGCCACACATTTTCGATGGGAGACAGGTCTGGACTACAGGCAGGCCAGTCTAGTACCCGCACTCTTTTACTATGAAGCCACGTTAATGTAATACGTGGCTTGGCATTGTCTTGCTGAAATAAGCAGGGGCGTCCATGGTAACGTTGCTTGGATGGCAACATATAACCTGTATGTACCTTTCAGCATTAATGGCGCCTTCACAGATGTGTAAGTTACCCATGTCTTGGGCACTAATACACCCCCATACCATCACAGATGCTGGCTTTTCAACTTTGCGCCTTTTACAATCTGGATGGTTTTTTTCCTCTTTGGTCCGGAGGACACAACGTCCACAGTTTCCAAAAACAATTTGAAATGTGGACTCGTCAGACCACAGAACACTTTTCCACTTTGTATCAGTCCATCTTAGATGAGCTCAGGCCCAGCGAAGCCGACGGCGTTTCTGGGTGTTGTTGATAAACGGTTTTCGCCTTGCATAGGAGAGTTTTAACTTGCACTTACAGATGTAGCGACCAACTGTAGTTACTGACAGTGGGTTTCTGAAGTGTTCCTGAGCCGATGTGGTTATATCCTTTACACACTGATGTCACGTGTTGATGCAGTACAGCCTGAGGGATCGAAGGTCACGGGCTTAGCTGCTTACGTGCAGTGATTTCTCCAGATTCTCTGAACCCTTTGATGATATTACGGACCGTAGATGGTGAAGTCCCTAAATTCCTTGCAATAGCTGGTTGAAAAAGGTTTTTCTTAAACTGTTCAACAATTTGCTCACACATTTGTTGACAAAGTGGTGACCCTCGCCCCATCCTTGTTTGTGAATGACTGAGCATTTCATGGAATCTACTTTTATGCCCAATCATGGCACCCACCTGTTCCCAATTTGCCTGTTCACCTGTGGGATGTTCCAAATAAGTGTTTGATGAGCATTCCTCAACTTTATCACTCTTTTTTGCCACCTTTCCCAACTTCTTTGTCACGTGTTGCTGGCATCAAATTCTAAAGTTAATGATTATTTGCAAAAAAAAAATGTTTGAGTTTGAACATCAAATATGTTGTCTTTGTAGCACATTCAACTGAATATGGGTTGAAAATGATTTGCAAATCATTGTATTCCATTTATATTTACATCTAACACAATTTCCCAACTCATATGGAAACGGGGTTTGTATATTATTGGTTGATTATTTTTTGTTTTTGTTGTTGTTTTACTTTTGTGGCTGTGTGTAGAATTGTCACTGCTGTAGTGGCAGCTGGTTGCATCAGCTCTGCTCTTTTAATGTCCTTTGTGTTCTTTGACGTTTCCCTCTTACACATGTTTGTGTGCTATGGCTATGAGGTTTTTTTCTTCCTTGGCCTCAGTCTGGATCCCCTTTCTATGGCTTTTTTTGTAAGGGGCGCCGGAAGTTGTCAGACCCGTCAGCGATCCTGTTCTGTCTCCCTGTAATGTTTGTCTGCTCTTGAATGGGATGGTGCTGAAAATCTTTATTTCCCCTCGAGGATTAATAAAGTACTTCTGATTCTGAATTGTAATTCTTGGAGCGCACATTACTACAGAGGGGGCGGAGCTAAGTGCCGTGTTAAGGTCTGTTCATTTTATCTTCTGTTAGATAAAAAAAAAAAACATACGGGAGCATTTTTAATATCTGCCAGACTCCATTCCACCCATTTGACTGATGAAGATTATCACTTAATTTATTCAGAAAGTACAAATGAAGATAGAACACTAACTGCAACATAAGTGTAAAAACAAAAGAAAAAACATTAAGATTTGTATATTTTCAGAATGTGTTTGGTCTATTTTTAAACAAAGAAAACAACCTGAAGTTGTCTTTATTTTTAAGTTATCATGCTGTGATTTTACCAGTCCGGCCCCACTTGGAAATTGATTTTCCTCCATGTGGCTCCTGAGCTAAAACTCGTTTGACACCCTTAATCTAGATTAGGGGTGTCCAAACGTTTGGCCCCCGGGGGGGGCGCATTGGGTTAAAAAAAAATTAGCAGACTGCATGTAAAGTTTTTAATTTTTTTTCCTCAAACGGAGTGACTTTTAGTCTTCTAGCCGTCCATAGCGTTTCTACTCTTATGGATTCTTCATTCATCACTCCAAGCAATGTTTGTAAGTTCTACAATATAACTAAAATAATTTTCACTGATGTCTGCAGGAGTGTTTCCATGCATATTTGTACACACTACCGTAATGTAATCAAGCTGGCGTCGTTAGCATTAGCTAATATGCTAACACGTTTAGTATTATTAACTCACAATGACATTCTTTTTGTACTGTTTCAGTTTTGTAAACTCACCAAAACGTCACCGTGGAGTTATTAAGTCTGTTTAGATGATTAAAGAGCTAGATTCCGCAGTTAGCTCTATGACTTCTGTTTTGTTTGATCAGCCGTTTTACTGCCGTGTTACAGACAACAGTTTGAAACAAATAAGGTATGTAAATGAACATTTACAGAATATTACTGTGAAATTAACTCATTTCACAACGTATACATCCGCGGCTTATAGTCAGGTGTTGCGAATATATGGAAAACTACTTTTTTTACCCCCTACAAAAATACCGGTGCACTCTATAATCTGCAAAATTTGGTATTATGATTAATTTCAAATGAATGTTGGTCTTGGCCAGGGGTCGGCAACCCGCGGCTCCGGAGCCGCATGCGGCTCTTTGATCACTCTGATGCGGCTCAGCAGCTTACTTGCCGAACCCCCCCCCCCCCCCCCCCCCCGATTTTCCCGGGAGACTTCCGGATTTCAGTGCCTCTCGCAGAAAACTCCCAGGGTTAATATTCACCGATTTTCACCCTTACAGTTATAATAAGAGCGTGCCATGATGCTAGAGCATTTGGCGCCCTCTACAATCTGTATTAACAGCGTGCCAGCCCAACCACTTGTTTATACAGTATGCATCTTCTGCTTGCACACGTACATGACAGCAAGGCATACTTGGTCAAAAGCCACACAGGTTACACTGACGGTGACCATATAAAACAACTTTAACACTCTTGCTAATAATGCGCCACACTTTGAACCAAAACCAAACAAGAATGACAAACACATTTCGGGAGAACATCTGCACCTTAACACAACATAAACACAACAGAACAAATACCCAGAATCCCATGCAGCCCTGACTCTTCTGGGCTACATTATACACCCCTGCTACCACCAAACTGGTCAAAATGGCTCTTTGACGGGTAAAGGTTGCCGATCCCTGGTCTTGGCCAACACTCAAGGCTCTAACATTGGTATGGTGTTGCCAGTGAACATGTTGCATCATACATATTTATCATGGTTATAGAGAGCCATCAATTAAACAACATCATACAAGATGAGGCAAACTCTGGAACAAAAATTTGGCCTCGAGCGCCTTAACAGGAAAGTACTTTACCTTGGAAGCAAAACAGAGAGTTTTTCTACGGCCAATTCGGTAATGATGGGACAAAAAGTGATGTTGTAGTCTGGTCCGCTGGGAAATGTGTAGAAAAGGTCAGGGACGGGGAGGTAGTTCCTAGCGTAAGGACATAATTGGTTAGGTGGAGTGCTATTGGCCTTTAGCAAAGCCGGGGAGTTCGAGTCCCTGGGGAGAAAAGTGTCCGTTTTTAAAGGATAGCTTGGTCCGCCATGTTTTCTCCTCTTATTTACCCCTCTGCAGTTCTGAGTATTTCTTTTTACGACTCTTTTTCTTGAGTTACTCATCCCACCGGTAGCCGCTATCCATCTTCTCTGTTTCCAAATTAGGTTTGGAGCGTGCTCGCTCAGTAATATTTCACGACTGTCGCCAAAGTAGTCAATGAAGTTGACACTCCTTCTTACTCATGCTGGACACAGACAGGAAAGAAAAGCAGCGTGTTTATAGCAGTGACATAACTTTTCTGAGGACCGGCGTCCTCTGTAGAGGACAATGATTGCGCCTAATCACGCATTGTCAACCAATCCCCGAGAACTTTGTGTGGTCCCGCAACTAATCGGATTTGTACGTCAACAGTCTAATCAAAATGTTGTTTTTGCGTAGACCAAGCAGGAACAACGTGTATCAATATATCAACAACCTACTTCCTGTTCCTGTCTACCGCCCTAAGCATTCTGGGTAATGTAGTATGCAAATGTATTTAAGTATTTACTTAACCTTTATTTACCCAGGGTAAGACAATTAAGAACACATTGTATTTGCAATGTTAACCTAGAAAAGAGACAGCATTCACATGGTAGAGATGTTGAAGTGTGATGATCATCGCTTCAACAGTTGACAAATGCTACTAACATACATGTTTGGACAATAATTAATGTTTAGGATGGACACATTATTTTCTAGCATAACAACAAAAACTAAAGTGTTGTATGTATGTAAATGTGTGTATGTATTCATGAATATGTATGTGTATAAATGTTTGTTTATATACTGTATATGTATGTATACGTAAAATGTATATATATATAAACTAAAAAATATGACTTATAGAAAATGGATGGATGGATATGTATATTTACTAATCCACATTTTTAGGCCATCTCCAGGCGTGTGTGTGTTTATATGTATATATATATATATGTATGTTTATTTATATGTATTTATATATATATATGTGTATGTGTACAGATTTTTGTGTATGTATGTATAAATAAATGTGTATGTGCGTGTGCGTGTGTGTGAGTGTATAATTTGTGTATAATTTAAAAAAAGATATATACTTTTTTTTAATCAACATTTTTAGGCCATCTCCATGCAACCAAAATTAGCTTTTTGTAACCTGTTGATTATATATATATATATATATATATATATATATATATATATATATATATATATATATATATATATATATATATATATATATACAGTATATATATATATATATTTTTTTGTATTATTATAAATATATATATATATATATATATTTTTTGTATTATTATAAATATATATATATATATATATATATATATATATATATAAGTAATATTTTTGAGTTATTTATTTTTATATAAATACAAATTTTGCTACATTTTACATACATATATACACCAACATACATGCACACACACACACACACTCCCAAACACATATATGTATATATATATATATATATATATATATATATATATATGTGTGTGTGTGTGTTTTTATCTATCTATATATATATGTATATATATATATATATATATATATATATATATATATATATATATATATATATATATATATGTAAACAAAAAAATATGACTTATATATATATACTGTATATATATATCCATCCATCCATCCATCTTCTTCCGCTTATCCGAGGTCGGGTCGCGGGGGCAGCAGCCTAAGCAGGGAAGCCCAGACTTCCCTCTCCCCAGCCACTTCGTCCAGCTCCTCCCGGGGGATCCCGAGGCGTTCCCAGGCCAGCCGGGAGACATAGTCTTCCCAACGTGTCCTGGGTCTTCCTCGTGGCCTCCTACCGGTCGGACGTGCCCTAAACACCTCCTTAGGGAGGCGCTCGGGTGGCATCCTGACCAGATGCCCGAACCACCTCATCTGGCTCCTCTCGATGTGGAGGAGCAGCGGCTTTACTTTGAGCTCCCCCCGGATGGCAGAGCTTCTCACCCTATCTCTAAGGGAGAGCCCCGCCACCCGGCGGAGGAAACTCATTTCGGCCGCTTGTACCCGTGATCTTGTCCTTTCGGTCATAACCCAAAGCTCATGACCATAGGTGAGGATGGGAACGTAGATCGACCGGTAAATTGAGAGCTTTGCCTTCCGGCTCAGCTCCTTCTTCACCACAACAGATCGATACAGCGTCCGCATTACTGAAGACGCCGCACCGATCCGCCTGTCGATCTCACGATCCACTCTTCCCTCACTCGTGAACAAGACTCCGAGGTACTTGAACTCCTCCACTTGGGGCAAGATCTCCTCCCCAACCCAGAGATGGCACTCCACCCTTTTCCGGGCGAGAACCATGGACTCGGACTTGGAGGTGCTGATTCTCATCCCAGTCGCTTCACACTCAGCTGCGAACCGATCCAGTGAGAGCTGAAGATCCTGGCCAGATGAAGCCATCAGGACCAAATCATCTGCAAAAAGCAGAGACCTAATCCTGCAGCCACCAAACCGGATCCCCTCAACGTCTTGACTGCGCCTAGAAATTATGTCCATAAAAGTTATGAACAGAATCGGTGACAAAGGGCAGCCTTGGCGGAGTCCAACCCTCACCGGAAACGTGTCCGACTTACTGCCGGCAATGCGAACCAAGCTCTGACACTGATCATACAGGGAGCGGACCGCCACAATCAGACAGTCCGAAACCCCATACTCTCTGAGCACTCCCCACAGGACTTCCCGAGGGACACGGTCGAATGCCTTCTCCAAGTCCACAAAGCACATGTAGACTGGTTGGGCAAACTCCCATGCACCCTCAAGGACCCTGCCGAGAGTATAGAGCTGGTCCACAGTTCCACGACCAGGACGAAAACCACACTGTTCCTCCCGAATCCGAGGTTCGACTATCCGGCGTAGCCTCCTCTCCAGTACACCTGAATAGACCTTACCGGGAAGGCTGAGGAGTGTGATCCCACGATAGTTAGAACACACCCTCCGGTTCCCCTTTTTAAAAAGAGGAACCACCACCCCGGTCTGCCAATCCAGAGGTACTGCCCCCGATGTCCACGCGATGCTGCAGAGTCTTGTCAACCAAGACAGCCCTACAGCATCCAGAGCCTTAAGGAACTCCGGGCGGATCTCATCCACCCCCGGGGCCTTGCCACCGAGGAGCTTTTTAACTACCTCAGCAACCTCATCCCCAGAAATAGGAGAGCCCACCACAGATTCCCCAGGCACTGCTTCCTCATAGGAAGACGTGTTGGTGGGATTGAGGAGGTCTTCGAAGTATTCCCTCCACCGATCCACAACTTCCGCAGTCGAGGTCAGCAGAACACCATCCGCACCATACACGGTGTTGGTAGTGCACTGCTTCCCCTTCCTGAGGCGGCGGATGGTGGTCCAGAATCGCTTCGAAGCCGTCCGGAAGTCGTTTTCCATGGCTTCCCCGAACTCCTCCCATGTCCGAGTTTTTGCCCCCGCGACCGCTGAAGCCGCACACCGCTTGGCCTGTCGGTACCTGTCCGCTGCCTCAGGAGTCCCATGAGCCAAAAGAACCCGATAGGACTCCTTCTTCAGCTTGACGGCATCCCTCACCGCCGGTGTCCACCAACGGGTTCTAGGATTACCGCCACGACAGGCACCAACTACCTTGCGGCCACAGCTCCAATCAGCCGCCTCGACAATAGAGGTGCGGAACATGGTCCACTCGGACTCAATGTCCAGCACCTCCCTCGTGACATGTTCAAAGTTCTTCCGGAGGTGGGAATTGAAACTCTCTCTGACAGGAGACTCTGCCAGACGTTCCCAGCAAACCCTCACAATGCGTTTGGGCCTGCCAGGTCTGTCCGGCATCCTCCCCCACCATCGCAGCCAACTCACCACCAGGTGGTGATCGGTAGAAAGCTCCGCCCCTCTCTTCACCCGAGTGTCCAAAACATGAGGCCGCAAATCCGATGACACAACTACAAAGTCGATCATAGAACTGCGGCCTAGGGTGTCCTGGTGCCAAGTGCACATATGGACACCCTTATGCTTGAACATGGTGTTCGTTATGGACAATCCGTGACAGTCACAAAAGTCCAATAACAAAACACCACTTGGGTTCAGATCCGGGCGGCCATTCTTCCCAATCACGCCTCTCCAGGTTTCACTGTCGTTGCCAATATGAGCGTTGAAGTCCCCCAGTAGAACGAGGGAATCACCCGGGGGAGCACTCTCAAGTACTCCCCCGAGTGAATCCAAAAAGGGTGGGTACTCTGAGCTGCTGTTTGGCGCGTAAGCGCAAACAACAGTCAGGACCCGTCCCCCCACCCGAAGGCGGAGGGAAGCTACCCTCTCGTCCACCGGGTTGAACTCCAACATGCAGGCTCTGAGCCGGGGGGCAACAAGAATTGCCACCCCAGCCCGTCGCTTCTCACTGCTGGCAACGCCAGAGTGGAAGAGAGTCCAGCCCCTCTCGAGAGAACTGGTTCCAGAGCCCTTGCTGTGCTTCGAGGTCAGTCCGACTATATCCAACCGGAACTTCTCTACCTCGCGCACTAGCTCAGGCTCCTTCCCCCCCAGCGAGGTGACGTTCCACGTCCCAAGAGCTAGCTTCTGTAGCCGAGGATCAGACCGCCAAGTGCCCTGCCTTCGGCTACCGCCCAGCTCACATTGCACCCGACCTCTATGGCCCCTGCTATGGGTGGTGAGCCCATTGGAGGGGGGACCCACGTTGCCTCTTCGGGCTGTGCCCGGCCGGGCCCCATGGGGACAGGCCCGGCCACCAGGCGCTCGCCATCGTGCCCCAACTCCGGGCCTGGCTCCGGAGGGGGGCCCCGGTGACCCGCGTCCGGGCGAGGGAAATCTGAGTCTCGGTTCTTGCATTTCCATAGAAGTCTTCGAGCTGCTCTTTGTCTGATCCCTCACCTAGGACCTGTTTGTCTTGGGAGACCCTACCAGGGGGCATGGAAGCCCCCGGACAACATAGCTCCTAGGATCATTGGGACACGCAAACTCCTCTACCACGGTAAGGTGGCAGCTCAGAGAGGAGTACTGTACTGTTTATATATATTTTTTTTATTTAAAAAAAAATATATATATTTTATTTAATCAACATTTTTAGGCCATCTCCATGCAACCAAAATTAGCATTTTGTAACCTGTTTTAAAAGGGTTTCATTGTCGTTATAAAATAATACATTGCGAGAATTGGTTTGGATCGAGGATCGATTCTGAGTTGAATCAGCTCCTCACGAACAGGAATGGGATCAAATCGTTAGGTCCCCAAAGTTTCCCGCCCCTAGCCATGAGTGTGTGCTTTCACTCTCGACTTTTACGTGCGAGTGGTATACAATGAGTAAAACATCAATACAGTTTTTGTTTTCCAATTTGTGTTGCGATCATGTGCTTTTGGAATTTAGGGGTTCCAAAGAAAACTTAATCCTGGAAGGACTGTTGTTCTTCTGTCGGGTAAGCCAAAAACAATTTGTTTGAAAGGGAATGGATAAAAACGCATCTGGACTTTTCAAACCAGAACTGAACATAAACTAGGCCATTCCCATTCCCATTCAACTCCGAATCAATTTTCGATTCAAACTGATTCTCGCAATGTGTTTATGTATTTAAAAAAACAACATTTGGACAAGCACTCACACAGACACCCTCAACCCCGCTCTCATGTTACCTCGCTTGGAGTGATGACACGTGCAGCCGTGATCCCTCTCGCTCCGTCAGCAAAGAGAGATCCGCATTGAAGCGACTTGTTAGATTCCTATCACCCAATAGTCGTCAAGTAGTGTAATTGAACTAAAATGCCTCTGAAGCGTAGTTTGTCTCAATCGTGCAATCAGCAAGAATTGATTCTGTCAGTTTCGCATGGCAATTGTTTAACGCTCAGGACTTTGGGGTCTTTGCCGGATGGATCCGTCATTTTCAGACTGTGAATATTCCTAATTCATCGGGTCAGTGTATTCTCAGGGCCTCGAGTGGATCACAACTGGACTTGTTCAGCTTCTCATCTGAGCAGTCTTCACGGGCCCACGCTCACAGGCCTCGATAGGACAGCTCTAGTCCGAGGGCGTGGTGCCGGATCCGATGTGTTTATCCCTCACAAGATGGGACATGCCCAGACCAGGACTGTTTCACTCTATTGTAGTTAAAATACAAAGAGGCGAGACCTCTTCCAGCACAACAACAGAGGTTAGGATGGAGTCGCCCTTGTAAGAATCACAACATTTTTCATGGTTTTTCAAATGACTGCTTGGGTTTTTTTTTGTTTGGTTTCAGGCGTATGTCAGGTGCATCCGCTTTTAAAGAAGTTCTTAACCTCGGTTCAGAAAATGTTGACTTTTATCCCACAAAATCCTTGAAATTGCCACAAATGCGCCGGTCTCGAGAGGAAACTAATTGTTGAAGCTTTGAAAGTGGAATTCTTTCCCATTCTTGTTTTTATGTAGAGCTTCAGTCGTTCAACAGTCCTGGGTCTCCGCTATCGTATTTTATGCTTCATAATGCGCCACACATTTTCGATGGGAGACAAGTCTGGACTGCAGGCGGGCCAGGAAAGTACCCGCACTCTTTTTTTACGAAGCCACGCTGTTGTAACACGTGCTGAATGTGTCTTGGCATTGTCTTGATGAAAAAAGCAGGGGCGTCCATGAAAAAGATAGCATATGTTGTTCCAAAACCTGTATGTACTTTTCAGCATTAATGGTGCCTTCACAGATGTGTAAGTTACCCATGCCTTGGGCACTAATGCACCCCCATACCATCACAGATGCTGGCTTTTCAACTTTGCGTAGATAACAGTCTGGATGGTTCGCTTCCCCTTTGGTCCGGATGACACGATGTCGAATATTTCCAAAAACAATTTGAAATGTGGACTCGTCAGACCACAGAACACTTTTCCACTTTGCATGAGTCCATCTTAGATGATGTCGGGCCCAGAGAAGCCGGCGGCATTTCTGGGTGTTGTTGATATATGGCTTTCGCTTTGCACAGTAGAGCTTTAACTTGCAATTACAGATGTAGCGACAAACTGTATTTAGTGACAATGGCTTTCTGAAGTGTTCCTGAGCCCATGTGGTGATATCCTTTAGAGATTGATGTTGGTTTTTGATACAGTGCCGTCTGAGGGATCGAAGGTCACGGTCATTCAATGTTGGTTTCCGGCCATGCCGCTTACGTGGAGTGATTTCTACAGATTCTCTGAACCTTTTGATGATATTATGGACTGTAGATGTTGAAATCCCTAAAGTTCTTGCAATTGCACTTTGAGAAACGTTGTTCTTAAACTGTTTGACTATTTGCTCACGCAGTTGTGGACAAAGGGGTGTACCTCGCCCCATCCTTTCTTGTGAAAGACTGAGCATTTTTTGGGAAGCTGTTTTTATACCCAATCATGGCACCCACCTGTTCCCAATTAGCCTGCACACCTGTGGGATGTGCCAAATAAGTGTTTGATGAGCATTCCTCAACTTTATCAGTATTTATTGCCACCTTTCCCAACTTCTTTGTCACGTGTTGCTGGCATCAAATTCTAAAGTTAATGATTATTTGCAAAAAAAAAAAATGTTTATGAGTTTGAACATCAAATATGTTGTCTTTGTAGCATATTCAAATGAATATGGGTTGAAAATGATTTGCAAATCATTGTATTCCGTTTATATTTACATCTAACACAATTTCCCAACTCATATGGAAACGGGGTTTGTATATATTTATATGGTCATACATTTTGAATTCCTTCTAGAGACTTGATTATGCTGCTCGTGGGTTTGGACTCACTGGATTATTTTAAGACTTGTTGTTGATGTTGATTATGAAAGATGATGCAGTATCCAGTGAGGAGCGATGGCATTGCCCTCATTCTAGGACTCGCCCCACGTTGTCTGAACAGTTGTCATAATTTGAGGATTTATGGCGGTGTGAACTGGTTATGTACAAGTTTACATGTTTTTTCCTTGATGTTGCGATGAAATATTGCACGGTCTAAGTTGGGTGGAGCGTGCGACAACACCAAGGAAGCCCTCTGTCTTTATTGTCTTCCCATCCCTTTGCTGTCTGCCACCTTCGCTATGGGAACCCTTCATTTATTTTTTATTTTTTTATTTTTTTTGGCAGAGGGCTAATGTTTTATTGATTTATTGGTAGTGTGAGAATGATCCATTTATCCCAGTCTCAGGAGAAATATGAGTGTTGTTGAAATGTTCTGGCTGAATAATTCTGGTATTAATGGAAGCCGAGGAGTGTCAAAATGAGGCCATGGGTCTAAAAAAGAAGTAGCACTTAAAGTATTAGTCATTTTATTATTTTCACGGGACACTTTTAAACATACTTGCCAACCCTCCCGAATTCAGCGCCTCTCCCGAAAACCTCCCGGGACAAATATTCACCCGAAAATCTCCCGATTTTCAGCCGGAGCTGGAGGCCACGCCCCCTCCAGCTCCATGCGGACCTGAGTGAGGACAGCCTTTTCTTTATGACAACAGGGGTGACAAGAACTAAATCATCCAGACTAGAGATACATTGTATTATTATGTTTATCTTACCTAAAAATAAATATATTTATTAATAAAAAAAAAAAAAAATTACTATATTTTGCTAAAAACATAAAAATTAATTGTATTTTTATTTATTTTTTTCTGACTCCTTATTACATCCAGCCATAGAATTATACATTAAAATAAACATATTTGAAATCATTAATTTTAAATGATCATAATAATTCATTTAAAATGACCATATTTAATTATTAAAATAATTACTTGTTTATCAACAACTTTAGCATTTTATTCATTACATTTTGAAGCTCTCAGAAGCCAAGTTATGTTATATTCCTTAAGATTTATTTATGCAAGTTTGAAGTATCAATTATCTAAACACAGTTTTGTTTGCATACTTTCAGGATGTAGATATATATATATATATATATATATATATATATATGTATATGTACGTATGTATATATATATATGTATGAAATACTTGACTTGGTGAATTCTAGCTGTCAATATACCCCTTCTCAACCACGCCCCCGTCCCGACCACGCCCCTCACCCCCCCACCTCCCGAAATCGGAGGTCTCAAGGTTGGCAAGTATGCTTTTAAAACACACAAAAAATAACAATGTTGTTAAAAACGCTATGACAGTTCTGTCTTTTCAGGTTTTTAAAGTTAAAGTAAAGTTAAAGTACCACTGATAGCCACACACACACTAGGTTTGGTGAAATTCCCCTCTGCATGTGACCCATCCCCTTGTTCCACCCCCTGGGAGGTGAGGAGAGCAGTGAGCAGCAGCGGTGGCCATGCTCAGGAATCATTTTGGTGATTATAACCCCCAATTCCAACCCTTGATGCTGAGTGCCATATAGTCTTTGGTATGACTCGGCCGGGGTTTGAACTCACGACCTACCGACATCAGGGCAGACACTCTAAAGTTAAAATACCAATGATTGTCACACACACACTAGGTGTGGCTAAATTATTTTCTGCACTTGACCCATCACCCTTGATCACCCCCTGGGAGGTGAGGTGAGCAGTGAGCAGCAGCGGTGGCCGCGCCCGGGAATATTTTTTGGTGATTTAACCCCCAATTCCAACCCTTGATGCTGAGTGCCAAGCAGGGAGGTAACGGGTCCCATTTTTATAGTCTTTGGTATGACTCGGCCAGGGTTTGAACTCACGACCTACCGATCTCAGGGCAGACACTCTAACCACAAGGCCCCTGAGCAGGTTTTGCGAGCTTTTTTTTGTGATTGTTGCCTGATTTAACGACAGCTTTTTCAGAAAGTTGCGACAAAAGTTGGGATTTTTTTTTACATCGAATTTTTTTAACTATATTTTTCCTAAAAAAAAGCACAGGATTTTATTGATGTTTTGTTCATTTTATAACACACAGACTTAAAAGTAGACACTCAATGGCGGTATTAGCAGGGCTCATTGTCAATTTAATGAACTGTTAACTGTTAACTAATAACAGTAATAAGATATCAATCAGAGTGTATTTAAATAGCCCCTAAATCACAAGTGTCTCAAAGGGCTGCACAAGCCACAACGACATCCTCGGCTCAGATCCCACATCAGGGCAAGGAAAAACTCAACCCAGTTGCCTGGAGGTGTACTTTTATTGCGGTTTTGAAGGACGATAGCGATGCCCTTTCTTTTATACCTGTTGGGAGCGCATTCCACATTGATGTGGCATAGAAAGAGAATGAGTTATGACCTTTGTTAGATCGGAATCTGGGTTTAACGTGGTTAGTGGAGCTCCCCCTGGTGTTGTGGTTATGGCGGTCATTTACGTTAAGGAAGTAGTTTGACATGTACTTCGGTATCAGGGAGGTGTAGCGGATTTTATAGACCAGGCTCGGTGCAAGTTGTTTTACCCACTTTGGAGAAGTGGGTCGGAGTGAGGTGGGATCTGGCGTGGAGGTCTAGAAGTAATCTGACTAGCTTGTTCTGGGATGTTTGGAGTCTAGATTTGAGGGTTTTGGAGGTGCTAGGGTACCAGGAGGTGCATGCGTAATCGAAAAAGGGTTGAACGAGAGTTCCCTTCAACGTCTCTAACATGTAACCATGTAGATCAGCATTGCAAGTGAGAATCTGTTGTATAGTGGATATATAGAAATTGGATGAATAATAAATAGAAGTGACTATGCCTGTGCGTTGCTAAATGTTGATATATCACGTTACGTAACCTGCTCAGTGGCCTTGTGGTTAGAGTGTCCGCCCTGAGATCGGTAGGCCGTGAGTTCAAACCCCGGCCGAGTCATACCAAAGACTATAAAAATGGGACCCATTACCTCCCTGCTTGGCACTCAGCATCAATAATAATAATAATACCTGGGATTTATATAGCGCTTTTCTAAGTACCCAAAGTCGCTTTACATGTAGAACCCATCATTCATTCACACCTGGTGGTGGTAGGCTACTTTCATAGCCACAGCTGCCCTGGGGTAGACTGACGGAATTGGGTTGGAATTGGGGGTTAAATCACCAAAATTATTCCCGGGCGCGACCACCGCTGCTGCTCACTGCTCCCTTCACCTGCCAGGGGGTGAACAAGGGAATGGGTCAAATGCAGAGGGTAATTTCACCACACCTAGTGTGTGTGTGTGAGACTATCAGTCATACTTTCACTTTTAACTTTTGTTTTACCCAGAAGGCTCAGACGTGATGAGTGATGCGATTGGGTGCCGCTCAGAGCAAATTCTAATGGCCAAAATGGTATCTGGAAAAAGTTGCGAGGCATCATTTACGGGGATTGGTTGAATCTGCGACATGGCAGGTTTGTTTAAGGGCTAATATTTGAGAGTTGAAAACATTACGCGATCAGCATTCGTGGCCTTTACCCTTGGGCTCATTGTTGTTTTTTTAAGGTGCCTAAAATGACATGTCTTCAATGAGAAGGAAAAAGGAGCAACAAACCAATGCATACGCATACTCTTCAATAATTAGGTACCGGTGGAAGCTGTTTGTTTGTGAAACACCTTGCAGGCAAAATAATACAAGCTTTGATCAAACCTAATGGAAGGACCCCTAAGTGGAACACAGCCCTCCGCTCTGCATAACCAGTCGTACTTGTGTTGTCTGATAGCACATTCATCTTATTTGTGAGAGAAATCAGCTTGATTATAGCGTCCTGTTCTGGGCAAAGGTTCTGACAAACAAACGGAGATCAACGAAATTACCTGTTTTCCTTGGAGTTTGTTTCCTAGTCTAATCTCTCCCACTTGTACTATTTATTGTATGCCATTCTGAGCAAATTAAGATATATTTTTTCAAACCGTTTTTGTTATGCTGGCACAAAGTACTTTACGGTGTTTGATGTCGAGCATGTTTCAAATAAATGTGTGTGCAAGATACCGTATTTTCCGCACCATAAGGCGCCCTGGGTTATAAGACGCGCCTTCAATGAACGGCATATTTCAAAACTTTGTCCACCTATAAGCCGCCCCGTTTTATAAGCCGCATCAAACTGCGCTAAAGGAATGTCAAAAAATCAGTCAGATAGGTCAGTCAAACTTTAATAATATATTAAAAACCAGCGTGATGTGGGACCAGCGTGATGTGGGCGCGCATGGAGTCGTATATCAACATGGACGGAGCTGCGTGAAAAAAGCCACCCGGCCTCTTCGCGTAAACTTACCTTAACCACTCGCTCATCTTTTCTTCATCCATCCATCCCTTCGAGTTAGCTTTTATGATGACGCCGGCTGGAAAGGTCTCTTTTGGCAAGGTCTTCCTTTTGAATATCACCATGGGTGGAAGTTTCTGGCCATTAGCATGGCAAGCTAGAACCACAGTGAAGGATGACTTCTCATTCCCTGTGGTGCGAATATTCACCGTACGTGCTCCCGTTGTATCCACAGTGCGGTTCACAGGAATATCAAAAGTCAGTGGAACCTCGTCCATGTTGATAATGTTCTCTGGCCGGATCTTTTTTTCAGCTATCTTGTTTTTACAATATGCACGGAAAGTAGCCAGCTTTTCTTGAAAGTCTTTAGGCAGTTGCTGTGAAATAGTAATCCGTGTGCGGATGGAGAGATTGCGTCTTTTCATGAACCGGAAACCTGTCGCTTAGTAGGAGCCATTTTGTGGTCTTTACAGATGTAAACACACAAAGGAAATGAAACGTAATATCCGCGCTCTTCTTCTTCTTCTACGCGGGCGGGTGGTTGCTTACAGTAGAAGAAGAAGCGCTTCCTGTTCTATGGGGGCGGGTGCTTACCTTGGCGGTTGCTTGCGTAGAAGAAGAAGCGCTTCCTCTTCTACGGGGAAAAAAGATGGCGGCTGTTTACCGTAGTTGCGAGACCGAAACTTTATGAAAATGAATCTTAATATTAATCCATATATAAAGCGCACCGGGTTATAAGCCGCACTGTCAGCTTTTGAGTAAATTTGTGGTTTTTAGGTGCGGCTAATAGTGCGGAAAATACGGTAATCAGTCCTTGTATGGTTGGAGTATTTATTTAGTTTTTGTACTTTCTCATTTTTCTTTGTTTAGTTTACATTTTTTATGGACTATAGAGCGCACCGGTATATAAGCCGCACCCACTAAATTTTAGAAGGAAAACATATGATTCCATATCTTAGCCGCAGTATATACGTTGCGAAATGAGCTATTTCTACAGAAGGATTCCGTAAATATTTATTTACACACCTTAGCTGTTTCCAAACGGTGTCTGTAACATGGCAGTAAAACGGCTGATCAACAAAACGGAAGTCACCGTCATGGACCCACGAGCTGCGGAAGCTAGCTCTCCAATCAGCTAAACAGACTCAATAACTCCACGGTGACGTGTTGGCGAATTTACTGAGGAATTTGTGAGACCATACCATTGTAATTTAAAGGGGAACATTATCACCAGACCTATGTAAGCGTCAATATATACCTTGATGTTGCAGAAAAAAAGACCATATATTTTTTTAACCGATTTCCGAACTCTAAATGGGTGAATTTTGGCCAATTAAACGCCTTTTTTATTATCCGCCCTCGGAGCGATGACGTCACGTTGTGACGTCACATCGGGAAGCAATCCGCCATTTTCTCAAACACAGAGTCAAATCAGCTCTGTTATTTTCCGTTTTTTCGACTGTTTTCTGTACCTTGGAGACATCATGCCTCGTCGGTGTGTTGTCGGAGGGTGTAACAACACGAACAGGGACGGATTCAAGTTGCACCAGTGGCCCAAAGATGCGAAAGTGGCAAGAAATTGGACTTTTGTTCCGCACACTTTACCGACGAAAGCTATGCTACAATAGAGATGGCAAGAATGTGTGGATATCCTGAGACACTCAAAGCAGATGCATTTCCAACGATACAGTCAAAGAAATCTGCCGCCAGACCCCCAGGAAAAGAGAGCGGATGAGGGTATGTCTACATAATATATTAATTGATGAAAACTGGGCTGTCTGCACTCTCAAAGTGCATGTTGTTGCCAAATGTATTTCATATGCTGTAAACCTAGTTCATAGTTGTTAGTTTCCTTTAATGCCAAACAAACACATACCAATCGTTGGTTAGAAGGCGATCGCCGAATTCGTCCTCGCTTTCTCCCGTGTCGCTGGCTGTCGTGTCGTTTTCGTCGGTTTCGCTTGCATACGGTTCAAACCGATATGGCTCAATAACTTCAGTTTCTTCTTCAATTTCGTTTTCGCTACCTGCCTCCACACTACAACCATCCGTTTCAATACATGCGTAATCTGTTGAATCGCTTAAGCCGCTGAAATCCGAGTCTGAATCCGAGCTAATGTCGCTATAAACTTGCTGTTCTATCCGCCATGTTTGTTTGTATCGGCATCACTATGTGACATCACAGGAAAATGGACGGGTGTATATAACGATGGTTAAAATCAGGCACTTTGAAGCTTTTTTTAGGGATATTGCGTGATAGGTAAAATTTTGAAAAAAACTTCGAAAAATCAAATAAGCCACTGGGAACTGATTTTTAATGGTTTTAACCCTTCTGAAATTGTGATAATGTTCCCCTTTAAGAATATGAACACAGACACTCGTAAAACGTGTTGGCATATTAGCCAATGCTAGTGACGCTAACGTCATAACATTACGATAGCATGTGCAAATATGCATGAAAACACTCCTACAGACATCACACATGGGACGGTTCAGTAAGTATGAATTGTTTTAGTTATATTGTAAAACTTACAAACGTTGCTTGGAGTGATGAATGAAGAATCCATGCGAGTAAAAATGCTATGGAGGGCTAGAAGACTGAAGGTTGAAAAAAAAACAACCAAAAAACACTTTCAAGTTTTTTTTATTCACAATACCATATAACAATTACAATAGTAGTGAATATCATCATTTAAAGATGTTGGTACGTGAAAGGGTCCCCCAAATAAGCTAGAAGAAGCTTTTGACAGGGGGTCCAGAAGACATGGAATGATAAAATGATGAAACAAGGTAGCAAGCACAACAACAACAAAATTAAAAAAAAACAACACAATATGATAAACAGAAGATAATAGTACTAAAGCAAGCATACACATACATACATACATACATTCATTCAACCATGCAAAACCCAACAGTAGTCTACCCCACATGAGGCATTAGAGATAGGTGGTTAATAGGTAAGTTTTCAGTTTATTTTTGAAGTTGGAGAATGGATACAGCATCTTGAGGCTCTCGTTAAGCCAAGTTCCAAATCTTTGGTCCCCTGCATACAACACTTCGAGCAGTACAAGTCAGTAAACGATGTTTACCTGATATCAGATCTAAGTTACGAGTGTTGTGGGCATGCTGGGGATGGTAGATAGGAACCAAGCTACAAAGCCTAAGATTCAGCCTGTGGATGGGTCCCATTCTTATGTTAGGTTATGGGTCCCATTCTTTGGTTAGACCAGGGGTGCTCACACTTTTTCTGCAGGCGAGCTACTTTTCAATTGATCAAGTCGTGGGGATCTACCTCATTCATATATATAATTTATATCTACTTATTTATGAAATATACATTTTTGTTAATAAGTTAAAGGTGTTTAATGATAATGCAAGCATGTTTAACACAAATAGTTAATAAATTAAAGGTGTTTAATGATAATGCAATCATGTTTAACACATAGTTAATATTGTTAATAAATTAAAGGTGTTTAATGATAATACAAGAATGTTTAATACATATAGTTAATATTGTTAATAAATTAAAGGTGTTTAATGATAATACAAGTATGTTTAATACATATAGTTAATATTGTTAACAAGTTGAAGGTGTTTAAAGATAATGCAAGCATGTTTAACACATATAGTTAATATTGTTAACAAGTTAAAGGTGTTTAATGATAATACAAGCATGTTTAATACATATAGTTAATATTATTAATAAGTTAAAGGTGTTTAAAGATAATACAAGCATGTTTAACACATATAGTTAATATTGTTAACAAGTTAAAGGTGTTTAATGATAATACAAGCATGTTTAACACATATAGTTAATATTGTTAATAAGTTAAAGGTGTTTAAAGATAATAGAAGCATGTTTAACACATATAGATTCCTTTCTTTCATGAAGACAAGAATATAAGTTGGTGTATTACCTGATTCCGATGACTTGCATTGATTGGAATCAGACAGTGGTGCTAAAAACGTCCGCATTTTCGAATGGAGGAGAAAAAATGTCCTCCTTTCTGTCCAATACCACATGAAAGTGGTTGGTTTTTGGCATCTTATTTATCCAGCTTCCGTACTCCTTTGTATACACTTTACAAGAAATACATTGTCGGCAAACTCCGTAGCTTGCTAGCTTGTGCACGCCAGCTTTCTGAGACTCTTGTTTTGTTAGCACAGCTGTGCAACTGTGCAGTCGGTCTTTGGAGTTTTGACGACAGGTACGGCGCCAGAGTCTGTTGAAATAAAGTGTTTCTCGCCTTCCAGTCGGTAATTTTAATGAGCTGGCAGCAGCCAGCGTCATCTCAGAAGACCCTCGGGTGCCGTGAATGTCAATCGAGTGACGAAAGTGACGTCATAGTGAAGATTTATGATCGCTCATTTTTAGGACTATTTTTTTAATGCCTGGCTGGTGATCGACTGACACACCCTCCGAGATCGACCGGTAGCTCGCGATCGACGTAATGAGCACCCCTGGGTTAGACAATCATTTTGATAAATATTGGACTCTGTCAGTCTTAAGAGATGATTATTATGGAATAGATGTCGAGTGGGGGCATTAAACTTGGACCATGACCGGGCCCGTATGATTTTCTTTTGCATGGATTCTAATTTGTGTAGGTAGGTAGGGAAGGTGACATTACAGTAGTTTAGATGTGGTTCAAAGAGAGTTTTATATAGGGTAAGTAGAGCATAAAGAGGAAGATAATGACGAACGTGAAAGAACAGGCCAACATATTTGGATAATTTGTTTAACAGATGGCTAATGTGACATTTGAAATTGAGGTATTCGTCAATGATGACCCCCAGGAATTTTGGGGAGTACACTCTCTGTATTTCCTGCTGATTGATGTTGATATGGCAGTGCTCAGTATTTGTCCGGTTTTTATTAGAACGAAATAGAATAAAATGTGTTTTATTAACATTAAGTGAGAGTTTATTGCATTTGAACCAGGAATCCACTTTCACAAGCTCTGAATTGACAGTTACTTGTAGATCGCGTAGGCTCCTGGGTGAGGTAAACAAATTTGCATCGTCAGCAAAAATTATTTTATGAAAAGTTTCGGGGGAGTTTACAAAATCATTTATGTATAGGATAAAAAAGGATTAATGGAAGGACACTGCAGCACCTGCAGCGAGCGAATTCTCCCAAAAGATGGCGCCATAGCACAAACAACAAAGCACTCAGTGGTTTGGCTCATTTTAGTTTTTTTGATTATAAAATATATTTTTTTTATTTCCGTCGTGGAAAAACAAAAACAAAGATTTGCCGCTCTGTCTTATTAAGTGTAGGAAAAAAGTAGCTGCTTATAGTACGGAATTTATGGTACTTTGTTACCCCATTCAGCATTATTAATTTAGTATTTTATTCCCCAACCTGACCACTCCTGTCACTCTTGTCAACAACTCTGAAATAAATATATATACTTGTATATGTACGTATATACAGTATGTATACGTATGTGTGTATATATGTATATGTATATATGTCTATATACAGTATGTGTATATGTGTGTATGCATATGTTTGTGTGTATATATGTATATGTGTGTATATATATGTATATAATATGTGTGTGTGTATATATGTGTGTGAGTGTGTTTATATGTGTGTGTGTGTGTGTGTGTGTGTGTGTGTATATATATATATATATATATATATATATATATATATATATATTTTTTTTTTTTTTTTTTTTTTTTTTTTTAATATATATTTACTGAAGAAATCACTGTGAAAATATGCAAATGTCTGCTCGTTTGGAAAGAGCCACATTTGCCTGAAACGATTGAAGGTCTCCTGATGAACGGCGTACTTGCAGTCAAGGTATGCAAACAGCTTCTTTCCTGAGCAGAGATAAAAACCGCATTGCAAGGATTGTTATTGTTGTATTTTTGGCAGCAATGAATTTACTATAGAAGGACTTTACTATCTTTACATTCCCACCAGTCAGTTTTTCAGCTGGGTGGTAAATGCCAACAACCAAGCAGTTACAGTGTTACTGACTGGGTGCAAATAATAAAGGTTTACTTCAATCAAGTAAATGTCATTTTTGATGGTTTTCTGCTTGGATGTTTTCACTTTGTTTGAAGTGTATGTCAGTTGGTTTTTTTTTGTTCAGTATTCAGGTTACATACTACAAACCCCGTTTCCATATGAGTTGGGAAATTGTGTTAGATGTAAATATAAACGGAATACAATGATTTGCAAATCCTTTTCAACCCATATTCAATTGAATGCACTACAAAGACAACATATTTGATGTTTTTTTTGCAAATAATAATTAACTTAGAATTTCATGGCTGCAACACGTGCCAAAAGTAGTTGGGAAAGGGCATGTTCACCACTGTGTTACATGGCCTTTCCTTTTAACAACACTCAGTAAACGTTTGGGAACTAAGGAGACACATTTTTAAGCTTCTCAGGTGGAATTCTTTCCCATTCTTGCTTGATGTACAGCTTAAGTTGTTCAGCAGTCCGGGGGTCTCCGTTGTGGTATTTTAGGCTTCATAATGCGCCACACATTTTCAATGGGAGACATGTCTGGACTACAGGCAAGCCAGTATAGTACCCGCACTCTTTTACTATGAAGCCACGTTGATGTAACACGTGGCTTGGCATTGTCTTGCTGAAATAAGCAGGGGCGTCCATGGTAACGTTGCTTGGATGGCAACATATGTTGCTCCAAAACCTGTATGTACCTTTCAACATTAATGGCGCCTTCACAGATGTGTAAGTTACCCATGTCTTGGGCACTAATACACCCCCATACCATCACAGATGCTGGCTTTTCAACTTTGCGCCTATAACAATTCCGGATGGTTCTTTTCCTCTTTGGTCCGGAGGACACGACATCCACAGTTTCCAAAAACTATTTGAAATGTGGACTCGTCAGACCACAGAACACTTTTCCACTTTGTATCAGTCCATCTTAGATGAGCTGAAGCCCAGCAAAGCTGACGGCGTTTCTGGGTGTTGTTGATAAACGGTTTTCGCCTTGCATAGGAGAGTTTTAACTTGCACTTACAGATGTAGCGACCAACTGTAGTTACTGACAGTGGGTTTCTGAAGTGTCCTGAGCCCATGTGGTGATATCCTTTACACACTGATGTCGCTTGTTGATGCATTACAGCCTGAGGGATCGAAGGTCATGGGCTTAGCTGCTTACATGCAGTGATTTCTCCAGATTCTCTGAACCCTTTGATGATATTACGGATTGTAGATGGTGAAATTCCTAAATTCTTTGCAATAGCTGGTTGAGAAAGGTTTTTCTTAAACTGTTCAACAATTTGCTCACGCATTTGTTGACAAAGTGGTGACCCTCGCCCCATCCTTGTTTGTGAATGACTGAGCATTTCATGGAATCTACTTTTATACCCAATCATGGCACCCACCTGTTCCCAATTTGCCTGTTCACCTGTGGGATGTTCCAAATAAGTGTTTGATGAGCATTCCTCAACTTTATCAGTATTTATTGCCACCTTTCCCAACTTCTTTGTCACGTGTTGCTGGCATCAAATTCTAAAGTTAATGATTATTTGCAAAAAAAAAAAAAAAGTTTATCAGTTTGAACATCAAATATGTTGTCTTTGTAGCATATTCAACTGAATATGGGTTGAAAAGGATTTGCAAATCATTGTATTCCGTTTATATTTACATCTAACACAATTACCCAACTCATATGGAAACGGGGTTTGTACTACTCCAAGTGGAAAGATGTCATCACAGCTCAATTCCTTGCCATTTTTTTCCATATAAAGATTTATAATACATCATGAAGTATCCACGGCGAAAAAGTCGCACACGGGTCGCATTTAATTCGCATTGCCTTTGGACTGCAGTCACATTTGAGAAGATTAGACTTCTCATTCAAATATAAACTTTACATTTTGTTGCATTATCTCGTTGTATTGCAGGATAAAAGAGCAATAAGGTGCAGATATAAATAAATAGATTACTGTACAGATAAATATATTGCACTTTTGCATATGCATCCACGTTTATGGATGTATGTTATATTGTCTTTTTATCCCAGCGAGTCAACCCGTTTTGGGGGGGAATTGAGGGGATTATTATGATGCGTTCTAGAGTCTTATGGCCTGAGGGAAAAAGCTGTTACAGAACCTGGAGGTTCTGCTACGGAGGCTACGGAACCTCTTTCTAGAGTCCAGCAGTGAAAACAGTCCTTGGTAGGGGTGGGAGGAGTCTCTACTGATTTTCTGAGCCCTGGTCAGGCAGCGGCTTTTGGCGATTTCCCTGATAGGAGGAAGAGGAGTCCTGATGATCTTTTCCACCGTCCTCACCACTCTCTGCAGAGACTATCAGTCTGATCAGATCAGATTCCAATCGGATTCAGGACTAGCGCCTGATGTGGCCTGAATCTGATGCCAAAAGATCCGATTTGAAGAACTTTGGAGTGTTCAAAAATCCGATCTGTGTCACCTGAGGGCCACAAAAATCCGATTTGGGCCAAAATGTTTGGACAAGTACTTATTTTTCCAGTCTGCTTTACGGCGGTTCGTCGGAACCAGGTTCCGGTACAGACCTGCTCAGTGGCCTTGTGGTTAGAGTGTCCGCCCTGAGATCAGTATCAGTGTTACTTTAACTTTAACTTGCCTTTGGACTGCAGTCACATTTGAAAAGATCAGATTCCAATCGGATTCAGGACTACCGCCTAATGTGGCCTGAATCTGATGCCAAAAGATCCGATTTGAAGAACTTTGGAGCGTCCAAAAATCCGATCTGTGTCACTTGATGGCCACAAAAATCCGATTTGGTGTGAAGTGTAAACAGGCCAAAATGTTTGGACACATACTTATTTTTCCAGTCTGCTTTACGACGGTTCGTCGGAATCAGGTTCCGGTACAGACCTGGTCAGTGGCCTTGTGGTTAGAGTGTCCGCCCTGAGATCAGTAGGTCGTGAGTTCAAACCCCCGGCTGAGTCATACCAAAGACTATAAAAATGGGACCCATTACCTCCCTGCTTGGCACTCAGCATCAAGGGTTGGAATTGGGGGTTAAATCACCAAAATGATTCCCAAGCATGGCCACCACTGCTGCTCACTGCTCCCCTCACCTCCCAGGGGGTGGAACAAGGAGATGGGTCGAACTCAGAGGGTAATTTCACCACGCCTAGTTACTTTAACTTTAACTCGTCACATTTGAAAAGATCAGATTCCAATCGGATTCAGGACTACCGCCCGATGTGGCCTGAATCTGATGCCAAAATATCCAATTTGAAGAACTTTGGAGCATTCAAAAATCAGATCTGTGTCACTTAAGGGCCAAAAACATCCGATTTGTTGTGAAGTGTAAACGGGCCAAAATGTTTGGACACATACTTGTTTTTCCAGTCTGCTTTACGACAGTTCGTCAGGACCTGGTTCCAGTACCCATCCCTGCTTGTTACCCCTTTTTTAGAAAACCAAAAAAAAACTCTTGTCTAGACCGTCAAACGGTGCCCGGGAACTTGCCTTTTTCTTGCATTAAAGGAGTGAAGGAGTTTCTCTTTCCGAAGGCTTCCGCCGCAGAATGCAATAGTTTCTAATTAGTTGGACAGTCCAGTGCGCAGGGAATGTACTTGGTATGGATATATGCAGGACAAGATCCAGAAAGAAGCGTGGATGTTTGCTTCCTGTTCCATCAAACCGTAGCTCGGCTTTCCGTCACTGAGGCAACCTCCGACTTTCCTCCGCATTTTTCCTCATTTTCCGCATGTGAGCCAAGAAGTGTGCAAACTAAAACTGAGGGATTGAAGTAAGCTTGTGCCTGGAGTCCCCCACGTCCCCACTACCCGTAGACCCCCCCAATCCATTTCACTCACACGGGGAGGAAGATTTCCTCCGCCTTTCATGAGCTGTTGAAAGCCGCCGTCGCTTGCTTTAAATTTCTCGTCGGTGCGGCTAAGTACATCTTCAAAGGCTGCAACTGGAGCCGGCTGGTATTGGTGGAATGGAGATGTACATGAAGGAGTGATTGAGTCGGAGGCCCGGCCAACTGGGACAGGTGAAGAGAACGGTGGTGTCGAGGCACTTGGTAGCTTTCAGATTTGATTTCTGGCCTCTTCTTGGCAAAAAATAAAAGATAGTGCTGCTGTCCGAAGAAAACCCACAACAGTGGTACCTTGGCTTATGAGTTTAATTGGTTCTGTAACTGACCTTGTAGCCCTGCATAATTGCATCTTAATTCAATACAACCCATTGATATAAATAGAAAAAAAAATCAAAATAATCCATTCATGACCCCTTTCAGCTTCTCCATATTTTCATGGATAAATGTCCTCCATTTAAAAAAGATACTTGCCTGGCGTTATTATAACTTAAGTATTTTTGTTTCAGGGACAGTGCTACGAGTCGGCTACCTCGGTCATGTTTTCCGATATCTAAGAATGTCATGCACTGATTAATCGGTTAAATCGAGTAGAAAAAAAGTTTTGGTTAACACAGGGGTCGGCAACCCAAAATATTGAAAGAGCAATATTAGACCAAAAATACAAAAAAATAATCTGTCTGGAGCCACAAAAAATTTTAATACTTATATATGTGTTAGAATGATGGCAACACATGATGTAGGTGGCTTTTTAGCTATATTAGCCTACTATCAAAATGACAATGTGTTGCAGGCTGACGCAGATCTTTGCTGACAGAAATGTTGAAATGTAATATTTATTCTACACATTTTTACAACATTGGAAAACATTAGTAACACTTCTCAGAAAAAAAAAAAGCTCACCTTTGTGTATTCACGCACAGTATAAAACGTTTGGTGGACAAAATGAGACAAAGAAGTGGCATAAAACATCTTTCTGTGGCAGCGTCGGAGAAGGTTGTACATGTAAATAGGGCTGCAAGAGCTAATCGATTATAAAAATAGTTGGCGATTAATTTAGTCATCTCACAGTATACGCACAGTACAAAACGTTTGGTGGACAAAATGAGACAAAGAAGTGGCATAAAAC
>NC_084573.2:30385000-30465000 GCF_033978685.3 Nerophis lumbriciformis
TGCAAATCATTTTCAACCCATATTCAGTTGAATGTGCTACAAAGACAACATATTTGATGTTCAAACTGATAAACATTTTTTTTTTTTTGAAAATAATCATTAACTTTAGAATTTGATGCCAGCAACACGTGACAAATAAGTTGGGAAAGGTGGCAATAAATACTGATAAAGTTGAGGAATGCTCATCAAACACTTATTTGGAACATCCCACAGGTGAACAGGCAAATTGGGAACAGGTGGGTGCCATGATTGGGTATAAAAGTAGATTCCATGAAGTGCTCAGTCATTCACAAACAAGGATGGGGCGAGGGTCACCACTTTGTCAACAAATGCGTGAGCAAATTGTTGAACAGTTTAAGAAAAACCTTTCTCAACCAGCTATTGCAAGGAATTTAGGGATTTCACCATCAAAGGGTTCAGAGAATCTGGAGAAATCACTGCACGTAAGCAGCTAAGCCCGTGACCTTCAATCCCTCAGGCTGTACTGCATCAACAAGCGACATCAGTGTGTAAAGGATATCACCACATGTGCTCAGTAACACTTCAGAAACCCACTGTCAGTAACTACAGTTGGTCGCTACATCTGTAAGTGCAAGTTAAAACTCTCCTATGCAAGGCGAAAACCGTTTATCAACAACACCCAGAAACGCCGCCGGCTTCGCTGGGCCCGAGCTCATCTAAGATGGACTGATGCAAAGTGGAAAAGTCTTCTGTGGTCTGCCGAGTCCACATTTCAAATTGTTTTTGGAAACTGTGGACGTCGTGTCCTCCGGACCAAAGAGGAAAAGAACCATCCGGATTGTTATAGGCGCAAAGTTGAAAAGCCAGCATCTGTGATGGTATAGGGGTGTATTAGTGCCCAAGACATGGGTAACTTACACATCTGTGAAGGCGCCATTAATGCTGAAAGGTACATACAGGTTTTGGAGCAACATATGTTGCCATCCAAGCAACGTTACCATGGACGCCCCTGCTTATTTCAGCAAGACAATGCCAAGCCACGTGTTACATCAACGTGGCTTCATAGTAAAAAGAGTGTGGGTACTAGACTGGCTTGCCTGTAGTCCAGACCTGTCTCCCATTGAAAATGTGTGGCGCATTATGAAGCCTAAAATACCACAACGGAGACCCCCGGACTGTTGAACATCTTAAGCTGTACATCAAGCAAGAATGGGAAAGAATTCCACCTGAGAAGCTTAAAAACTGTGTCGTCTCAGTTCCCAAACGTTTACTGAGTGTTGTTAAAAGGAAAGGCCATGTAACACAGGGGTGAACATGCCCTTTCCCAACTACTTTTGGCACATGTTGCAGCCATGAAATTCTAAGTGAATTATTATTTGCAAAAAAAAAAATCAAGTTTACATCAGATATCTTGTCTTTGTAGTGCATTCAATTGAATATGGGTTGAAAATTATTTGCAAATCATTGTATTCCGTTTATATTTACATCTAACACAATTTCCCAACTCATATGGAAACGGGGTTTGTAGTTAGTGCATTATATTTATATAGCGCTTTTTCTCTAGTGACTCAAAGCGCTTTACATAGTGAAACCCAATATCTAAGTTACATTTAAACCAGTGTGGGTGGCAAGGGGAGCAGGTGGGTAAAGTGTCTTGCCCAAGGACACAACGGCAGTGACTAGGATGGCGGAAGCGGGGATCGAACCTGGAACCCTCAAGTTGCTGGCACGGCCACTCTACCAACCGAGCTATACCGCCCCTTAGTTACTGGTTTTCAGTAACTAACCCAACACTGGTGGCCATGTCACGTCTAAACTAAACCACAGTGTGTTGGATCAATGTAAATGTGTATTTAAATGCATTCCAATGTATAGAAAAATTGCACAAAAAAAAATGTACCAAAAAAAGTAATAACTAAAATATTTCAGGTTTGAAGACGGCTGTGTGATAAAGTTGGAACAAAAACAGCTTGTTAAAAAAATTGACATGTTACAATTTTATTTTGATCTGTAAAGTTTGTACTGATTTTTATTGCACCTGATGGGTTGAGTGCATCATTTTAAATTGGATATAAGTGGTTTTTTTTTGTCATGTTGCTGTAATCAAAGGCAGTAGGCGGGGGTGATTATCAGTCTCTCCATCTCGCATTCTTCAAAGGCAGATATGTGTGCAAAAACAGCAACATTTTGTTTGTAACTGACAGTTTTCATTTAAGAGTACAACTCCTGACTGAATGTGTGCGTGAGGCAAATGATTCTTCATGCATCAAAACCTTTTATCACATTCAACACTCTATGGAAGGCAAACGATGAAGAAAATCCTCAGTTTTCTTTTTCAAAGTTAACTCGGCGTCCAGAAAAAGGCTTTGCGACGGCTGCCTGGTGCAAGCGTGGCAGTCTGTCTGACAAAGAGTCGATCTTTTCGGCCTCATTACATTCCGCGCACTACCAATCCGAGGCACGTGTCAAAATCCATTTGCCTCTGCGGTTTGTTGACATGTGGTGAAAAATAAGTCTGCAACACTGTCTGCCACGACGCAAGAGTGTGTACATTTTGACACATGAACGCCATCACATTGTGGGATGCAACATGTTGATTAATCCACTTAGGTAGAAAACACATCCTAATGCACATAAGCCCTTATACACAAATAATGTATTGGAAATTTTCTAATCAAGTAGTCAAACAAAATTGTCTTCGATTTATTGAGCTGTTCAACAGACATAAGTCACATTTGACGAGTATTATTGAGAGTATGTGTTCTTTTACACTGAATATTGGATGGGGGGGGGGGGGGGGCATATGGTGGACTTTTAACTGGAATGAAGAAGTTGAGCAACGAGAAGGGAGAAGAGCTACTTTGATAATGAGTCATGTGGACAAGGTCATGTTCTGGTAAGAATATGCTTTTTCACAGTAATTACTGCAGTTTGTAATAAACATACAAAGGTACATTGTTTGCCATCACAATAACTCTTCCTGTAACTCTGGAGAATTTAAAAAAGGGCCACATCTCAGTTATGGTTGCCCTCAGAGGGCCGCATTTAACAATGAGTAATATATGAATATATATATATATATATATATATATATATATATATATATATATATATATATATATATATATATATATATATATATGTGTGTATATATAAAAATTCCTGGAAATCTGGGAATTTTGAGAAAGGGAAGCTTCTTGCCTCCGGATCTCGGAAGAGTGGATGGTTGAAAGGTCCGAATCGGGTAAAAAGTGATGCAAAATTTAGAAAATGTTGGGCATTGTGGGACTTTGAATATGTCCATTCGTTTGAATGGAAATTTCCTGGAAAATCAGGAAAACCAGAATTTTTTGAAAATGTTGATATGAGCACAGAATCATTTGTTGTCCCAACTAAGAGGAATGTTTTGAAGGTGGAATAGTTGGAATTGGTTAAAAAAAATGTAGACTCAGAAAAATTTCCAGGAAGAGATGAATTCCTGGAATCCGATTGTAGCTGAGATAGGCTCCAGCGCCCCCCGCGACCCCAAAAGGGAATAAGCGGTAGAAAATGGATGGCTGGATGTTGGTACTTTGATTGTCCAAAGTGAGCAGAGTGTGTGGATGGCGGAACGGTTCAAATCGGATGAGAAATGTGCGATATACAGAAGTTTGTGTTCATTGTCAATTGGGAGAAATTCCTGGAAAACTGGGAATTTTGAGAAAGGGAAACTTTTTGTCTTTGGTATCTCGGAAGAGTGGATGGTTGAAAGGTCCGAATTGGGTAAAAAGTGGTGCAAAATTTAGAAAACGAAACTTTGAATATGTCCATTAATTTGAATGGAATTTTCCTGGAAATTTGGGAAAATCAGGAAAACCAGAATTTTTTTGAAAATGTTGATATGAGCATAGACATATTTGTTGTCCTAAATAAGAGGAATGTTTTGAAGGTGGAATGGTTGGAATTGGTTAAAAAATGTAGACTCTGAAAATTTTCCAGGAAGAGGTGAATTCCTGGAATCTTTTAGTAGTTTGATTGTCTAAAGTGAGCGGAGTGTGTGGATGGTGGAACGGTTCAAATCGGATGAGAAATGTGGGATATGCAGAAGTTTGTGTTCATTGTCAATTATAGAAATTCCTGGAAATCTGGGAATTTTGAGAAAGGGAAGCTTCTTGCCTTCGGGATCTCGGAAGAGTGGATAGTTGAAAGGTCCGAATCGGGTAAAAAGTGGTGCAAAATTTAGAAAATGTTGGGCATTGTGGAACTTTGAATATGTCCATTCATTTGAATGGAAATTTCCTGGAAATTTGTGAAAACCAGAATTTTTTGATAATTATGATATGAGCACAGGATCATTTGTTGTCCCAAATAAGAGGAATGTTTTGACGGTGGAATGGTTGGAATTGGTTGAAAAATGTAGACTGTGAAAACTTTCCAGGAAGAGGTGAATTCCTGGAATTGTTTTGTAGTTTGATTATCCAAAGTGAGTGGAGTGTGTGGATGGTGGAACGGTTCAAATCGGATGAGAAATGTGGGATATGCAGAAGTTTTTGTTCATTGTCAATTGGGAGAAATTCCTGGAAAACTGGGAATTTTGAGAAAGGGAAACTTTTTGCCTCCGGATCTCGGAAGAGTGGATGGTTGAAAGGTCCGAATCGGGTAAAAAGTGGTGCAAAATTTAGAAAATGTTGGGCATTGTGGAACTTTGAATATGTCCATTCATTTGAATGGAAATTTCCTGGAAATTTGGGAAAACCAGAATTTTTTTCTAAATTTTGATATGAACACAGGATCATTTGTTGTCCCAACTAAGAGGAATGTTTTGATGGTGGAATGGTTGGAATTGGTTAAAAAATGTAGACTCTGAAAACTTTCCAGGAAGAGGTGAATTCTTGGAATCTTTTGGTAGTTTGATTGTCCAAAGTGAGCGGAGTGTGTGGATGGCGGAACGGTTCAAATCGGATGAGAAATGTGGGATATGCAGAAGTTTTTGTTCATTGTCAATTGGGAGAAATTCCTGGAAAACTTGGAATTTTGAGAAAGGGAAACTTTTTGCCTCCGGATCTCGGAAAAGTGGATGGTTGAAAGGTCCGAATCGGGTAAAAAGTGGTGCAAAATTTAGAAAATGTTGGGCATTGTGGAACTTTGAATATGTCCATTCATTTGAATGGAAATTTCCTGGAAATTTGGGAAAACCAGAATTTTTTTTTTAATTTTGATATGAACACAGGATCATTTGTTGTCCCAACTAAGAGGAATGTTTTGATGGTGGAATGGTTGGAATTGGTTAAAAAATGTAGACTCTGAAAACTTTCCAGGAAGAGGTGAATTCCTGGAATCTTTTGGTAGTTTGATTGTCCAAAGTGAGCGGAGTGTGTGGATGGCGGAACGGTTAAAATCGGATGAGAAATGTGGGATATGCAGAAGTTTTTGTTCATTGTCAATTGGGAGAAATTCCTGGAAAACTGGGAATTTTGAGAAAGGGAAACTTTTTGCCTCCGGATCTCGGAAGAGTGGATGGTTGAAAGGTCCGAATCGGGTAAAAAGTGGTGCAAAATTTAGAAACTGTTGGGCATTGTGGAACTTTGAATATGTCCATTCATTTGAATGGAAATTTCCTGGAAATTTGGGAAAACCAGAATTTTTTTTTAAATTTTGATATGAACACAGGATCATTTGTTGTCCCAACTAAGAGGAATGTTTTGATGGTGGAATGGTTGGAATTGGTTAAAAAATGTAGACTCTGAAAACTTTCCAGGAAGAGGTGAATTCCTGCAATCTTTTGGTAGTTTGATTCTCCAAAGTGAGCAGAGTGTGTGGATGGTGGAACGGTTCAAATCGGATGAGAAATATGCGATATACAGAAGTTTGTGTTCATTGTCAATTGGGAGAAATTCCTGGAAAACTGGGAATTTTGAGAAAGGGAAACTTTTTGTCTTTGGTATCTCGGAAGAGTGGATGGTTGAAAGGTCCGAATCGGGTAAAAAGTGGTGCAAAATTTAGAAAATGTTGGGCATTGTGGAACTTTGAATATGTCCATTCATTTGAATGGAAATTTCCTGGAAATTTGGGAAAACCAGAATTTTTTTTAAAATTTTGATATGAACACAGGATCATTTGTTGTCCCAACTAAGAGGAATGTTTTGATGGTGGCATGGTTGGAATTGGTTAAAAAATGTAGACTCTGAAAAATTTCCAGGAAGAGATGAATTCCTGGAATCTTTTGGTAGTTTGATTGTCCAAAGTGAGCGGAGTGTGTGGATGGCGGAACGGTTCAAATCGGATGAGAAATGTGCGATATGCAGAAGTTTGTGTTCATTGTCAATTGGGAGAAATTCCTGGAAAACTGGTAATTTTGAGAAAGAGAAACTTTTTGTCTTTGGTATCTCGGAAGAGTGGATGGTTGAAAGGTCCGAATTGGGTAAAAAGTGGTGCAAAGTTTAGAAAACGAAACTTTGAATATGTCCATTAATTTGAATGGAAATTTCCTGGAAATTTGGGAAAATCAGGAAAACCAGAATTTTTTGAAAATGTTAATATGAGCACAGGATCATTTGTTGTCCCAACTAAGAGGAATGTTTTGATGGTGGAATGGTTGGAATTGGTTAAAAAATGTAGACTCTGAAAAATTTCCAGGAAGAGGTGAATTCCTGGAATCTTTTGGTAGTTTGATTCTCCAAAGTGAGCAGAGTGTGTGGATGGTGGAACGGTTCAAATCGGATGAGAAATATGCGATATACAGAAGTTTGTGTTCATTGTCAATTGGGAGAAATTCCTGGAAAACTGGGAATTTTGAGAAAGGGAAACTTTTTGTCTTTGGTATCTCGGAAGAGTGGATGGTTGAAAGGTCCGAATCGGGTAAAAAGTGGTGCAAAATTTAGAAAATGTTGGGCATTGTGGAACTTTGAATATGTCCATTCATTTGAATGGAAATTTCCTGGAAATTTGGGAAAACCAGAATTTTTTTTAAAATTTTGATATGAACACAGGATCATTTGTTGTCCCAACTAAGAGGAATGTTTTGATGGTGGAATGGTTGGAATCGGTTAAAAAATGTAGACTCTGAAAAATTTCCAGGAAGAGATGAATGCCAGGAATATGTTGGTACTTTGATTGTCCAAAGTGAGCGGAGTGTGTGGATGGTGGAACGGTTCAAATCGGATGAGAAATGTGCGATATACAGAAGTTTGTGTTCATTGTCAATTGGGAGAAATTCCTGGAAAACTGGTAATTTTGAGAAAGGGAAACTTTTTGTCTTTGGTATCTCGGAAGAGTGGATGGTTGAAAGGTCCGAATTGGGTAAAAAGTGGTGCAAAATTTAGACAACGAAACTTTGAATATGTCCATTAATTTGAATGGAAATTTCCTGGAAATTTGGGAAAATCAGGAAAACCAGAATTTTTTTGAAAATGTTGATATGAGCATAGACATATTTGTTGTCCTAAATAAGAGGAATGTTTTGAAGGTGGAATGGTTGGAATTGGTTAAAAAAATGTAGACTCTGAAAATTTTCCAGGAAGAGGTGAATTCCTGGAATATTTTAGTAGTTTGATTGTCTAAAGTGAGCGGAGTGTGTGGATGGTGGAACGGTTCAAATCGGATGAGAAATGTGGGATATGCAGAAGTTTGTGTTCATTGTCAATTTGGGAGAAATTCCTGGAAATCTGGGAATTTTGAGAAAGGGAAGCTTCTTGCCTTCGGGATCTCGGAAGAGTGGATGGTTGAAAGGTCCGAATCGGGTAAAAAGTGGTGCAAAATTTAGAAAATGTTGGGCATTGTGGAACTTTGAATATGTCCATTCATTTGAATGGAAATTTCCTGGAAATTTGTGAAAACCAGAATTTTTTGATAATTATGATATGAGCACAGGATCATTTGTTGTCCCAAATAAGAGGAATGTTTTGACGGTGGAATGGTTGGAATTGGTTGAAAAATGTAGACTGTGAAAACTTTCCAGGAAGAGGTGAATTCCTGGAATTGTTTTGTAGTTTGATTATCCAAAGTGAGTGGAGTGTGTGGATGGCGGAACGGTTCAAATCGGATGAGAAATGTGGGATATGCAGAAGTTTTTGTTCATTGTCAATTGGGAGAAATTCCTGGAAAACTGGGAATTTTGAGAAAGGGAAACTTTTTGCCTCCGGATCTCGGAAGAGTGGATGGTTGAAAGGTCCGAATCGGGTAAAAAGTGGTGCAAAATTTAGAAAATGTTGGGCATTGTGGAACTTTGAATATGTCCATTCATTTGAATGGAAATTTCCTGGAAATTTGGGAAAACCAGAATTTTTTTTTAAATTTTGATATGAACACAGGATCATTTGTTGTCTCAACTAAGAGGAATGTTTTGATGTTGGAATGGTTGGAATTGGTTAAAAAAATGTAGACTCTGAAAACTTTCCAGGAAGAGATGAATTCCTGGAATCTTTTGGTAATTTGATTGTCCAAAGTGAGCGGGGTGTGTGGATGGTGGAACGTTTCAAATCGGATGAGAAATGTGGGATATGCAGAAGTTTGTGTTCATTGTCAATTGGGAGAAATTCCTGAAAAACTGGGAATTTTGAGAAAGGGAAACTTCTTGCCTTGGGGATCTCGGAAGAGTGGATGGTTGAAAGGTCAGAATCGGGTAAAGAGTGGTGCACAATTTAGAAAATGTTGGGCATTGTGGAACTTTGAATATGTCCATTCATTTGAATGGAAATGTCCTGGAAATTTGGGAAAATCAGGAAAACTAGAATTTTTTGAAAATTTTGATATGAGCACAGGATCATTTGTTGTCCTAACTAAGAGGAATGTTTTGAAGGTGGAATAGTTGGAATTGGTTAAAAAAAATGTAGACTCTGAAAAATTTCCAGGAAGAGATGAATTCCTGGAATATGTTGGTACTTTGATTGTCCAAAGTGAGCAGAGTGTGTGGATGGTGGAACGGTTCAAATCGGATGAGAAATGTGCGATATACAGAAGTTTGTGTTCATTGTCAATTGGGAGAAATTCCTGGAAAACTGGTAATTTTGAGAAAGGGAAACTTTTTGTCTTTGGTATCTCGGAAGAGTGGATGGTTGAAAGGTCCGAATTGGGTAAAAAGTGGTGCAAAATTTAGAAAACGAAACTTTGAATATGTCCATTAATTTGAATGGAAATTTCCTGGAAATTTGGGAAAATCAGGAAAACCAGAATTTTTTTGAAAATGTTGATATGAGCATAGAAATATTTGTTTTCCTAAATAAGAGGAATGTTTTGAAGGTGGAATGGTTGGAATTGGTTAAAAAATGTAGACTCTGAAAATTTTCCAGGAAGAGGTGAATTCCTGGAATATTTTAGTAGTTTGATCGTCTAAAGTGAGTGGAGTGGTGGAACGGTTCAAATTGGATGAGAAATGTGGGTTAGAAAATTGGGAAAAATGTCCCGGAAAACCGTGAATTCTGGGTAATCTGGGATAATTATTTTTTGGGGGGGCGGAGCTCAGGATCGCCTTGTATTTGTGTGCGAGAGCTTTTCGATCAGTGCCAAGACAAACGGAGTAAAGGGGGCGTGTCTTACTGAGCCCCCGCCCCCTCTTTGCCCCGCCCCATCCTCAAGGGTAGATTCAATAACAAACGATGCTTCCTCTCTGAGCCCGCTTTGAATCCCGGTTGGTCGGAGGGATCTTCTGCGCCTCATCCTCTGCAGGGTTTGGGGTGGTCCGTCTCCCAAGTGACACGCTTCACACCGACGGATGACGGCGACGCGCGGCGACACGTTTGTCCCAGTTTTGCCCGAGAGCGCCCGACAGAAGTCAGCAGAATGCAAAACGTCACGGAGAGGAGAGTTGTGCGGCGGGATGATTGTTGGCGGTTGTTGTTTTGCCTTCTCAAGAATGACATTGCCCCGCCTTTGCAGCTCTCTTACCTGCTTTGTACCCTCCCCTCTTTTATCTCTCGCCAAAAAAAGCCCACTGATGCTTGAAGGCACCAGACAGGTTTCCTTTGTGTGGAGAATGCAGCTTCACGCACTCCAGTCCACCTCCGCCTCTTTTGAAATCCTCCTTCCTTTTGGGGCTGACTTCATCAGTTTGATGAAAGCATCCATACTGGATGTGTGTAGCGGGAACACAACAGGAGAGTGGGTTTTCTGCAGGAATGGGAAAATCAGAAATGAAGTAGCGTAAATTACGGACTATAAGTCGCTTTTTTCCTACGCTTTAAAACCTGCGGCTTATGCAGGGTTTACTTGGGAGGGGAACAACAACAACAAAAAACAAGCAAACACTGAATAGGTGTTATTGTTTGTGCTATGGCGCCATCTTTTGGACGAGTTTGCTCACTGCAAGTGCTGCATGTAGCCCTTCCGTTTAGACTGCGCTTTCAACCGGAAGTACAAGTGCAGTTCCGTTTTCTCGTAGTCCACAGCGTTTGTACTCGTATATATTCTTCATTCATCACTCCAAGTTTTACAATATAATTAAACATTTTTTATGTGTGAGCATTAGCTATTATGCTAACGCATTTACGAGTGTCTGTGTCAGTGTTAACTCACAATGACATTTTTTTTTTTTTTCTGTATTGTTTCAGTTTAGTAAATTCACCGAAACGTCACCGTGGAGTTAGTGAGTCTATTTAACTGATTGAAGAGCTAGCTTCCGCAGCTAGTGGCTCCATGGCGATGACTTCTGTTTTGTTTGATCAGCCGTTTTACTGCCGTGTTACAGACACCGTTTGGAAACAATTAAAATGTGTAAATAAACATTTGCAGAATCCTACTGTGTAAATAACTCATTTAACTATATATATATATATATATATATATATATATATATATATATATATATATATATTAGGGATGTCCGATAATATTGGACTGCCAATATTATCGGACAATAAATGCAATATCAGAAATTATCGGTATCAGTTTCAAGATTATCGGTATCGGATTCAAAAATTAAAATGTATGACTTTTTAAAACGCCGCTGTGTACACGGACGTAGGGAGAAGTACAGGGCACCAATAAACCTTAAAGGCACTGCCTTTGCTGCCAGCCCCACGGCTTTATGCAACAGCCATACAGGTCACACTGAGGGTGGCCGTATAAACAACTTTAACACTGTTACAAATATGCGCCACACTCTGAACCCACACCAAGCAAGAATGAGAAACACATTTTGAGAGAACATCCGCACTGTAGCACAACATAAACACAACAGAACAAATACCCAGAAACCCTTGCAGCACTAACTCTTCCGAGACGCTACAATATACACCCCCCGCTACCCCCTAAATATGAATTCTTTTTTTTCTGTCAAAATTGAACGAACGAATGCACTTAGTAAAACAAAAACAAAAAAGGAAAAAGAAAGTATTTTATTGAAACCCAATATCGGATATCGGCAAAAAAGCCATTATCGGACATCTCTAATATATCTATATATATCTATATATATATCACACATCTCTGAAAGAGGTCCTTGGAGCCACTAGGGCGGCGCTAAAGAGCCGCATGCGGCCCTATAGCCGCGGGTTGCTGACCCCCGCACTAGACACTCCGAGTGCTCACAGAGTAGTGAGAACCCAGCATTAATTCACTCCACATTCACACATTGGTGGTGGTAAGCTACATTCGTAGCCACCACAAATACTCATACACACTCGTGACCTGGTGGCACGACCACTTTTCCCACCGCGCCACACCGTCCCTACGGAGTAATCCTTCCTAGTCTAAGGGTTAAATTAAGGGTTACATTTCCCAAACACACATGTGGTTTCATTCGTGCACAAATCTGATGCCATATTTCAACTTCAGTCTAATTTTGTACGTTTCAAGATCCCGCTCTGGGAGTTGCAGCAGCGCTGCGTGCCCTACTGTTCCTCCGATAAATCAGCGACACAGACGTTTGGCATGTCTTGGCGTTGGCTCCAGCACAAACACTCCTGTGAACAATTTGGACTTCCCAAACACTGGCGGACGGAGAACCGCTGCCCGGCAGCTCCCTGCTTTATTAGCCCGGCTGCCGGCGCCGCTTGGCGTCCCGAGCAAGAAGCCGCCGCGCCCGCCTTGGCGGCGGGGAGAGTTATCCCCACAATCCTCAGCCTGCAATGCTCCACCTGGGAAATAACTTTTTGAACACAGACTGATGGATCCCTGCAAGTCGTTCTGTAATTCAAACTTTAATCCCTGAAAGACTCAAACGTGTACGGTTTTCTGGAGTAAAATGAGATTCATCAATATGTTGTACTAATTCATTTATTTACATTTGTGTACCTTCCTTAAAAAAAACTAAAAAAAACTAGAAACTTTCTTTAGTGTCTCGATCCGATACTGATATCGGTTTGCATGGAAACTGTCCGATACAAGCAGCCAGTTACAATCTAATTGTCCTCCAATAAGCACACAATTTTTTCTATTTCAGTCGAGTCATTTATAAAAGGCTAGGCCAGGGGTCCGCAAACTACGGATCCGACCCGCCAGCGTCCGAAATCCCAAGTTAAAAAAAAAAAAAAAAAATTCAAGCACACCTGTGAGGTGAAAACCATTTCAGGGGACTACCTCTTGAAGCGCATCGAGAGAATGCCAAGAGTGTGCGAAAAAGCAATCGGAGCAAAGGGTGGCTATTTTGAAGAAACCAGAATATAAAACATGTTTTTCAGTTTTTTCACCTTTTTTTTTTTAAGTACATAACTTCACATGTGTTTATTCTTAATTTTGATGCCTTCAGTGACAATCTGCAATGTAAATAGTCATGAAAATAAAGAAAGATATGTCCAAACTTTTGGGCTGTACTATATATATATATATATATATATATATATATATATATATATATATATATATATATATATATATATATACGTATATATATATGTTTATATATATATATATGTATGTATGTATGTACGTATATATATATATATATATATATATATATATATATATACGTATATATATATGTATATATATATGTATATATATATATATATATATATATATGTATGTATGTATGTATATATATATATATATATATATATATATATATATGTATATATATATATATATATATATATATATATATATGTATATATATATATATATATATATATATATATATACTAGGGATGTCCGATAATGGCTTTTTGCCGATATTCCGATATTGTCCAACTCTTTAATTACCGATACCGATATCAACCGATACCGATATCAACCGATATATACAGTCGTGGAATTAACACATTATTATGCCTAATTTGGACAACCAGGTATGGTGAAGATAAGCTACTTTAAAAATAATAATAATAATAAGATAAATAAATTTAAAACATTTTCTTGAATAAAAAAGAAAGTAAAACAATATAAAAACAGTTACATAGAAACTAGTAATTAATGAAAATTAGTAAAATTAACTGTTAAAGGTTAGTACTATTAGTGGACCAGCAGCACGCAGAATCATGTGTGCTTACGGACTGTATCCCTTGCAGACTGTATTGATATATATTGATATATAATGTAGGAACCAGAATATTAATAACAGAAAGAAGCAACCCTTTTGTGTGAATGAGTAAATGGGGGAGGAAGGTTTTTTGGGTTGGTGCACTAATTGTAAGTGTATCTTGTGTTTTTTATGTTGATTTAATAAAAAAAAAAAAAAAAAAAAAAAATATATATATATATATATATATATATATATATATATGTATATATATATATATATATATATATATATTTATTTATTTTGTTTCTTTTTTTATTTCTTGTGCGGCCCGGTACCAATCGATTCACGGACCGGTACCGGGCCGCGGCCCGGTGGTTGGGGACCACTGCATTAGAAGAAGAGAGCCTGCCGTTTCCTTTAACTTGGACTCACCCATCTATACCGTTGGCCATTCTGAGCCAGCCATTTTCAGAACGTATCTCATCCTGTGAGAAGCCTCCATTTTACGAATGAATTCCAATGTTGCAAAAATGTGTAGAATACAAATTAAAAATACAACATTTCTGTCAACGAAGATTTGCGTCAGCCTTTGATAGTCGGCTAACATAGCTAATATAGACACTTGCATCACGTGTTGCCTTCGTTATAACACTTATATAAGGCTTTTAAAGGCCTACTGAAACCCACTACTACCGACCACGCAGTCTGATAGTTTATACATCAATGATGAAATCTTAACATTGCAACACATGCCAATACGGCCGGGTTAGCTTACTAAAGTGCAATTTTAAATTTCGCGCGAAATATCCTGCTGAAAACGTCTCGGTATGATGACGCCGGCACGTGACGTCACGGATTGTAGAGGACATTTTGGGACAGCATGGTGGCCAGCTATTAAGTCGTCTGTTTTCATCGCAAAATTCCACAGTATTCTGGACATCTGTGTTGGTGAATCTTTTGCAATTTGTTCAATGAGCAATGGAGACAGCAAAGAAGAAAGCTGTAGGTGGGAAGCGGTGTATTGCGGCCGGCTGCAGCAACACAAACACGGCCGGTGTTTCATTGTTTACATACCCGAAAGATGACAGTCAAGCTTTACCATTGGCCTGTGGAGAACTGGGACAACAGAGACTCTTACCAGGAGGACTTTGAGTTGGATGCGCAGACGCGGTACCGTGAGTACGCATGCAGCTGCGGCTTCCAAACATTTGATCGCTTTCCCGTACGTGCGTGCCGCTATGTGCATGTCACATACGTAACTTTGGGGACTTTGGGGAAATATATGTGCTGTATGAACTTTGGGTACTTTGTGTGTTGTGCAGGTGTTTGAGTTGTATTGGCGGGTTATATGGACGGGAGGGGGGAGGTGTTTGTTATGCGGGATTGATTTGTGGCATATTAAATATAAGCCTGGTTGTGTTGTGGCTAATAGAGTATACATATGTCTTGTGTTTATTTACTGTTTTAGTCATTCCCAGCTGAATATCAGGTCCCACCCGCCTCTCACAGCATCTTCCCTATCTGAATCGCTCCCACTGCCCTCTAGTCCTTCACTCTCACTTTCCTCATCCACAAATCTTTCATCCTCGCTCAAATTAATGGGGAAATCGTCGCTGCTGGTGGCCATGATTGTAAACAATGTGCAGATGCGAGGAGCTCCACAACCTGTGACGTCACGCTACTCGTCTGCTACTTCCGGTACAGGCAAGGCTTTTTTATCAGCGACCGAAAGTTGCGAACTTTATTGTCGATGTTCTCTACTAAATTCTTTCAGCAAAAATATGGCAATATCGCGAAATGATCAAGTATGACACATAGAATGGACCTGCTATCCCTGTTTGAATAAGAAAATCGCATTTCAGTAGGCCTTTAATTCTGTGCGGCCCCAGACATATTTGTTTTACCTATTTTAGGTCCAATATGGCTCTTTCAACATTTTGGGTTGCCGACCCCTGATCTAGCATATTTTTAAGAGCTTTCTTCGGGACTAATTTAATACAAAAAAAAACCTTACTGAATAAAGCAAATGTTTGCCCCTTTTTAGTCAATGTATGCCATTCAGTGTGGCTCCGCCAGAGCATACTGTAGTCGGCGTTTAAATCCTTCCAATCCTTCCAATCCACATTCCTTTCGCGCCGCGTCTGCGGTGCATGTGTCGTGACGACCACGCCAGACAAGTCCAACATTTATTCCGCGGGAAAAGCTATTAAAGTGCGCACACGTACGGAGCGAAAAGCACTCAAGTCATCAGTGCCAAATATGAATTATGAAATAGGAGGTTGTAAAATGGAGACGAACCCCAGTGATTACACGGCTCACTATCCTGCAATTTGATACCTCTGTCAACTGTTTTATTGTCGCGTCGAGGACAACAAGCCCTAATTGTTCCCCCGCGAACAGAGGTCTTTTCAGGGGGTAATTACTCAGGTTTCATATTCCAAATTATTTGAAAAGGTATGGAACATGTCAAACCGTTGATGGTAGTGGTGTATATAAATTAGGGGTGATTCAGTGAGTTGCAATTGATTAAGTAAGTTTGTAGCAAAAAGATTAAATGTAATACATTTATTTATTTACAGACATAATTGTATATTATTATTGTTTATTTTGTTAATATCAGAGTTTGTTCTGCAAAAAGGTAATCCCTAGAAGCGTGCCGTTTATGGATAGGGACCAGAGGTGGGTAGAGTAGCCAGAAATTGTACTCAAGTAAGAGTACTGTTACTTTAGAGATTTATTACTCAAGTAAAAGTAAGGAGTAGTCACCCAAATATTTACTTGAGTAAAAGTAAAAAGTATGTTGTGAAAAAACTACTCAAGTACTGAGTAACCAATGAGTAACCTGTCCGTTTAATGACGGCAACAAATAATGCACAAAAACATAAAAAATAGCAATGAGCAAATTCAGAGCCAGGAATATTTCTTAAGCAACTAAAACAATAATATATATTACCGTGTTTTTCGGACTATAAGTCGCAGTTTTTTTCATAGTTTGGCCTGTGCGACTTATGTTTTTTTTTCCTTTTTAATAATGTATTTTTGGCATGTGCGACTTATACTCCGGTGCGACTTATACTCCGAAAAATACGGTAAATAATAATACATGAACATAAAGAAATTAAGGCAAATTGAGCCACAATAACTTAACAGCACCATAGGCTCAGTAGGCAAGAGATTACAAAGGAAAATAACAAGTTAGCCTTTACGCAAACCATAAACTGATAGGTGTGGGCTGCACGTGCCTTTGGAGAAATCAAAGCTGCTCACACGGTCACTAAGGTGGGCACCTTGTTTGACATGTCAACTTAAAGGCCTACTGAAATGCGATTTTCTAATTCAAACGGGGATAGCAGGTCCATTCTATGTGTCATACTTGACATTTCGTGATAATGCCATATTTTTGCTGAAAGGATTTAGTAGAGAACATCGACGATAAAGTTCGCAACTTTTGGTCGCTGATAAAAAAGCCTTGCCTGTACCGGAAGTAGCAGACGATATGCGCGTGACGTCACAGGTTGTGGAGCTCCTCACATCTGCACATTAATAACAATCATGGCCACCAGCATCGAGAGCGATTCGGACCGAGAAAGCGACGATTTCCCAATTAATTTGAGCGAGGATGAAAGATTTGTGGATGAGGAAAGTGAGAGTGAAGGACTAGAGGGCAGTGGGAGCGATTCAGATAGGGAATATGCTGTGAGAGGCGGGTGGGACCTGATATTCAGCTGGGAATGACTAAAACAGTAAATAAACACAAGACATATATATACTCTATTAGCCACAACACAACCAGGCTTATATTTAATATGCCACAAATTAATCCCGCATAACAAACACCTCCCCCCTCCCGTCCATATAACCCGCCAATACAACTCAAACACCTGCACAACACACTCAATCCCACAGCCCAAAGTACTGTTCACCTCCCCAAAGTTCATACAGCACATATATTTCCCCAAAGTTACGTAGGTGACATGCACATAGCGGCACGCACGTACGGGCAAGCGATCAAATGTTTGGAAGCCGCAGCTGCATGCGTACTCACGGTACCGCGTCTGCGCATCCAACTCAAAGTCCTCCTGGTAAGAGTCTCTGTTGTCCCAGTTCTCCACAGGCCAATGGTAAAGCTTGACTGTCATCTTTCGGGAATGTAAACAATGAAACACCGGCTGTGTTTGTGTTGCTGCAGCCGCCCGCAATACACCGCTTCCCACCTACAGCTTTCTTCTTTGCTGTCTCCATCGTTCATTGAACAATTTGCAAAAGATTCACCAACACAGATGTCCAGAATACTGAGGAATTTTGCGATGAAAACAGACGACTTAATAGCTGGCCACCATGCTGTCCCAAAATGTCCTCTACATTCCGTGATGTCACGTGCTGGCGTCATCATGCCGAGACGTTTTCAGCAGGATATTAAGCGCAAAATTTAAAATTGCACTTAAAAGCTAACCCGGCCGTATTGGCATGTGTTGCAATGTTAAGACTGCGTGGTCGGTAGTAGTGGGTTTCAGTAGGCCTTTAATGTGTATTATATTTATCCATGAGAGCATTTTTGTTGTGCGGGGTGGTTTTTCAGGAGTTGGGCTCGGCCCCTTAGTTGCAGTGAAAGGAACTTTGAATGCTCCAGGATACCAAAACATTTTGGACAATTCCATGCTCCCAACCTTGTGGGAACAGTTTGGAGCGGGCCCCTTCCTCTTCCAGCATGACTGTGCACCAGTGCACAAAGAAAGGTCCATAAAGACATGGATGACAGAGTCTGGTGTGGATGAGCTTGACTGGCCTGCACAGAGTCCTGACTTGAACCCGATAGAACACCTTTGGGATGGATTAGAACGGAGACTGAGAGCCAGGCCTCCGTGCATTGGTGTGACCTCAACAATGCAATTTTGGAAGAATGGTCGCAAATTCCTATAAACACACTCCTCAACCTTGTGGACAGCCTTCCCAGAAGAGTTGAAGCTGTAATAGCTGCAAAAGGTGGACCGACATCATATTGAACCCTATGGGTTAGGGATGGGATGGCACTTCGAGTTCTTATGTGAGTCAATTCAGGTGGCCAAATACTTTCGGCAATATAGTGTAATATACCAAATAGAGTATAATAGTTATTTTCCAAATCCACCCACCCAATACCCATTTATAGTTTCATACCAACCTACCAAGAGGTTGACATTTATAGAGAAGGAAGCTTTAAATCCACCAAATCAGTCTGCATTATTAAAATTTGATTCAAAACTTACATCTTGAAGATTTGCAATAATCTTATACATACGGATGTCAAACTAATGTGACACTGCAGGTGAAGTTTCCTATAGTCCTGTTTTTTTCTTGGAAATGAATGATGGATACAAACAAGTGCGTAAACAACAATTAATGGCCGATGCATTCACATCTTATTTGAATTAGGAGCAACCAACACTTAAGCTTGAAATAACAAGAGGAAATTATACACTGACCTTTAAGAAAGTGCTTTTTACTGCCATCTAGTGTCTTCTTTTGGATCTGAGTGGTATAAAATGAGTAAAACAGCAATACAGTTTTGTTGCTGTCTGTGCTTTTTGCTGTTACACGCAACACATTGAAATTCATAAAATCACAAGAAAGAAAGGTAAGCCTTAAAAAAATAAAAATAGAATGTTTGATGCAAATTCAGGCATGTTAGGCGGGAACAACCACAAAAAAAGCCTCCAAAACCCTGCGGTGACTGAATACGTGCATGGAACTACTCTTTAAACCAAGTGAAAAGGGACTAGCTCTGCGTGTATGGCTGCATATTTACATCAACATAATATGTGCCGTATGTTTTGGCCTATAGAGCGCACCGGTATATGAGCCGCACCCACTAAATTTTAGAAGAAAAATATATGTTTGCATGTATTAGCCGCACCGGACTATAAGCCGCAGATATACACGTTGTGAAATGAGTTAGTCATACAGAAAGATTCTGTAAAAGTTTATTTACGTACCTTAATTGTTTCCAAACGGCGCCTGTAACAGGGCAGTAAAACGGCTGATCAAACAAAACAGAAGTCATCGTCAGCTAAACAGACTCAATAACTCCACGGTGACATTTTGGCGAATTTACGAAGCTGAAACAATACTAAAAGAATGCCGCTGTAAATTAATAATACTAACGCAGACACTTGTGAACGTGTTAGCATATTAGCCAATGCTAACGCCGCTAGAGTGACTACATTACGACAGCACGTACAATTATGCATGAAAACATGGACGGTTTGGTAAGTACAAACCGTTTTAGGTATATTGTAAAACTTACAAACGTTACTTGGAGCATACTTGCCAACTTTGAGACCTCTGAATTCGGGAGATGGGGGGGGGTTTGAGCTGAGGGGGGGTGTATATTGTAGCGTCCCGGAAGAGTTAGTGCTGCAAGGGATTCTGGGTATTTGTTCTGTTGTGTTTATGTTGTGTTACGGTGCGGATGTTCTCCCGAAATGTGTTTGTCATCCTTGTTTGGTGTGGGTTCACAGTGTGGCGCATATTTGTAACAGTGTTAAAGTTGTTTATACGGCCACCCTCAGTGTGACCTGTATGGCTGTTGATCAAGTATGCCTTGTGTGTGTAAAAAACACATATATCATGTGACTGGGCCGGCACGCTGTTTGAATGGAGGAAAAGCGAACGTGACGACAGGTTGTAGAGGACGCTAAAGACAGTGTCTTTAAGGCACGCCCCCAATATTGTTGTCCGGGTGGAAATCGAGAGAAATTCGGGAGAATGGTTGCCCCGGGAGATTTTCGGGAGGGGCACGGAAATTCGGGAGTCTCCCGGGAAAATCGGGAGGGTTGGCAAGTATGACTTGGAGCAGACCTGGGCAAATTAAGGCCCGTTAAGCTTTTCAATCTGGCCCGCCGGACATTCCCAAATAATTTTTTTTAGATGTTTAAGATGGAAAGTGTAGCTGCCATTATGATGTGCAGTGATGTTTTCTAATGACTGTAAGTATTGAACTATACAAAGTATTTCAATGGTTGGAATCTGCGCTTTTGGATGATGTACCAGTTACTATGGTAATCTAATTAGTTACTATGGTAATCTAATTAGTTACTATGGTAATCGACATCACAGCAGCTCAGACGAAGCACCAAGCAGTGTGGGCGGGAAGCTTTTCCACAGACGCGGAAGGAGATTTTCACAACAAACTTCTAAAGTTTAGTGATATATCAGATGTATCAGATTGTAGGTTGATTTATTTTGTACCCTTCGCGTTCATATTTCACTGTTTGTTACATTTTTGTTGCGTTTCACTTGATTGTAAAAGATGTCGATCGAAAGGGGGCGTGACATTTATATTTTGTCAATATTCAGTGTTTTATCGTTCATAGAAAAATGTAAAATTCCATTACGTTTTTTAAGGCGGTCTGTCATGACGTTTTTGGCATTCAATCAGACATTATTGTGAGGTTTTGTATTAGTGTTCCTAAAAAATAGATATACCGGGCCCCCAGACACATTTTTTTCTCTAAATGTGGCCCCCCCGAGTCAAAATAATTGCCCAGGCCTGACTTGGAGTGATGAATGAGGAATCTATAAGAGCAAAAACGTTCAGAAGACTGAACGAAAAAAAAAATAATAATAAAAATACGGTAAATGGAAGTACAATCCAGCACTCACGAAGCCTGGGTTTGGACTAATTAGCCATTATTAATAGGTTTAAAGTATTGTTGTGTATTGTTTTGTTGATTGATTAATAAATTCATTCAAAAAAAAAAAAAAAAAAAAAAGTTTAAAGTAGAGATAAATGCGTTAAAATGTAATATCGGAAATTATCGGTATCATTTTTTTTAACATCTGTATCGTTGTTGTTTTTTTTGTTGTTGTTTTTAATTAAATCAACATAAAAAACACAAGATACACTTACAATTACTGCACCAACCCAAAAAACCTCCCTCCCCCATTCACACTCATTCACACAAAAGGGTTGTTTCTTACCCCTATACAATATTCTACCCTAATACCCTACTGTGCAATATTACCCTTCGAGTGCAGTACGTCCGACACCGGTTGTTATTTAATACTCCGGTACTCTTGTCTTGTTCTGTATATTGTACAGTATGTTGTATTTCTACAGTGTTTTGTATATTGTACAGGATTGCTTAGTATTTGTATTGGATAGTAGTCTGTTTATTTCAATTGTTAGTTTTGTTCTTTATTACCTCTTGTGTAATTTATTTTTACTAGAGATGCCGATAAATGCTTTAGAATGTAATATCGGAAATTATCGGTATCGGTTTTTTATTATCGGTATCGTTTGTTTGTTTTTTTTGTTTTTTTTATTAAATCAACATAAAAAACACAAGATACACTTACAATTAGTACACCAACCCAAAAGGGTTGTTTCTTTCTGTTATTAATATTCTGGTTCCTACATTATATATCAATATATATGCGCAACCCAAGGGTCCCTGGTTCAATCCCCACCTAGTACCAACCTCGTCATGTCCGTTGTGTCCTGAGCAAGACACTTCACCCTTGCTCCTGATGGGTGCTGGTTAGCGCCTTGCATGGCAGCTCCCTCCATCAGTGTGTGAATGTGTGTGTGAATGGGTAAATGTGGAAGTAGTGTCAAAGCGCTTTGAGTACCTTGAAGGTAGAAAAGCGCTATACAAGTACAACCCATTTATCATTTATTTATTTAATACAGTCTGCAAGGGATACAGTCCGTAAGCACACATGATTGTGTGTGCTGCTGGTCCATTAATAGTACTAACCTTTAACAGTTAATTTGACTCATTTTCATTAATTACTAGTTTCTATGTAACTGTTTTTATATTGTTTTACTTTCTTTTTTTATTCAAGAAAATATTTTAAATTTATTTATCTTATTTTATTTTTTTATTTTTTTTTTTAAAGTACCTTATCTTCACCATACCTGGTTGTCCAAATTAGGCATAATAATGTGTTAATTCCACGACTGTATATATCGGTTGATATCGGTATCGGTATTTAAAGAGTTGGACAATATCGGGATATCGGCAAAAAGCCATTATCGGACATCCCTAGTTTAAAGCAATTAACCAGTTTTAACAGATGTGCACCCTAGCATCTGCTCAGCCCAGGAGGTGGTTGTCTCCGATCACGTCTTTTTTTCTTTTTTTTTTTCCAAACTAATGCATTTTGTTCCGTCCATGGCACAGGTTGAAACCAATTTCCATCCGCGTTCAGTCGGCGACTCGTGTCACACAAGGTCTCGGAGGACGGGGCACGGCTCTGTTTTGCAGACAGGTGTCTCGACCCCCGCGTCTGCTCGATGTGGGGGGGGGTGGCCCTCTCGGAAAATAGAGGCCAAGACTTTAACTGAATCTTTCCTCCCGCTGTGAGAGTTATCCCCAACGGGGGCCGTTTGCGGCGAATCACGGCGCTCGCCCGGGCCGGCGGTAAACCAGCGCCAATTAGTGCTGGAGTAAAAGACAAGAACGCGTGGGGTGTGCCAAAGTGTTTGTCCTGCACATTTGGAGAGATGTATTTCATCCATCCCTCTTCCAGTAGTACATGGGTCTTGCTCGGAGTCGGCAGTCAATCAACCGGGTGGTTGCCGATTCGTTGATCGCTACTCTGCCACCCGCACTAATGGAGCATCCGTGGGTCTAAATAATCAGGAAGATGAAAGTCCCCCTCTGATGCAGTGACCTGTTTGCCAGTGCCATCCTTTTGATGTTGGCTTTTCTCTCGGCTCTGAAGTACATGACATTTGAAGTTTACTTGCGTGACTTTGAATGATGCTTGACAGGCATTGATCTTTGCTCATGTTTGTCCAGGAAGATACTTAGATAATCAAATGAGCTCCAAATACGAAAGAGATGGTTTGATATCAACAAATTGTCACTCAACCTATCTTTAGGAATAGAAAAACATTATCAATGTATATACAAACCCCGTTTCCATATGAGTTGGGAAATTGTGTTAGATGTAAATATAAATGGAAGACAATGATTTGCAAAATCCTTTTCAACCCATATTCAATTGAATGCACTACAAAGACAAGATATTTGATGTTCAAACTCATAAACATTATCTTTTTTTTGCAAATAATAATTAACTTAGAATTTCATGGCTGCAACACATGCCAAAGTAGTTGGGAAAGGGCATGTTCACCACTGTGTTACATGGCCTTTCCTTTTAACAACACTCAGTAAACGTTTGGGAACTGAGGAGACACATTTTTTAAGCTTCTCAGGTGGATTAATTTCCCATTCTTGCTTGATGTACAGCTTAAGTTGTTCAACAGTCCGGGGGTCTCCGTTGTGGTATTTTAGGCTTCATAATGCGCCACACATTTTCAATGGGAGACAGGTCTGGACTACAGGCAGGCCAGTCTAGTACCCGCACTCTTTTACTATGTAGCCACGTTGATGTAACACATGGCTTGGCATTGTCTTGCTGAAATAAGCAGGGGCGTGCATGGTAACGTTGCTTGGATGGCAACATATGTTGCTCCAAAACCTGTATGTACCTTTCAGCATTAATGGCGCCTTCACAGATGTGTAAGTTACCCATGTCTTGGGCACTAATACACCCCCATACCATCACAGATGCTGGCTTTTCAACTTTGCGCCTATAACAATCCGGATGGTTCTTTTCCTCTTTGGTCCGGAGGACACGACGTCCACAGTTTCCAAAAACAATTTGAAATGTGGACTCGTCAGACCACAGAACACTTTTCCACTTTGTATCAGTCCATGAGCTCAGGCCCAGCGAAGCCGACGGCGTTTCTGGGTGTTGTTGATAAACGGTTTTCGCCTTGCATAGGAGAAATTTAACTTGCACTTACAGATGTAACGACCAACTGTAGTTACTGACAGTGGGTTTCTGAAGTATTCCTGAGCCCATGTGGTGATATCCTTTACAGACTGATGTCGCTTGTTGATGCAGTACAGCCTGAGGGATCGAAGGTCACGGGCTTAGCTGCTTAAGTGCAGTGATTTCTCCAGATTCTCTGAACCCTTTGATGATATTACGGACCGTAGATGGTGAAATCCCTAAATTCCTTGCAATAGCTGGTTGAGAAAGGTTTTTCTTAAACTGTTCAACAATTTGCTCACGCATTTGTTGACAAAGCGGTGACCCTCGCCCCATCCTTGTTTGTGAATGACTGATCATTTCATGGAATCTACTTTTATACCCAATCATGGCACCCACCTGTTCCCAATTTGCCTGTTCACCTGTGGGATGTTCCAAATAAGTGTTTGATGAGCATTCCTCAACTTTATCAGTATTTATTGCCACCTTTCCCAACTTCTTTGTCACGTGTTGCTGGCATCAAATTCTAAAGTTAATGATTATTTGCAAAAAAAAAAAAAAAAAAAGTTCATCAGTTTGAACATCAAATATGTTGTCTTTGTAGCATATTCAACTGAATGTGGGTTGAAAAGGATTTGCAAATCATTGTATTCCGTTTATATTTACATCCAACACAATTTCCCAACTCATATGGAAACGGGGTTTGTAGAACGTAGCGCTGTGAACATATTTAATTGTGACTAATCACATTTTGTCCATAGTTTACTCACAATTAATCATGATTAATCACAAACATATTTGTATCTTTAAGTGTACTTGTTAAAATATTTTAGTACTTGATGTATGCAAACCTTAGCATGCTACTGTAGCATTTTTTAAACACAAGTCAGAGTAATATATTTTGCACTTGACGCATACTAAAGTTAGCATTTTAGCTCGGTAACGTATTAGCATGCTAGTTTTTTTTTAAGTCAATTCAACAGGTAATTAGCAGCTTATATTTTGGTATTTCACGAATGCAAACTGTAAACATGTTATTGTTAGCATAGTGGGTTTTTTTTGCTCATATTTTTTGTTTCTTGACGCTATCTGGCCAGCGTGCTAAATGTTGGCATTTTAGTTTGGCTTTGGCTCTTTAGCAGTAACACAAAATTCCGTCCAAAATTGCATTTTCAAATTATTTCAAATATTGTTCTGGCTTTGAAGGTGAAAACTTTCCAAATGGACCCGCATGCTTTGGTTTATAATAATAATAATAATAATAATAGATTTTATTTGTAAAAGCACTTTTCATTGAACAAACAACCTCAAAGTGCTACAGTGCATTTAAAAAACAACAACACTAGAACCACAAATAGCTGCCCCCAACGAGTAAAATAAATAGTCAAATAAAATAAAGAACAGCCTAATAGCTAGAACTAGCACACATACAGTATATCTAACAAAAGGCTTTTTTTTTTTCTTTTTTTTTTTTAAGGGGTTTTAAGCCTCTTTTAAAAGCATCCACAGTCTGTGGTGCCCTCAGGTGGTCAGGGAGAGCGTTCCACAGACTGGGGGCGGCGGAGCAGAAAGCCTATAGTTCTATAGTTCGGAGCTTTGTCCTTGGAGGTTGGTGGAGGTTAGCCTGTCCGGAGTGGAGGTGTCGTGTGGAGGATTTGTTTTGGCACCGCTGGTTTAGACCCATAGCAACATATATTAGTGGAGCTCATCACATTTGATAGATGGCAACTTGTTAGCCTTGCGGACATGCCGCCAATGATTGGGCGAGCTTGACAGAGGATGGTATGATTCTGTATTGCATTTGGGAAACCCTCATTTGGTGGGCCAAACGGGTCAAATTTGGCCCCAGGGTCCCACTTTGGGCACCCCTGTCCTAGATGAAACGTATGTTGCTAGAAACACAATGGGAGAAGTTGAGGGTCGTGTGTCTGCCCAGCCCAATTAAGACATATACTTATTTGAAATCATTACAACAAGACATCTGCTAATTGGCATAATAATGTATCGGCAAATTCGGAAGATGCTGGTAGCCGTTCAAGGAATCCCTAAGCCGCCACAAATGATTGATAGGACGAGCAGAGCTGTCTGCACTCACACTATTGATTTTGAAGTAAATCGCAAACTGGACAACATCTCGGAGACGCTTTACGCTCTGCAAATCCAAATGATGATCAATTAGACAGCCAGAGCGGACTACTTTTGGAATTTGTCTGCTCGCCCTAACCAAAACAATCCTTATCTGCAATTCGGCTCCCTGTGCACTGGCCTTGGCAAGGTCACGCTGTAAACACACCCAGTGAGACCATAGCAGCCAACGATGTTCTGAGTCCCCTCCCCCTTCCTTCAAGGACACCGAAGATGTCTTTGTTTCTGTTGGACTAGATCTCGGACACCTTCATAGCAACCAGCTGTGTTGTCGCAATGTCACTCTGCGGAACGAGGCAAAAGGTGGTGACTTGGACTACTACTACATGGAGACTGCGTTTACACTGCAGGCCAAAGTGGCCCAAATCTGATTTTTTCAAAATCTGATTTTTTCAAAATCTGATTTTTTCAAAAATTGATTTTTTATAAACCGCGACGAATCGGGCATTGTAACCTTATTCCTGTTTTAGGGAGTGATTAGAACAGAGGTCCCCAAACTTTTTAACTCGGGGGCCGCAATGGGTGAAAACAATTTGGCCGGGGGCTGGGCTGTGTGTGTGTGTATGCGTGTGTATATATATATATATATATATATATATATATACACACACACACACACACAAGTAGCAACTTCCTTGTTCATTTATGAAATCCAGTCAACTTCCTTTGTTTTCACTTCATCGAACTGCGCATGCAAGTGACGTTGAAGCCCCTTTGGGGCCACACTGGGGTCTGTGCGCATTATATTCGAGTCTGATAAAGATCACATTTTACTTGCAGTTTAAACAGTCACCCGGAAAAAATATATTTTGAAAAAATCCATTTTTCAAAAAATGGATTTTTGAAAAAATCAGATTTTGAAAAAATCCATTTTTTTCAAAATTTGATTTAGAAAAAATCCGATTTTGAAAAAATAATTTTTTCAAAATTTGATTTAGAAAAAATTTGATTTTTTCAAAATCAGATTTTTTTTTCAAAATTTGATTTGGGAAAAAAAAAGTGATTTTTTCAAAATCAGATTTTTTTTCAAAATTTGATTTAGAAAAAATCTGATTTTGAAAAATCTGATTTTGAAAAATCTGATTTTGAAAAATCTGGTTTTAAAAATCTGGTTTTGAAAAATCAGATTTTTTCTAAATCAAATTTTGAAAAAAATCATATTTTGAAAAAATCATATTTTGAAAAAATCATATTTTGAAAAAAATCCGATTTTGACAAAATCCGATTTTAAAAAAATCAGATTTTGAAAAAATCAATTTTTGAAAAAATCAGATTTAGAAAAAAATCAATTTTTGAAAAAAAACCCGATTTTTTTCTAAATCAGATTTTTTCAATCAAAATCAGATTTTGAAAAAATTAAATTTTTTCAATCAAAATCAGATTTTGAAAAAATTAAATTTTTTCAATCAAAATCAGATTTTGAAAAAATTAAATGTTTTCAATCAAAATCATATTTTGAAAAAATCATATTTTGAAAAAAATCATATTTTGAAAAAAATCATATTTTGAAAAAAGCATATTTTGAAAAAATCATATTTTGAAAAAAATCCGATTTTGACAAAATCCGATTTTAAAAAAATCAGATTTTGAAAAAATTAAATTTTTTCAATCAAAATCAGATTTTGAAAAAATTAAATTTTTTCAATCAAAATCATATTTTGAAAAAATTAAATGTTTTCAATCAAAATCATATTTTGAAAAAATCATATTCTGAAAAAAATCATATTTTGGAAAAAATCATATTTTGAAAAAAATCATATTTTGAAAAAATCATATTTTGAAAAAATCATATTTTGAAAAAATCATATTTTGAAAAAAATCCGATTTTGACAAAATCCGATTTTGAAAAAATCAATTTTTGAAAAAATCAGATTTAGAAAAAAATAAATTTTTGAAAAAAAACCCGATTTTTTTTCTAAATCAGATTTTTTCAATCAAAATCAGATTTTGAAAAAATTAAATTTTTTCAATCAAAATCAGATTTTGAAAAAATTAAATTTTTTCAATCAAAATCAGATTTTGAAAAAATTAAGTTTTTTCAATCAAAATCAGATTTTGAAAAAAAATGATTTTGAAAAAATCAAATTTTTTCTAAATCAAATTTTTTCAATCAAAATCAGATTTTGAACAAATTAAATTTTTTCAATCAAAATCAGATTTTGAAAAAATTAAATGTTTTCAATCAAAATAATATTTTGAAAAAATCATATTTTGAAAAAATCATATTTTGAAAAAATCATATTTTGAAAAAATCATATTTTGAAAAAAATCCGATTTTGACAAAATCCGATTTAAAAAAAATCCGATTTTGAAAAAATACATTTTTGAAAAAATACATTTTTGAAAAAATACATTTTTGAAAAAATACATTTTTGAAAAAATCAGATTTTGAAAAAATCAATTTTTGAAAAAATCAATTTTTGAAAAAAAAAACGATTTTTTTCTAAATCAGATTTTTTTCAATCAAAATAAGATTTTGAACAAATAAAATTTTTTCGATCAAAATCAGATTTTGAAAAAATTAAATTTTTTCAATCAAAATCTGATTTTGAAAAAATCTGATTTTGAAAAAATAAAAAAAAATTCAAATTCAGATTTTTTCAAAATCTGATTTTTTTTACCGGGTGACTGTTTAAACTGCAAGTAAAACGTGATCTATATCAGACCCGAATGTAATGCGTCACTTGCATGCGCAGTTCGATGAAGTGAAAACAAAAGAAGTTGACTGGATTTCATAAATGAACAAGGAAGTTGCTACTTGTGTGTGTGTGTGTGTATATATATATATATATATATATATATATATATACACTGTATATATATATATATATATATATATATATATATATATATATACTGTATATATATTTATGGGGATAGGTTGATTGGCAACACTGAATTGGCCCTAGTGTGTGAATGTTGTCTTGATAGGCTCCAGCACCCCCCCGTGACCCCAAAAGGGACAAGCGGTAGAAAATGGATAGATGGATATATGTGTATATATGCACACACACACACACACACACACACACACACACACACACACACACACACACACAGCCTGGCCCCCGGCCAAATTGTTTTCACCCATTGCGGCCCCCGAGTTAAAAAGTTTGGGGACCCCTGTTCTAATCACTCCCTAAAACAGGAATAACGTTAAAATCCCCGATTCGTCGCGGTTTACCCTACACATGAAACGTGACAAATTGTGGGGTTGCGCTATCCGCTTCACCGCCATCTGGCGGTAAAGCGTTAAAGAGAACGGCTGCTGTTGAGTAGAAGAACGCCGCCTGAGCAGAAGGGGAAGTCGCCACATTTCGTAGATCTGGGACAGGGTCCCAATTTGCCTGTTCAACTGTGGGATGTTCCAAATAAGTGTTTGATGAGCATTCCTCAACTTTATCAGTATTTATTGCCACCTTTCCCAACTTCTTTGTCACGTGTTGCTGGCATCAAATTCTAAAGTTAATGATTATTTGCAAAAAAAAAAAAAAAAAGTTCATCAGTTTGAACATCAAATATGTTGTCTTTGTAGCATATTCAACTGAATGTGGGTTGAAAATGATTTGCAAATCATTGTATTCCGTTTATATTTACATCCAACACAATTTCCCAACTCATATGGAAACGGGGTTTGTAGAACGTAGCGCTGTGAACATATTTAATTGTGACTAATCACATTTTGTCCATAGTTAACTCACATTTAATCATGATTGTATCTTTAAGTGTACTTGTTCAAATATTTTAGTACTTGATGTATGCTAACATTAGCGTGCTACTGTAGCATTTTAAACACAAGTCAGAGTAATATATTTTGCACTTGACGCATACTAAAGTTAGCATTTTAGCTCGGTAACATATTAGCATGCTATTTTTTTTTTAAGCCAAATTAACAGGTAATTAGCAGCTTATATTTTGGTATTTCACGAATGCAAACTGTAAACATGTTATTGTTAGCAGAGTGGGTTTTTTTGCTCATATTTTTTGTTTCTTGACGCTATCTGGCCAGTTGGCTTTGGCTCTTTAGCAGTAACACAAAATTTCGGCCAAAATTGCATTTTCAAATTATTTCAAATATTGTTCTGGCTTTGAAGGTGAAAACTTTCCAAATGGACCCACATGCTTTGGTTTATAATAATAATAATAATAGATTTTATTTGTAAAAGCACTTTTCATTGAACAAACAACCTCAAAGTGCTACAGTGCATTTAAAAAACAACAACACTAGAACCACAAATAGCTGCTCCCAACGAGTAAAATAAATAGTCAAATAAAATAAAAACTAGAACAGCCTAATAGCTAGAACTAGCACACATACAGTATATCTAACAAAAGGCTTTTTTTTTTCTTTTTTTTTTTTTTTTTAAGGGGTTTAAGCCTCTTTTAAAAGCATCCACAGTCTGTGGTGCCCTCAGGTGGTCAGGGAGAGCATTCCACAGACTGGGAGCGGCGGAGCAGAAAGCCTATAGTTCTATAGTTCGGAGCTTTGTCCTTGGAGGTTGGAGGAGGTTAGCCTGTCCGGAGTGGAGGTGTCGTGTGGAGGATTTGTTTTGGCACCGCTGGTTTAGACCCATAGCAACATATATTAGTGGAGATCATCACATTTGATAGATGGCAACTTGTTAGCCTTGCGGACATGCCACCAATGATTGTGCGAGCTTAACAGAGGATAGTATGATTCTGTATTGAATTTGGGAAACCCTCATTTGGTGGGCCAAACGGGTCAAATTTGGCCCCAGGGTCCCACTTTGGGCACCCCTGTCCTAGATGAAACATTTGTTGCTAGAAACACAATGGGAGAAGTGGAGGGTCGTGTGTCTGTTGAGCCCAATTAAGACATATACTTATTTAAAATCATTATTACAAGACATCTGCTAATTGGAATAATCGTTGCCCTGGTGTATCGGCAAATTCGGAAGATGCTGGTAGCCGTTCAAGGAATCCCTAAACCGCCACAAATGATTGATAGGACGAGCAGAGCTGTCTGCACTCACACTATTGATTTTGAAGTAAATCGCAAACTGGACAACATCTCGGAGACGCTTTACGCTCTGCAAATCGAAATGATGATCAATTAGACAGCCAGAGCGGACTACTATTGGAATTTGTCTGCTCGCCCTAACCAAAACAATCCTTATCTGCAATTCGGCTCCCTGTGCACTGACCTTGGCAAGGTTAAGCTGTAAACACACCCAGTGGGACCATAGCAGCCAACGATGTTCTGAGTCTCCTCCCCCTTCCTTCAAGGACACCGAAGATGTCTTTGTTTCTGTTGAACTAGATCTCAGACACCTTCATAGCAACCAGCTGTGTTGTCGCAATGTCACTCTGCGGAACTAGGCAAAAGGTGGTGACTTCCAGGCTCGTTAATGGACTACTACTACATGGAGACTGCGTTTACACTGCAGGCCAAAGTGGCCCAAATCAGATTTTTTCAAAATCTGATTTTTTCAAAATCTGATTTTTTTCAAAATGTGTGTGTGTGTGTGTGTGTGTGTGTGTGTGTGTGTGTGTGTGTGTGTGTGTGTGTGTGTGTGTATATATATATATACACACACAAGTAGCAACTTCCTTGTTCATTTATGAAATCCAGTCAACTTTGTTTTCACTTCATCGAACTGCGCATGTAAGTGACGTTGAGGCCCCTTTGGGGCCACACTGGGGTCTGTGCGCATTATATTCGAGTCTGATAAAGATCACATTTTACTTGAACAGTCACCCGGAAAAAATTAATTTTGAAAAAATCATATTTTGAAAAAAATCAGATTTTGAAAAAATCATATTTTGAAAAAATTCATTTTTCAAAAAAATTCATTTTTCAAAAAATTTATTTTTGAAAAAAATCAGATTTTGAAAAAATCAGATTTTGAAAAAATCAGATTTTGAAAAAATCAGATTTTGAAAAAATTCATTTTTTTCAAAATTTGATTTAGAAAAAATCAGATTTTGAAAAAAATCAATTTTTTTCTAAATTTGATTTAGAAAAAATTTGATTTTTTAAAATCAGATATATTTTTTTCAAAATTTGATTTAGAAAAAATCTGATTTTGAAAAATCTGATTTTGAAAAATCTGGTTTTGAAAATCTGGTTTTGAAAAATCAGATTTTGAAAAAATCTATTTTTGAAAAATCCGATTTTTTTCTAAATCAGATTTTTTTCAATCAAAATCAGATTTTGAAAAAATTAAATTTTTTCAATCAAAATCAGATTTTGAAAAAATTAAATTTTTTCAGTCAAAATCAGATTTTGAAAAAATTAAATTTTTTCAATCAAAATCAGATTTGGAAAAAAAATATTATTTTGAAAAAAATCACATTTTTTCTAAATCAAATTTTTTCAATCAAAATCAGATTTTGAAAAAATTTAATGTTTTCAATCAAAATCATATTTTGAAAAAATCATATTTTGAAAAAAATCCGATTTTGACAAAATTCGATTTTGAAAAAATCAATTTTTGAAAAAATCAATTTTTGAAAAAATCAGATTTTGAAAAAATCAATTTTTGAAAAAATCAATTTTTGAAAAAAACGATTTTTTTCTAAATCAGTTTTTCAATCAAAATCAGATTTTGAAAAAATTAAAATTTTTCAATCAAAATCAGATTTTGAAAAAATTAAATGTTTTCAATCAAAATCAGATTTTGAAAAAATCTAAATTTGAAAAAATCTGATTTTGAAAAAAAAAAAAAAAATTCAAATTCAGATTTTTTCAAAATCAGATTTTTTTCAAAATCAGATTTTTTTCAAAATCAGATTTTTTTCAAAATCAGATTTTTTTTACCGGGTGACTGTTTAAACTGCAAGTAAAACGTGATCTATATCAGACCCGAATATAATGCGCACAGACCCCAGTGTGGCCCCAAAGGGGCCTCAACGTCACTTGCATGCGCAGTTCGATGAAGTGAAAACAAAAGAAGTTGACTGGATTTCATAAATGAACAAGGAAGTTGCTACTTGTGTGTGTGTCTGTGTGTATATATATATATATATATACTGTATATATATTTATGGGGATAGGTTGATTGGCAACACTGAATTGGCCCTAGTGTGTGAATGTTGTCTTGATAGGCTCCAGCACCCCCCCGTGACCCCAAAAGGGACAAGCGGTAGAAAATGGATAGATGGATATATGTGTATATATGCACACACACACACACACACACACACACACACAGCATGGCCCCCGGCCAAATTGTTTTCACTCATTGCGGCCCCCCGAGTTAAAAAGTTTGGGTACCCCTGTTCTAATCACTCCCTAAAACAGGAATAAGGTTAAAATGCCCGATTCGTCGCAGTTTACTCGACACATGAAACGTGACAAATTGTGGGGTTGCGCTGTCCACTTTGGACGCCATCTGGCGGTAAAGCGTTAAAGAGAACGGCTGCTGTTGAGTAGAAGAACGCCGCCTGAGCAGAAGGGGAAGTCGCCACAATTCGTAGATCTGGGACAGGGTCCCGGCGCACGTGATCGCCCACTCTGATTGTGTGATCGTCTCCCACGCTTGAGCATAACGATGTGCATTTGTGTCGCCTGTGAGCGTCTCTGCGCTCGTGTGTGTGTGTGTGTGTGTGTGTGTGGGTGTGTATGTGCGAGTCCCAGGCCATATATTGTCCTCCGGAAACACGAAGCAAATCTCCTCCATGTGATAATTGGCTCCCCCGGGGGTGCTCGTATCTCTGCTGCTCGTCATCGTCGTCCCCTCCAGGAAAAAAAAAACAAAAAAAAACTCGGGCGTGTGTTGGATGCGATAGCCGAAGTCCGCCTTAACTCTTTTGGCAAGAAGAAATTTGAGGCAACCAGACAGGGCGAGGTACAGATCCTGCACGCTGTTATGCTTCCGGCCTCAGATGCTTGGCCATGCAGGGAAAGGTGCTATTCTGAGCCGAAAGTAAACATCTGCTTCCATTACAGCAATGCCGTTGAGAGAGCACACTCGCGTGTGTGCATGCTACTGTCGTTTAAGGCGAGGACGTTCCTCCCCCGCGAGAGTTTCCGACACCTGAGGATTGCAAAGTCCCGACCTGTTTGCGTGTCTGCGGGCAAACCGCCGCACTCGTCTGGTAGTTCCGGCCTCTCGCCGGCTCCTGCATATGTCCATATGTCGGCGCGGTCTCCCGGGTTGCCACGGACCGCGGAGCAGACTGTCGGCGGCTCGGCGGGGGGGTGAGAGGCGGACAGCTGGGCGGGCCATCACAAGGCAGGAGCAGATGTTTGTGGTTGACTGGGAAAAGAGCGCAAGTGATTGTTAGGCAGAGGATGACGAGATAAAAGTACTTTTCACCGGCATCTCCTTTTAGGGTACGTTAACACCGGAGCCATCTGGTTACAAAAAAAAAAAAAAAAAAAATGGAGCTTTTTATTACTTTCCTTTATTTCCAATTCCGACTGGTGTGTCGCCATACTTGCCAACCCTCCCGGATTTTCCGGGAGACTCCCGAAATTCAGCGCCTCTCCCGAAAACCTCCCGGGACACATTTTCTCCCAAAAATCTCTCGAAATTCCGGCGGACCTGAGTGAGGACAGCCTGTTTTCACGTCCGCTTTCCCACAATATAAACAGCATGCCTGCCCAATCACGTTATAACTGTAGAATGATCGAGGGCGAGTTCTTGGTTTCTTGTGTGTGTTTATTGTTAGGTAGTTTCATTAACGTCCTCCCAGCGCGGCAACAACAGCAGTCACGTTTTCGTCTACCGTAAAGCAGTTCGTCTGCCGTAAACAGCAATGTGGTGACACTCTTAAACAGGACAATACTGCCATCTACTGTACATGCATATGTGACAATAACATCTAGGGCTTTTAGAGAGTGCAGTGCACAACTGCAAGGGTGTTCAGCATGGTTCATCATCATCATCATTTCTTTTTATTCCTTTCATGAAAATACATATACAAGCCATATGCAGTTGACACTTTCATTGTTTTTTGTTTCTTATACATTTCCATGATCAGAAAGGAGCAGATGGAAGAATACTATTCTTATATTTATCCACCCCCTTTTTAACACAAATTATTTAGATGACTTTATCACTGTTCCCTCCACCAACACCCGAACTCCAACATACTTTTCATTTTCGTTTAAGCATTTTCAAAATGACACGTTCCAATCAAAATCAAAAATCAGCTTGATATAATTCCAGTTGTTTCTTTTTGTAACTCCTTTTAAATTCAAAGATATTCTTGCAGCTTTTTAAGTCTTTGTTTAGAGAATTCCATGGTTAGAAAAATAGTGACAGAGAATAGAACAAGGATGGACAATTCAACCCTTAACTCAACAATGAGTAGATGAGTGTTATGTGTGTGTAATAAAATAAATATATATATATATATATATATATATATATATATATATATATATATATATATATATATATATATATATATATATATATATATATATATAGCTAGATATCAATGAAAGTCAAGTATTTATTTATTTTATTTATATATATATATATATATATATATATATATATATATATATATATATATACCGTATTTTTCGGACTATAAGTCGCAGTTTTTTTTCATAGTTTGGCCGGGCTCCAGTGCGACTTATGTGTTTTTTTCTTTTTTTATTATGCATTTTTGGCAGGTGCGACTTATACTCCGGTGCGACTTATACTCCGAAAATACGGTGTGTATATATATATATATATATATGAAATACTTGACTTACTTACTCAAATATTTCTTATAAATATATATATATATGAAATACTTGACTTGGTGAATTCTACCTGTAAATATATTCCTCCCCTATTAGCCACGCCCCCGACCACGCCCCCGACCACCCCCCCACCCCCCCCCCACCCCCACCCCCCCCCCCACCTCCCGAAATCGGAGGTCTCAAGGTTGGATGGGGGAGGCGGTGCGATGCTTGACCGGTACTCTTTAGAGGCGGTATAGTACCGAATATGATTCATTAGTATCGCGGCACTATACTAATACCGGTATACTGTACAACCCTAATTCTCCGAAAATTGGTACCGTTGATTCCCAGGTACCATTGGTTCAAATGTGAACAGTACCCATCCCTGCACACCAAAAAGATTACACTAAGTACAAATGGTAGACACTATTGTGACGCCAAGATTAAATGCCGAGCATGCGTTTTGCACGTATTGTTTGCTGTGGGATGTTGCCTCGTCCAAGACAAAAAAGTAGATTCCCGTATTTAAGTTGATGTGTTGTATCGGACGCCCCGGTCTCCTTGGACGCATCCTCGCTCATCCATGCGGACTGGACGCTGGCCGAGAGTTGGTGGGCGGCCGAGGGTGGAGTCGGCTCTCTTGGTTGCTTTGTTGGGTCCGCTCCTGTCTCTGGCCGTGCTCCCCCCACCCCAGCAGACGATGGCGTGGAACACCGCAGAGGCCACCACAGTGTGTGTGGGTGTTGAAATTATGTTTTTGTTTGGTTACTTGTCTATGCATGGTGCAATTGTGTGTGCGCAATTTATAGTATTGGTTGATTATTATTTTGTATTACTTTTGTGGCTGTGTGTAGAAGTGGCAGCTGGTTGCATCAGCTCTAGGGATGATGCTCAAAACCGGTTTCCCCGGTTGTTCGATAAGAAAAGAACCGAGTCCTCGGACTCAAATCCCTTTTTGAGAACCGGTACCCGTTATCGAGACCACTATAGTAAAGAAAAAGAGTTGGTTCTTTATTCGAATCCCTGGGGACCAATCCCGTCCCGACCTGAAATGCTCCGTGTGACATCACAGGAAATGACGTCACTTAGATCAGTCATTAAGAGCAGATAGGGAAAGCAGGAAAAACAATGGACCGGAAAAAGCGCTCCAAGGTGTAATAAAGTTCAAAACAAAAAGGTATAATCCAATGAATAACTTTACTGAGAGATTTGAGCAGGGTACAAACACATGACGAACACTTTTACGACCAACCGGAAACATAGCAACCAGCCTAGCAACGCACCTCCTTTACGGCAGCTGTCGCAATGTTCTTAAAGCAACCGCAGCACATACATATATACTGTATACAACATATCTACCTTTTTTAACTTTTGTTTTTCTTTCCTTGTAAACAAAACAAAATCACACTGTATATGTGTTGTCTGTCTAATTATAAATAATGCAGACGAGGCGTGTTGGCTGGGTTCTTGACGTTTACTTTCACAGCGTGCTCATAACCTCATTCTTAGCTGCCGGCGTGGCGACATGCCACAACACTTTTCGGGGCTACCGCGCATGCTCGTCACTCCCGTTGCATGCTGGGTAGTGTAGTTGTTATATTCCCTAGCTCATAACATCACATCTTTCCCCCTATAAAGAAATAATGTTAACTCAATAAAGTGTATTTCTTTTTTCAGCTTTAACTTTTCATTTGTTAGCATTGTAACCACATTTGCAAACAACTTTTCTCTTCATAGAATTTTCTTTCAATAAAGAAATAAAGTGCAAAAATGTCAAAGCATCATAACAGTTATGTCAACACTTTATTTTTTTTTTATTTTTTTTTTTTTTTTTTTATAAACAACTCGAAAAAACCAAGAGTTCTTAACAACTGTCAATCAGCCTCTTAGGTGGCTGAACATGTCTCTTAGGTCTAGACTAGGGGTGCTCATTACGTCGATCGCGAGCTACCGGTCGATCTCGGAGGGTGTGTCAGTCGATCACCAGCCAGGCATTAAAAAAATAGTCCTAAAAATGAGCGATCATAAATCTTCACTATGACGTCACTTTCGTCACTTGATTGACATTCACGGCACCCGAGGGTCTTCTGAGATGACGCTGGCTGCTGCCAGCTCATTAAAATTACCGACTGGAAGGCGAGAAACACTTTATTTCAACAGACTCTGGCACCGTACCTGTCGTCAAAACTCCAAAGACCGACTGCACAGTTGCACCATAAAAGCTCTGCTTCATCCTGCCTGCGCTACCAAAATCAGAGTCTCAGAAAGCTGGCGTGCACAAGCTAGCAAGCTACGGAGTTTGCCGACAATGTATTTCTTGTAAAGTGTATACAAAGGAGTACGGAAGCTGGACAAATAAGATGCCAAAAACCAACCACTTTCATGTGGTATTGGACAGAAAGGAGGACTTTTTTTCTCCTCCATTCGAAAATGCGGACGTTATCAGCACTACTGTCTGATTCCAATCAATGCAAGTCATCAGAATCAGGTAATACACCAACTTATATTCTTGTCTTCATGAAAGAAAGGAATCTATATGTGTTAAACATGCTTGTATTATCTTTAAACACCTTTAACTTGTTAACAACATTAACTATATGTGTTTAACATGCTTGTATTATCTTTAAACACCTTTAAGTTGTTAACAATATTAACTATATGTATTAAACATTCTTGTATTATCATTAAACACCTTTACTTTTTTAACAATATTAACTATGTGTTAAACATGCTTGTATTATCTTTAAACACCTTTAACTTGTTAACAATATTAACTATATTTATTAAACATACTTGTATTATCATTAAACACCTTTAATTTTTTAACAGTATTAACTATCTGTGTTAAACATGCTTGCATTATCATTAAACACCTTTAACTTGTTAAGAAAAACATATATTTCATAAATAAGTAAATATAAATTATATATATGAATGAGGTAGATCCCCACGACTTGATCAATTGAAAAGTAGCTCGCCTGCAGAAAAAGTGTGAGCACCCCTCGTCTAGACAGTCTCTCAACAGCAGGTGACGCGGACACTGCTGTCAGTCCTTGGTCAGCAAGGTCAGGTTCCGTGTCAGCAAGTTCTGCAGGTCCAGCTGAGTCCTGTTGAGCCTTTTCCTGAGTAATAGCTGTAGTTAGTATGTTCCAATAGCAGCAGAAGTGCACTTTTTGGAGAGCTGTATTATTTTTTAGTTTTGCGCCCAAGGGACTGATTTTATTTAACACTATATTATTATCTATACACCTATAGTGATCACAGAGACAGGTTGTTTTTGTGTTACTGTATATATTTGTTTTTCTGAAAAATCCCACTTAATATACTTTGGGTAACAACAGTCAATATTTATTTAATTTATTTTATTTTTTTAGGGGGGTAGCAGTCAATATTTATTTATTTATTAGATTTTATTTTTTTGTTATATAATAAAAGTGAGCTTTTGTTAAACCAAATATTGTGGGTTTTTTTTCCATATACAACAACCTATCTGGACTCGATAAGAGAATCGATAAGGAATCGGTTCGATAAGAGGATTTGATAATAGGCTCGAACTCGATCATTTCTTATCAAACATCATCTCTAATCAGCTCTGCTCTTTTAATGTCCTTTGTGTTTGTTGATGTTTCCCTCTTACACACACGTTTATGTGTGCTATGGCTATGAGGTTTTTTTCTTCTTCCTTGGCTTCAGTCTGGACCCCCTCTCCAGGGGTTCCAGGCTTAGACTGCATATTAGACTGATTCTGAGTCTTTGTGGGTGGAAAGGACCCACACTAGCTCTCCTTACTGCACTGTGGACGTAACAATCTGTTGCTGAAGGAGCTACACGAAGTGAAGGTGGTCGGACAACTAGGGGTGTCCGATAATGGCTTTTTTGCCGATATCCGATATTCCGATATTGTCCAACTCTTAATTACCGATACCGATATATACAGTCGTGGAATTAACACATTATTATGCTTAATTTGGACAACCAGGTATGGTGAAGATAAGGTCCTTTTTATAAAAAAAAAAATATTAAAAAAAATAAGATAAATAAATTAAAAACATTTTCTTGAATAAAAAAGAAAGTAAAACAATATAAAAACAGTTACATAGAAACTAGTAATTAATGAAAATGAGTCAAATTAACTGTTAAAGGTTAGTACTATTAGTGGACCAGCAGCACGCACAATCATGTGTGCTTACGGACTGTATCCCTTGCAGACTGTATTGATATATATTGATATATAATGTAGGAACCAGAATATTAATAACAGAAATAAACAACCCTTTTGTGTGAATGAGTGTGAATGGGGGAGGAAGGTTTTTTGAGTTGGTGCACTAATTGTAAGTGCATCTTGTGTTTTTTATGTTGATTTAATAAAAAATTTAAAAAAACGATACCGATAATAAAAAAAAACCCGATACCGATAATTTCCGATATTACATTTTTAAACATTTATCGGCGTCTTTTAATCAGTCGGTTCCTGTCTCCGGCCCAGCCAGCGATGGCGTAGAACAGTGGTTCTCAAATGGGGGTACTTGAAGGTATGCCAAGGGGTACGTGAGATTTGTTTTTAAATATTCTAAAAATAGCAACAATTCAAAAATTCCTTTATAAATATAAATAAAAACCTACCTTTTTTTTCCCAAATAGTTCAAGAAAAACCACTACAAATGAGCAATATTTTGCACTGTTATACAATTTAATTAATCAGAAACTGATGACCATACTTGCCAACCCTCCCGGATTTTCCGGGAGACTCCCGAAATTCAGCGCCTCTCCCGAAAACCTCCCGGGACAAATTTTCTCCCGAAAATCTCCCGAAATTCAGGCGGAGCTGGAGGCCACGCCCCCTCCAGGTTTATTGTTAGGCAGTTTCATTAACGTCCTCCCAGCACGGCAACAACACACAACAACAGCAGTCACGTTTTCCTGTACCGTAAAGCAGTTTGTCTGCCGTAAACAGCAATGTTGTGACACTCTTAAACAGGACAATACTGCCATCTACTGTACATGCATATGTGACATTAACATCTAGGGCTTTTAGAGAGTGCAGCACACAACAAGGAGACGAAGCAGAATGCATCATCAGAGAGGGTGTTCAGCATGGTTAGAAAAATAGTGACAGAGAATAGAACAAGGATGGACAATTCAACCCTTAACTCAACAATGAGTAGATGAGTGTTATGTGTGTGTATATGTGTAAATAAATGAACACTGAAATTCAAGTATTTCTTATTTATATATATATATATATATATATATATATATATATATATATATATATATATATATATATATATATATATATAATAAAATAAATATATATATATATATATATATATATATATATAGCTGGAATTCACTGAAAGTGAAGTAGTCAAGTGTTATGTGTGTGTATATGTGTAAATAAATGAACACTGAAATTCAAGTATTTCTTATTTATATATATATATATATATATATATATATATATATATATATATATATATATATATATATATATATATATATAATAAAATAAATATATATATATATATATATATATATATATATATATAGCTGGAATTCACTGAAAGTGAAGTAGTCAAGTATTTCATATATATATATATATATATATATATATATATATATATATATATATATATATATATATATGTGTATATGAAATACTTGACTTGGGGAATTCTAGCTGTAAATATACTCCTCCCCTCTTAACCACGCCCCCAACCACGCCACCCGCCCCACCCCCGACCACACCCACCGTCACCCCCACCCCCCACCTCCCGAAATCGGAGGTCTCAAGGTTGGCAAGTATGCTGATGACATAGTGCTGTATTTTATTTCTTTATCTCTTTTTTCAACCAGAAATGCTTTGCTCTGATTAGGGGGTACTTGAATTAAAAAAAAATTCACAGGGGGTACATCACTGAAAAAAGGTTGAGAACCACTGGCGTAGAACACTGCTAAAGCCACTGGAGTGTCATAAGAAAATGTGCGGAAGTGACCGGCACACCCCGAAGGACTCGTCTTCACAAAAGGACTTCCTTGCATAGGGCCTTTTGAGTTACGAGTCCACTTCAGTTTATTGTTGAGGTGAGCACACGGGTATTTAAAAGAGTCCTCTGTCTCTTATAAATAGCTCCTCGGCTTTTGCCGGTGGGGCCCGGTGGCTTCCCGGCATCTCTCGGCCACACGCAGCCCGTTTTAATCTCGCGTCGATTCCCTCGCAAGTTTGTCCCGACGCCTTTCATCTTTCCATAATCTCCTGCCCAAATATAGACTGGCGGCTGAGCGGGAGGGCTCAAGGATTCAACACTTTGCGTTTGATGTGCCTTCCATCAACGATCGGGAGAGGGAAGTAACTACAGCGCTAAAAGCAAAAAAAGTGATGTTTCTATGGAGAGTGTGGCTTTAATCAAACATCGGGTTGACGTCGGAACAAAAAAAAATGTTCTGGTCAGAGTCAACTCCCCTTCTAGAAGGTTCCGGGAGCTTGTTTTATGTGGCACATATGTCTTATAACAGGGGTGTCAAACTCATTTTAGATGGGGGGGGGGGCACATGGAGAAAATTCTACTCCCAAGTGGGCCGAACAACATTATTGGGGGCGTGCCTTAAAGGCACTGCCTTCAACGTCCTCTACAACCTCTACAAACAGCGTGCCGGCCCAGTCACATAATATATGCGGCTTTTACACACACATAAGTGAATGCAACGCATATTTGATCAACAGCCATACAGGTCGCACTGAGGGTGGCTGTATAAACAACTTTAAGTCTGTTAGAAATATACGCCCCACTGTGAATCCACACCAAACAAGAATGACAAACACATGTCGGGAGAACATCCGCACCGTAACACATCATAAACACAACAGAACAAATACTCAGAAGCCCTTGGGGATGGCGTGGCACGGTTGGGAGAGTGGCCGTGCCAGCAACCTGAGGGTTCCTGGTTCAATCCCCACCTTCTACCAACCTAGTCACGTCCGTTGTGTCCTTGAGCAAGACACTTCACCCTTGCTCCTGATGGGTCGTGGTTAGCGCCTTGCATGGCAGCTCCCGCCATCAGTGTGTGAATGTGTGTGTGAATGGGTGAATGTGGAAATAGTGTCAAAGCGCTTTGAGTACCTTGAAGGTAGAAAAGCGCTATACAAGTATAACCCATTTACCATTTACCTTGCAGCACTAACTCTTCCGGGACGCTAAAATATACACCCCCCCCCCGGCCACCAAGTTCATTTTGATATTTACCTCAGAAGGCTGCAAATAGAAAAGAGGCATTCCATTTTTTTTACATTTTTATTTAATATACCATTGATGTTTTTTCGTTTGTTTTTTGAAAGTTGATTTTGCACTTAATAGTTGCTTGTTCCGTATTCAGTGTTAAAGCAAATCAGTGTAGCAAACTGAGCAATAATTAACGTTCTATTCATGCACTTTCTCTCGCTACTTCAAGGCTTGAATGTTTGATTCATTCATTATTATTTTATTTTCAAATGCATTATTAGCCTGTGGAAAAAGTTGATTTTCATATTTACCTCAGAAGGCTGCAAATAGAAAAGAGGCATTAAATTTTTATTTACATTTTATTTGATATGCCATTGATATTTTTTTATTATTATTATTATAATTAGAAACTGGATTTTGCATGTCACTATAAAGTTATATAAGCCTTGCTTGTTCAATATTCAATGCAAAACCTGTTTGGGTCCCTATTAAAAGGTTAATTTGTTCAACCTTAGCCCTTTTAAATTTTGGCCCACTCTGTATTTGAGTTTGACACCCCTGCTCTAATGTCTTGGACTTGCAACTGTAATTGAGACTTAGTAATGTGATGTATAACAACTGGACATCAGCTCATTTTTAAAATGTTGCAATAAAAAAAAATGAATTTATTATCAAAAAATATACATTTTTATAAACACACACTAAAGTACTGAAAACTGAATACCGATATCCATACCTAGGTTCTTGGAATTTGTACAGTATTAGTTCAAATATGAACAGTACTCATCCCTAATTGCAGCCGGAGTTGATTTTGTGTGGGTTTTTTTTACAAAGTGTTTACTTTTTTTCTGTCAAAATAACCTTGACCTTGTTATTCCTTGTTTTTGCGGTTCTTCTTCTTCGATTTTATTGGATCAAGTTTGTCCACGTGAGATTTTGGGCTAAAAACTAAAACTGCTCAATGCCTGATTTCTATCTTTACATGTGGGTTCTGTAAAATATAAAACAGATATTTGTGTGTACCAGTCTTAAGGTTTGAATAAGAGAAATTAATTCAATTAGGTTGAACCCAAAATGTACCTACATGATTTATATTTTGATTCCCCTTTCCCTGTCCTTGTGTTTCCACAGCCGGTACCACCTACATCTTCGGTAAAGGAGGGGGTCTGATCACGTACACCTGGCCCAATAATGAAAGGCCCAGCACTCGGACCGACCGGCTGGCGGTCGGCTTCAGCACCACCATCAAAGACGGCATCCTGGTCCGCATTGACAGCGCCCCGCGCCTGGGAGACTACATCATGCTCCACATCGTGAGTACCCACGTTGCTGACGAGGAACCTTTTCATCCGTGGGAAATCACTGCTGGCGTGGCTTGCGTTGCAGCTGTGCATCCCGAAAGTTGGATAACACGTATTCAAATTGTTCATGATGTGTATGTTACCATGTCAACGAACAGACAATGTTAGGTTCGAATCAGGGCTAAGTCGTGGCCATAGGCAGAATTTTAAAGATCTTTCAACCCAACTCCCCCATTTAAACAACTTTCAACACTTTTCATGATTTTGTTTTGCTCATATCAAACCTGACTTTACTTTTGTGCAGGTTTTGTACTAAAACGAACTATAGGCGCACCAATATATAAGCTGCACCTATTAAATTGTAGAAAAAAATCTATATATTAGCCGCAGATTTATACATCGTGAAATTTGGTAAACATTTTTTGGTCGTGCAAACAACCTTTCCTAGTCATGGTGCAAAAAAAAAAATAACCGACACAAAATGCCAACAAACATGGTCACACATAACGCAGTATAACACAAATTGTGGACATCATGAACAAATGTCTATGCACCGTAAAAAAAAATCTGAATTACACCCATTTAAATCAATTACAAAGCATGATGGGAAAAATGCGAAACACTCTCCACACTTATCCATGTTTGGCGCATTTTAGCTGCTTGATATTTTTGATTGATTACAAAATTTGGTTGGTTGTTACGGAAGTAAACAAGGCAGAAGTCCAATGTTTCACATACTCTTAATATCCAATTATATTAATCATATATCCATTATTACTGTAATATGTAAGCGTGTGTGTGTGTGTGTGTGTGTGTGTGTGTGTGTGTGTGTGTGTGTGTGTGTGTGTGTGTGTGTGTGTGTGTGTGTGTGTGTGTGTGTGTGTAATTAAATATATATGTATAAATGTGTTTATATATGTATATATATGTGTGTATATATATACATGTGTATATGTGTGTGTGTAAAATGGATGTGTATATATATATATACTTATGCATATATGTATATATGTGTGTATATATATATATATATATATATATATGTATATATGTGTGTGTATATATGTATATATACGTGCCTATGAATGTGTATATATGTGTGTATATATATGCATATGTGTATATATGTATATGTGTTTATATGTGCATGTGTGTATATATGTATATGTCTATGTATATTTATTTGTGTTTGTGTATATATATATATATGTATATATGTGTGTGTATATATGTATATATACGTGCCTATGAATGTGTATATATGTGTGTATATATATGCATATGTGTATATATGTATATGTGTTTATATGTGTATGTGTGTATATATGTATATGTCTATGTATATTTATTTGTGTTTGTGTATATATATATATATATATATATATATATATATATATATATATATATATACACATACCGTATTTCCTTGAATTAGCGCCGGGGCGGTAATTAATTTAAAACTTCTTCTCACTCCGGCGCTTACCAAAGGCATGCGGTAAATTTAGGCCTGCGCGTATAAATTTGAGTGTGATGTAAGGATACCATCATGAAAAGCACATTTAATAAAAAAAAAAACGTTATTATGGTCTTACCCTTACTTATAAATGAAGTCCATGCACCGCTCCTTCTGAACAAAGGCATCGATAACTTGTTTATAGAAGTCTTCCTTATCTTTTTTTTCAGTTTTAAAAGTCTCTCTGTCTCGATGGAGATCTTCCTTTAATTATTACCTCCTGCTTCCATTGAAAGTCCAGTTTAGAAAACTGTTGTTGTCACTTCTTCTGCAGCCGAGAAGTCGCAAGAATGATCCCTGGGATCACCAGCGCCCTCGACCACCATGAGGCGGGAGTCATTTAATGACTCATATTTGACACACGCAGCTATATTAATAAAACATTTTTTACTGTTCTTTTTAGCATATTCAATAGCTTGGACCTTAAATCCTACTGAATAGCTCTTTTTCGGATGTTCTGGAAGATTTCTGGTTGGTTTTTTTTGCGGAGTCACTTGAAAGGATAATTCCATGGCAACGTTGGTGTAGTCTTTCGATTTTTTTTGGGGGGGGGGTTCGATTCTAGCTACAATATTTTGACGGATTGCAGTCCATCACCTGTTTCAGGTGATACAACATTACCAGGAATTATTGAGCAAAACCTCGAATTTCATGTCTCTACTCCTCCACAATACTCAAACTGACTCCCGTATGCATAATGCATGTGACTATCCATATATTTGCAATACGCTCGCACGCGTTGGGAGGACATGACAGAAATTGGGAGAGATATGAGCTCCGCGCAGCCTCTTAATAATCTCACTTTACGACTTTGTGTTGGGTTTGTTCATTTAGCTGTAACGTATTTACATAATCATCATCAGCAGCAACTACTGGAGATAAATGGCGTTCTGCGATCACGGGTGTTGTGTGTGTGTGTTTGGGGTTATAGTCGCGGTGCTTGGGTCGATGCTGACGCCGTGAAAAAAGTAAATAAATAAAAAGGAGGGGCTGTCGTTTCCACAGCAGATTGAAAATAATTTTCTCCTGAAAGAGCTTCACCGCATCTCCTGAGTGTTGTTGGCCATGTGGTGCCGGGAAGCAGCCATCTGCTCTTCAGAGATGACAGATAGATGTGTGTGTGTATGTGTGTGTGTGTGCGTGGAAGTGGAAGTGGAAGCGAGATGGTGAGAAGTTTTTAACCCTTCTTTTAAACCTCATTTTAAAGGGGAACTGCAACTTTTTGGGGGGAATTTTGCCTTCTCTTTTTATGTATTCTAATTTGTAAAATATGGCAAGTAAGAGGTGGCTAACAATGCAACTAATAAGTCACCTGTTCCACCCGTAAAGCCCTCTCCAAAAAAAACAAAAAAACATCCAAAAACCGCCAACAATACTCTATTTACATGTCGTGGCCTGAATAGAAGAATAGAATAGAATAGACTGTGTGTGTGTGTGTGTGTGTGTGTGTGTGTGTGTGTGTGTGTGTGTGTGTGTGTGTGTGTGTGTGTGTGTGTGTGTGTGTGTGGAAGTGGAAGCGAGATGGTGAGAAGTTTTTAACCCTTCTTTTAAACCTCGTTTTAAAGGGGAACTGCAACTTTTTGGGGGGAATTTTGCCTTTCATTCTCTTTTTATGCATTCTAATTTGTAAAATATGGCAAGTAAGAGGTGGCTAACAATGCAACCAATAAGTCACCTGTTCCACCCGTAAAGCCCTCTACAAAAAAAAAAAAAAAGAAACATCCAAAAACCGCCAACAATACTCTATTTACATGTCGTGGCCTGAATATAGAATAGTAGAATAGAATGGACTTTATTGTCATTATATTTTCATATGCATTCTAATTTGTAAAATATAGCAAGTAAGAAGTGGCTAACAATGCAACCAATAAGTCACCTGTTCCACCCGTAAAGCCCTCTCCAAAAAAAACAAAAAAACATCCAAAAACCGCCAACAATACTCTATTTACATGTCATGGCCTGAATAGAAGAATAGAATAGAATAGAATGGACTTTATTGTCATTATATTTTCATATGCATTCTAATTTGTAAAATATGGCAAGTAAGAGGTGGCTAACAATGCAACCAATAGGTCACCTGTTCCACCCGTAAAGCCCTCTACAAAAAAAAAAAAAAAAAAACATCCAAAAACCGCCAACAATACTCTATTTACATGTCGTGGCCTGAATAGAAGAATAGAATAGAATAGAATGGGCTTTATTGTCATTATATTTTCATATGCATTCTAATTTGTAAAATATGGCAAGTAAGAGGTGGCTAACAATGCAACCAATAAGTCACCTGTTCCACCCGTAAAGCCCTCTAAAAAAAAAAAAAAAAAACATCCAAAAACCGCCAACAATACTCTATTTACATGTCGTGGCCTGAATAGAAGAATAGAATAGAATATAATAGAATGGACTCTATTGTCATTATATTTTCTAATTTGTAAAATATGGCAAGTAAGAGGTGGCTAACAATGCAACCAATAAGTCACCTGTTCCACCCCTAAAGCCCTCTCCAAAAAAAAAAAAAAACATCCAAAAACCGCCAACAATACTCTATTTACATGTCGTGGCCTGAATAGAAGAATAGAATAGAATGGACTTTATTGTCATTATATTTTCATATGCAATCTAATTTGTAAAATATGGCAAGTAAGAGGTGGCTAACAATGCAACCAATAAGTCACCTGTTCCACCCGTAAAGCCCTCTCCAAAAACAAACAAAAAAACATCCAAAAACCGCCAACAATACTCTATTTACATGTCGTGGCCTGAATAGAAGAATAGAATAGAATAGAATGGACTTTATTGTCATTATATTTTCATATGCATTCTAATTTGTGAAATATGGCAAGTAAGAGGTGGCTAACTAACAAAGCAACCAATAAGTCACCTGTTCCACCCGTAAAGCCCTCTACAAAAAAAAAAAAAAAAACATCCAAAAACCGCCAACAATACTGTATTTACATGTCGTGGCCTGAATAGAATAGAATAGAATAGAATGGACTTTATTGTCATTATATTTTCATATGCATTCTAATTTGTAAAATATGGCAAGTAAGAGGTGGCTAACAATGCAACCAATAAGTCACCTGTTCCACCCGTAAAGCCCTCTCCAAAAAAAACATCCAAAAACCACCAACAATACTCTATTTACATGTCGTGGCCTGAATATAGAATAGAAGAATAGAATAGAATAGAATAGACTTCATTGTCATGATATTTTCATATGCATTCTAATTTGTAAAATATGGCAAGTAAGAGGTGGCTAACAATGCAACCAATAAGTCACCTGTTCCACCCGTAAAGCCCTCTACAAAAAAAAAAAACATCCAAAAACCGCCAACAATACTCTATTTACATGTCGTGGCCTGAATAGAAGAATAGAATAGAATAGAATGGACTTCATTGTCATTATATTTTCATATGGATTCTAATTTGTAAAATATGGCAAGTAAGAGGTGGCTAACAATGCAACCAATAAGTCACCTGTTCCACCCGTAAAGCCCTCTGCAAAAAAAAAAAAAAAAAAAACATCCAAAAACCGCCAACAATACTCTATTTACATGTCGTGGCCTGAATAGAATAGAATAGAATAGAATAGAATGGACTTTATGGTCATTATATTTTCATATGCATTCTAATTTGTAAAATATGGCAAATAAGAGGTGGCTAACAATGCAACCAATAAGTCACCTGTTCCACCCGTAAAGCCCTCTACAAAAAAAAAAAAACATCCAAAAACCGCCAACAATACTCTATTTACATGTCGTGGCCTGAATAGAAGAATAGAATAGAATAGAATGGGCTTTATTGTCATTATATTTTCATATGCATTCTAATTTGTAAAATATGGCAAGTAAGAGGTGGCTAACAATGCAACCAATAAGTCACCTGTTCCACCCGTAAAGCCCTCTACAAAAAAAAAAAAACATCCAAAAACCGCCAACAATACTCTATTTACATGTCGTGGCCTGAATAGAAGAATAGAATAAAATGGACTTTATTGTCATTATATTTTCATATGCATTCTAATTTGTAAAATATGGCAAGTAAGAGGTGGCTAACAATGCAACTAATAAGTCACCTGTTCCACCCGTAAAGCCCTCTCCAAAAAAAACCAAAAAACATCCAAAAACCGCCAACAATACTCTATTTACATGTCGTGGCCTGAATAGAAGAATAGAATAGAATAGAATAGAATGGACTTTATTGTCATTATATTTTCTAATTTGTAAAATATGGCAAGTAAGAGGTGGCTAACACTGCAACCAATAAGTCACCTGTTCCACCCGTAAAGCCCTTTCCAAAAAAAAAAAAAAAACATCCAAAAACCGCCAACAATACTCTATTTACATGTCGTGGCCTGAATAGAAGAATAGAATAGAATGGACTTTATTGTCATTATATTTTCATATGCATTCTAATTTGTAAAATATGGCAAGTAAGAGGTGGCTAACAATTCAACTAATAAGTCACCTGTTCCACCTGTAAAGCCCTCTCCAAAAAAAAAAAAACAACATCCAAAAACCACCAACAATACTCTATTTACATGTCGTGGCCTGAATAGAAGAATAGAATAGAATAGAATGGACTTTATTGTCATTATATTTTCATATGCATTCTAATTTGTAAAATATAGCAAGTAAGAGGTGGCTAACAATGCAACCAATAAGTTACCTGTTCCACCCGTAAAGCCCTCTCCAAAAAAAAACAAAAAAACATCCAAAAACCGCCTACAATACTCTATTTACATGTCGTGGCCTGAATAGAATAGAAGAATAGAATAGAATGGACTTTATTGTCATTATATTTTCATATGCATTCTAATTTGTAAAATATGGCAAGTAAGAGGTGGCTAACAATGCAACCAATAAGTCACCTGTTCCACCCGTAAAGCCCTCTCCAAAAAAAAACAAAAAACATCCAAAAACCGCCAACAATACTCTATTTACATGTCGTGGCCTGAATATAGAATAGAAGAAAAGAATAAAATAGAATGGACTTTATTGTCATTATATTTTCATATGCATTCTAATTTGTAAAATATAGCAAGTAAGAGGTGGCTAAAAATGCAACCAATAAGTCACCTGTTCCACCCGTAAAGCCCTCTACAAAAAAAAAAAAAAAACATCCAAAAACCGCCAACAATACTCTATTTACATGTCGTGGCCTGAATAGAAGAATAGAATAGAATTGACTTTATTGTCATTATATTTTCATATGCATTCTAATTTGTAAAATATGGCAAGTAAGAGGTGGCTAACAATGCAACCAATAAGTCACCTGTTCCACCCGTAAAGCCCTCTCCAAAAAAAACAAAAAAACATCCAAAAACCGCCAACAATACTCTATTTTTTTTTGTAGAGGGCTAAAATACAAATAAAATAAAATAAATAAATCAAAAACATTTTCTTGAATAAAAAAAAGAAAGTAAAACAATATAAAAACAGTTACATAGAAACTAGTAATTGATGAATATTAGTATAATTAACTGTTAAAGGTTAGTACTATTAGTGGACCAGCAGCACGCACAATCATGTGTGCTTACGGACTGTATCCCTTGCAGACTGTATTGATATATATTGATATATAATGTAGGAACCAGAATATTAATAACAGGAAGAAACAACCCTTTTGTGTAAATGGGGGAGGGAGGTTTTTTGGATTGGTGCACTAATTGTAAGTGTATCTTGTGTTTTTTATGTTGATTTATTAAAAAATAAAAAATAAAACATTTTTTTTTAAAACGATACCGATAATAAAAAAAAACAATACCGATAATTTCCGATATTACATTCTAAAGCAAGGGAATCATTTTTGGTGATTTAACCCCCAATTCCAACCCTTGATGCTGGGTCCCATTTTTATAGTCTTTGGTATGACTCTCAATCAAACTTGGCCACGGTTTGAACTTACAACCTACCGATCTCAGGATGGAGACTCCAACCACTAGGACCTACTCAGTATATTTGTCTTTTTTTGGGCATTTTAAGTCAAAAATAAAAGTCCGCCTCTAAATCGCTTTAAAAAAGTTGTATATACACGCTGTAAGTATATATGTAATGTAGTAACATTCATAGTAGCATGTAATATTTACATATTGACTTCATGAGAGACAACAAAGACCACAAGAAACAATGATCCAGAAACGTGTATTTTTGAGCCTGAATATAAGGAGGATCGACAAATTTTAGAAGCTGAGTGATCCTAGGACCTAGTGGGTCCTTGAGCGATCCATTTCAAAGGATCGAAAACAAAGACTCAGAAAAGGAATCGTCCAAATTGAAACGATGATCCAGAAACGTGTATTTTTGAGCCTGAATATAAGGAGGAGGATCGACAAGTTTTAGAAGCTGAGTGATCCCAGCACCTAGTAGGTCCTTGAGAGATCCATTTCAAAGGATCGAAAACAAAGACTCAGAAAAGGAATCGTCCAAATTGAAACAATGCTAAACCTTAGAGATGACAACTTTCCTAGGGGATTCGTAGGATTTATTGCGCACGTTTTGGATGCAAGTCCACTTTCAGACTACAAGAACTCTGAGGCCGAAGCAAACGTGACGTGCACTAAAAGCTGACGTTGACAAGACTTGAGGGAAATGCCATTCAATGATTACGTGGTAATTAAAGACGTCAGGTCCTGGCTGCCGATGTTGTCTAATAATGAGTGTGAAGACAAAGGTCAAAGGCGCGTTCATTTTGAGAATAGGCCCTACTAAAGGTCTCAGCAGGCCTGAAGCTCTTACCTTGGACTTTGTGACCATCTGGTTGTCCCTGGATTAAAAAGCAAGACAGTTGCACTTTAAAATGTGACTTTTTGCACTGCACTTAAAAAAAAAAAATATATATATATATATATATATATATATATATATATATGTATATAGATAGATAGATAGATAGATAGATAGATAGATAGATAGATATATATATGATAGATATATATATATATATGATAGATGTATATATATTTATATATATATCATTCACAATCACTATGTATTTTAGGCATTTTAAGTCAAAAATAAAAGTCCGCCTCTAAATCGCTTTAAAAAGGTTGTATATACACGTATTTACCATGAATTGATTAACGTGGACCCCGACTTAAACAAGTTGAAAAACTTATTCGGGTGTTACCACTTAGCGGTCAATTGTCCGGAATATGTACTGTACTGTACTAATAAAAGTCTCAATCAATCAACAAAACACGCTGTAAGTGTATATGTAATGTAGTAACATTCATAGTAACATGTAATATTTACATATTGACTTCATGAGAGACAACAAAGACTAAAAGAAACGATGATCCAGAAACGTGTATTTTTTGAGCCTGAATATAAGGAGGAGGATCGACACGTTTTAGAAGCTGAGTGATAAACCAATCCAGCAGGCAGCGGAATTGCTAAATTCCAAACAAAAAATACAAACTACGAACATAGTAAATCAATCACTTACTGTACAATGTCTGTTCTCACTGGGACCTCGACTGATGGGGTGTTTATATCTTCCGGTTTAGTTGAATGAATTAATCATAATCCACCTGGAAGTAAAAATGATCACAACGTGGCTAAAAGTAGTTCCTCTGCTTTAGCGCCTATAATTACAATATCGCTAATACTTGGTTAATATTCAGGTCTCAAGTTGTAAATGGAGTATCGGTGGCGGTTTTTCAATGTTTTTTAGAGTTTAACGGACGCAATATTGTGCTTGCATTAACTGCATTGTTAGCCACCTGGTATTTGCCGTATTTTACAGCTTAGAATTAGGGATGTCCGATAATGGCTTTTTGCCGATATTACAATATTGTCCAACTCTTTAATTACCGATACCGATATCAACCGATACCGATATCAACCGATGTATACAGTCGTGGAATTAACACATTATTATGCCTAATTTGGACAACCAGGTATGGTGAAGATAAGGCACTTTTAAAAAATAATAATAAAATAAAATACGATAAATAAATTAAAAACATTTTCTTGAATAAAAAAGAAAGTAAAACAAAATAAAAACAGTTACATTGAAACTAGTAATTAATGAAAATTTGTAAAATTAACTGTTAAAGGTTAGTACTATTAGTGGACCAGCAGCACACACAATCATGTGTGCTTAGGGACTGTATCCCTTGCAGACTGTATTGATATATATCGATATATAATGTAGGAACCAGAATATTAATAACAGAAAAAAACAACCCTTTTGTGTGAATGAGTGTAAATGGGGGAGGAAGGTTTTTTGGGTTGGTGCACTAATTGTAAGTGTATCTTGTGTTTTTTATGTTGATTTAATAAAAAAAAAAAATTATATAAAAATTAAAAAAACGATACCGATAATAAAAAAAACGATACCGAAAATTTCCGATATTACATTTAAACGCATTTATCGGCCGATATTATCGGACATGTCCACTTAGAATGCATTAAAAAAAACTTGTTTTTGTCCTACATAGGGGTTGTGAACGATAGGCAAGAAAGAAAAAAAAGGTGCAGTTACCCTTTACATAAAAGGTATCGTCTTTTAACACCCTTTTTAACAACACTATCAAGAAAGCATCTTTTACTGAGAAGTATAAAGAACCACTCAGGATGCAAAGACATAGACATTGGAGGGAAAACCTAATCACTGTCTGCCTCTTTGATCCTGTCTTTTGCTTTCTTCATTATCTCGCCTCTCTTCTTCGCTGTAGCTTACAGCTTGTTTGGCAACTGCAAATTAAAACCTTGATTGTAGTGTTTATGTTTGAGTGCTAAAAAACGCCAGCGCACCCGGTTTGAGACGTAAGAAGTAATTTAGTGGGTAATTTGCGGAGATTAGTGTGACATTGTGCCATCACTGCAGTAAAGTGTTTTTTTTTTTTTTTGATGTGTCGGTTGATTGAAACAAAAAGTGAGGAGTTTAGATGTCAAGAGTCATTCTTTATTCAAGCGATATGAGCTCGCAGCTACTGCCATTGCTTGCAAGGAGATTGGGATGGCAGTATGTGCTGTATTAAGGAGAATAATGTGTCTGTTGTTGCCATTAGAGATGTGACGTTGGCAAACAAATTAGGTTTTTTGAACAGTTCTTTTAAGTGATCGATGAGAACCGATTTGGAACCGAGCTGTTTTTTTTTATGCACATGCATATACAGCATCGGCAATTGAACATTTTGCTGGTCACTGGATGGGAAAATTAGCCAGAAAAGGAAAAAAAACAGCATTTGGATTCACTTATATATATATATATATATATATATATATATATATATATATATATATATATATATATATGTATATACGGATGTATGTATATATATGTCTGTATATATGTATGTATGTATGTATAAATGTATATGTATGGATGTATGTATATATGTATATGTATGTATGTATGTATATATGTATGCATATATATGTATATATATGCATATATATGTATATTTATATATGTATATATATGCATATATATATATATATATATATATATATATATATATATATATATATATATATATATATAGCCTGTTCTGCATATATATATATATATATATATATATATATATATAGCCTGTTCTGCATATATATATATATATATATATATATATATATAGCCTGTTCTGCATATATATATATATGTGTATATATATATATATATATATAGCCTGTTCTGCATATATATATATATATATATATATATATATATATATGTATATATATATATATATATATATATATATATATATATATATATACATACTTCAAATATACTTTATATATGCAGATATAGATACATAGATAAATACATTTTGAATTCCTACATTTTGTTTATTTTTTTTCTGTTTTGTTAAAACACTCTTTTACTACATTTGTTTTTGTATGTGAGGGAAAATCACGTGCAAACTTGGCACCACCTTAAGGAATGTTTACAATGAAAACAAAACAAAAGTACGATTACAGTCAATGTTTCAGGATCATTTCCACATAGAATAATATTTGTTCGATTTCAGTTGTTCTGATTCACATCCAATTTTATAGTTATTATTTTTGTGATTTAAAAAAAAAAACCGGTACAAAACAAAAAACTACAATAACAAGGCAGTCTTTTGAACAGCTTTTTAAAAGTAGTAGTAGTAGTATTAATAGATTTTGGACATGTTGAAAACTAGGCAAAAAAATAATAAAAAAGGCAACAATCTTAATAATATCACATTTAAGTATATAAATACCTCACATTGAAAACATAAAAATTTTACACAATACATAATGGTTAAAAGGTTACATAACGGCTTCTCAAGATCAAGCTCCCTTAAAAGTGGCAATACATCCCATCTCTAATTGCCATGGCAACATGTACATTACCCAGTAACACCTTGCGTATGATAGCACTGGTTGTGTTACGTGCAGTGTTTGCACACAACCACTGTTGTGTGCTTTGTTGTGTTGTTAGTTTATAGCAGGGGTCTCCGATCAACAGCTCACCAGCTGACTATGAGTAGCTAACCAAAGTATTAGCATTTGTATTACTGTTAACTCGGAAGTAATTATTAAAAAAAAAATCCAAATCACAAAATAGACAAATATTTTGTTCAAATACAAAGTTGGATTTGTCAAACTTATTCCCGTTGTGTGGCTTGAAATAAGCTATGGAAATGCTGGAGAAGTTCCGTGGCGACGCCATTCAGCAGCCGTTACGCATCCAGTGGAAATACGACCAAACTCTGTAGCCCTGACACGACCAACGGTTCGCAATTGTAAACAAAACAAATCTTTTTTTTGTTCCTCTGAATGGGTGGTGATGTCATGATGCGAGACTATGTTCATCCGACAACTCTGCCGCTCTGCTTATGCTTTTTGGCTCGTCGGTCATGGTTCCCTGGACTGTCAAAAACCAGACCATTTTTTTTTTTTGGGACTGGCACAAGCAATTAGCAAGTCACTTTTTCCATACAGCCTGTCCCCTTTTCACATTACATTTCCAGACCTGTGCAAAGCAGAAGACCGATGCAAGCGTCTGATCTCACGAAGGACGCAGTCGCTTGTCCGTAGAATTCAGAGTCCGTCGGAGGCTAAAACCTCTCAATTTGTGACACTGTCGGTTGCGGTCGGAGCCACGGGCACCGACTCCAAAGCACAGTGTGAGCCGTCAGACCTTCCAATTAACTCACGCGGTATGATTTGGAAGTTAAAGATAACAGGCGTGTCCCCGGCCCCTAATTGCAAACACTACACAAACAGTCTTCTATTTATCGACAGTGAACTGGCTGTGAGCTTCGCTGACTTTTAATGCGATCAACACCGGCAGCAAACATGGCTCCTCTATTCCAAATACAAGGGTCCCTAAACGGGTTCGGATAACAGGAACACCTTCTGCTGAAAGCTCAATCGATTCATTATTTCTGGCTTTACAAAGACCTCCTATGATGGCCTTCATACCGGACTGTCACTCACGTGTGGGATGGTTGGAGGGCTTCTGTGTGTTATCGATGTTTCTGTATCCCCCCTTACGGGAAAAGGCGTCCTTGGTATCACGTTTCATATGCTGGCTTTTTTTTTTTTTTATTGGGGGGGAAACGGTCATTTCCTTGATAAAATAGCTGCCCAATGGTTTTCCCATATAGATTGCGGATTAGGATCCAACGCATGACTCGCAACAGTAAGCAGAACTGATGAGAGAATTTGTATCGATACAAGCTGAGCAGGAATATTTCCACTGTTAGCGCATGAACAAACTAATCGGATTGAGGATGGGTAACGATGTTTTATACATATCGGGCCATACATTTGACATAAATGCAGTAGATGTTACATTCGTTCTTTGGTGAATTGTGAGAACCTGATTTGGTTGCGAGATGTTTGTTTGGGAGACATTAGATCGCAGGTGTCAAACTCAAGGCCCAGATCATTTTATGTAGCCCGCAAAAGCCTGGAAAAAATTGCGTTTCAATGAAATACTTTTTTTTTTCTTGTTTTTTTACTAAATGCATTTGTTCATTCAATTTTGACAGAAAAAAAAATGCATATTTTAAACTGACATATTATTGGTCATGCCAATTATACTATTATAAACTAGTTTTCTGAGATAAAAACACATAAATATCTGCTTGTCTCCTTTATTTATGATTTTAAAGCAAGTTATACATAAAACAAATCTGTAACACTTTAGTATGGGGAACATATTCACCAATAATTAGTTGCTTGTTAACATAGGGTTAGGGTTAGGTTTAGGGTTGAGGTTGGGGTAAGGTTTGGGGTTGGGGTTAGGGAAGACTCTTAGTTAATGGCTTACTGCTTGTATAATAAGGCCATGCAGAATAAGGCATTAATAAGTACTTAATAATGACTAATTAAGAGCCAATATGTTACTAATTTGCATGTTAATAAGAAAATAATTAATGGTGAATAGGTGTACCTTAGAATAAAGTGTTACCAAAAAATCGAATCATCAAATGCATATGCATTTCGATTAATCATGATTACCCGCATGTATTATGTAAATTAATTTTAAAAAAGCGGCCCTCTGAAAGCAGCCATTACTACGATGTGGCCCTCAATGAAAATTAGTTTAGAAGCAGCTTTTATTGATTCATTTTGGGGGGGATTTTTGACATGTATACAGTCCAGAATTGCAATTAAACACGTCCTTTTTTTTTCTCGCCCCTTGCCCAAACAAGTAACCCTCATCAATGGTGTATACATAGCACAAACAATAACCACCATTTCAGTGTCTTTTTGCTTAATTTGTTTTTTTCAAACTCCTTGCATTACGGCCGTCCGTGAAGAAAAATCCATAACTTAGCCGCACCGTTTCATAAAGGTAAAAAGTAGCGTCTTTTAATCCGCAATTGTTGGTACTTATTTGGGAAAGCAACGAGTTACTACTTTTTTCAAGTAAATTGCCTGACACTGTATGTCCCGCATGGACTACTGCACAAATGTGTGCAGAAGATGCATAATTCATCCTAACTATCTTTCCTAGCCGTGTATCCATCTGTGCACTTCTTGTATGCTCTTTTAGACGTCTTCCCTAGAACGCCCATCTAGAACCTGTGCGTCGACGGGAATAAAATCCCTTTTCCGTAGCTCGGCTTGATGGTTTCAACTCGCGGCTTCTTATCAGACTTGTTTTTTCCTATTATTCGACTCCCCTGAAGGAAACCGAGCTGGAAGGATACACGCAACGGTTGCCAGTCATCGGCTATTTTCTCAAAACACTTTTTCTCTCGTCGCCTAAAACTAGCTGAAAGAGATTACGTAGGACAGGACTGCTGACCCAGCGTTCTCATTGAGCACTGCCGATGGTCCTTATTGCAGCAAACCTTCAGGAAATAGAAGGCTTCTCTCGTGTTGTATTGAGATGTCACTAATTGGACTCTTAATCAGGATTCCATTGATTAGTGGTTTTGCTCCTGTTACAGTTGACACGTCCGACTGCCACGGTGATGAACTGACTGAATCCTAAACTATTATTTATTTATATGTCGAATATACTAAGTTAATCATTTGAAATATGCTCTACTAAAGTCTGTGTGACATACTCGTATTATTGACGTGTGTAAATGAAAACATTTTATTTTCCCAATAAATTCCCCATACAGTGGTTCTCCAACTTAAAGGCCTACTGAAATGCGATTTTCTTATTTAAACGGGGATAGCAGGTCCATTCTGTGTGTCATACTTGATCATTTTGCGATATTGCCATATTTTTGCTGAAAGGATTTAGTAGAGAACATCGACGATAAAGTTCGCAACTTTTGGTCGCTGATAAAAAAAAAGCCTTGCCTGTACCGGAAGTAGCAGACGAGTAGCGTGATGTCACAGGTTGTGGAGCTCCTCACATCCGCACATTGTTTACAATCATGGCCACCAGCAGCGAGTGCGATTCGGACCGAGAAAGCGACGATTTCCCCATTAATTTGAGCGAGGATGAAAGATTTGTGGATGAGGAAAGTGAGAGTGAAGGACTAGAGGGCAGTGGGAGCGATTCAGATAGGGAAGATGCTGTGAGAGGCGGGTGGGACCTGATATTCAGCTGGGAATGACTAAAACAGTAAATAAACACAAGACATATATATACTCTATTAGCCACAACACAACCAGGCTTATATTTAATATGCCACAAATTAATCCCGCATAACAAACACCTCCCGTCCATATAACCCGCCAATACAACTCAAACACCTGCACAACACACTCAATCCCACAGCCCAAAGTACCGTTCACCTCCCCAAAGTTCATACAGCACATATATTTCCCCAAAGTCCCCAAAGTTACGTACGTGACATGCACATAGCGGCACGCACGTACGGGCAAGCGATCAAATGTTTGGAAGCCGCAGCTGCATGCGTACTCACGGTACCGCGTCTGCGTATCCAACTCAAAGTCCTCCTGGTAAGAGTCTCTGTTGTCCCAGTTCTCCACAGGCCAATGGTAAAGCTTGACTGCCATCTTTCGGGAATGTAAACAATGAAACACCGGCTGTGTTATCCGGCACAACAGTCAGGGGGTGCATTCTACGGCGGGGGTGCGTTATCCGGCACAACACCTGCCGCAATACACCGCTTCCCACCTACAGCTTTCTTCTTTGCTGTCTCCATTGTTCATTGAACAAATTGCAAAAGATTCACCGACACAGATGTCCAGAATACTGTGGAATTTTGCGATGAAAACAGACGACTTAATAGCTGGCCACCATGCTGTCCCAAAATGTCCTCTACAATCCGTGACGTCACGCGCCGACGTCATCATACCGAGACGTTTTCATCAGGATATTTTGCGTGAAATTTAAAATTGCACTTTAGTAAGCTAACCCGGCCGTATTGGCATGTGTTGCAATGTTAAGATTTCATCATTGATATACAAACTATCAGACTGCGTGGTCGGTAGTAGTGGGTTTCAGTAGGCCTTTGAGTGTTTTTAGATGAGAGCGTTTGAGTTGCAAGCATCCTCACTAGGGATGAGTACCGTTAACATTTGAACAGATACAGTACCTGGTAGTTGATGCCGGTACTCAGCGGTACCTATTTTCGATACTTTTGTGTGTGTCAATGACTGTCAATTATTTTTGATCGTAAAATCTTCTTTTTTTTATTGATACCTTTAAAAAAGATAACTATTATTATCATTTGCAAGCATGACATTAAGTTGCAAGTCCAAGACATTAGTCGGTATTAGTGTATAGTTTATGGTCTGTTTTTTGTTGCGCCCTAAGAAGTGTTAATACTAGGGATGTCCGATAATATCGGACTGCCGATATTATCGGCCGATAAATGCATTAAAATGTAATATCGGAAAATATCGGTATCCGTTTCAAAAAGTAAAATGTATGACTTTTTAAAACGCAATGTCTTTGCGTGCCGGCCCAGTCACACACACAAGTGAATGCAATGCACTCTTGGTCAACAGCCATACAGGTCACACTGAAGAACTTTAACACTATTACAAATATGCGCCACACTGTGAACCCACACCAAACAAGAATGACGAACACTTCGGGAGAACATCCGCACCGTAACACAACATAAACACAACAGAACAAATACCCAGAATCCCTTGCAGCACTAATTCTTCCGGGACGCTACAATATACCCCCCCCTCACACACACACCTCAACCCCCCCCGCCCACCTCAACCTCCTCATGCTCTCTCATGGAGAGCATGTCCCAAATACCAAGCTGCTGTTTTGAGGCATGTTAAAACAAATAATGCACTTTGTGACTTCAATAATAAATATGGCAGTGCCATTTTGGCATTTTTTTCCATAACTTGAGTTGATTTATTTTGGAAAACCTTGTTACATTGTTTAATGCATCCAGCGGGGCATCACAACAAAATTAGGCATAATAATGTGTTAATTCCACGACTGTATATATCGGTATCGGTTGATAATCGGAATCGGTAATTAAGAGTTGGACAATATCGGAATATCGGATATCGGCAAAAAAGCCATTATCGGACATCTCTAGTTAATACTATACACTATTGCCATCAAACGTATTGGGCGGGGGGGGGGGGGGGGGGGGCGTGTTTGTGTTTACTAACAAGACGTCATGGCGAAGCCCGAAGCCGAGTTTCTTAACATGGAGATATTCTCACTACTTTTCTTTTGTCGACCACAAAGAAAAGAACATTTGAGTTAAATGTAAGTTGTGTCTTGGATCAAAGATTCTATCCTAGTAATTCAAATCTGCTGAAACAGCTACAAAAGCAACATGCTTCGACCTCCTAAGCAACAGCGGCTGGATTTTAACGAGGCACTGCGCACTGAAGGTACACACACTCAGTCAATTCTCTTATATACTCTTTCATTCTAGACTTCTAGAGTGTTTGATTATCACACCACTCTAAATGTATAGACTATAAAGTTCACAAACATAAAGAGGGATGCTAGTGGGCCAGGCCAATCTTTCCTGACCTCTAAACTAAAACTGGGGAAATGCGTAGTGTGTTCTGGACTTCAGACATGATTTTATTTCAGAATTCCTTGAGAGAAAAAGCGGCTTTGTGTATGGAGTGTGTGCCTTCTCTGGTTTACAGCCATGTTGTTATTATGCTGTTTGTTACTTATGTATGTTATGTCGCAGCTATTTAAAATAGTTCTGGCCTGAAACAAATTGGCCCTTTGAAACATATCTTTGTCTTTGTGTGTTGTATGTAGACCACATTGCTTAGCAGAGTTCAGTGATGCAAATGCATGTCAAGTTGATCAACAGATTGTGTTATTCTAAAGTGCAATAACAGTACTGAAATGAAGGCTAAAAGGGCATTAAAGGGGGCCTTAAAAAAAATAAAAATGTCAATACATGGTCCTTGGTGTTTGCTTTTCCGAGATGCAACGGAAAGTTGGCTCGGGCGAGACAGGAATGTAAGTACATGATTGTTTATTAATCTTACAATAACAAAAGGAACAAACTATAGGCGCGCACAGTGGCGGAGAAACAACTTGGCTATGAAAACAAATACTTGCACAAAGGCAGAAACTATGAACAACAAAAAACACTAACTGTGGCATTAATAAACAAAACTTACTTGGCATGGACAAAAGGAGCAGCATGAACGATGGACATGAAAAAAGTGTCAGGAATGTGCAGAGCATAAATGTGGGATGTCGTCAGAACGACAAACTGAAAACAATGAACTTAAATACTATAGACATGATTAGTGAAAGCAGGTGTGTGACTCAAAACATGAAACAGGTGCGTGACGTGACAGGTGAAAACTAATGGTTGCTATGGTGACAAAACAAAACAAAAGTGCACAAAAAGTCCAAAAACAAAACCGAACATGACTAAAACAAAACATGATCATACAGACATGACAAAAAAAGTATAAATAGCTAGTTACTTTTCACAGTAACGCATTACTTTTTGGTGTAAGTACCTGAGTTAGTAACTGGGTTACTTTTTGAAATAAAGTAACTAGTAACTGTAACTAGTTACTGGTTTTCAGTAACTAACCCAACACTGGTCACGATCTATTGGGGAATGTTAGTAATTCAGCTCAACAACCTTTAATTTTACTCTGATTTCAGCTTAGCGCATCATTTACTTATAAGACCCAATGCAAACAACCTTCTCTAGTCATGGTGCAAAATTTTGTTTTTAAATCCAACTGACACCAAATGTCAACAGACATGGTGACTCATAAAACAACCTTTGTGGATATTACGGAAAATGTCCATGCACTGTACATTTTTTTTTTAATTACACCCATTTAAATCCATTACAAAGCAAGATGGGAAAAAATGCAAAACACTCTTCACACATATCCATTTTTGACGCATTTTCACATTCACTTATACTAATTATTATTTATATATCCATTATATGTATATAATATGTATACATACATATATATACAGTATATGTCAAAAAGTTTGGACACCCCTGACTTAGGTCCCCTTTAAGTCTGTAAGTTGGGGGTCCTACTGTTATTGGAAATGTAGTAAGTGTGGCCCATTTCCTCACGGCGCTTTTCCCCGTCCCCATTTCACGCCACCTCCTCGTTGCCGCCACCTGTTCCGGTCTCAAGACCGTGTGCCACTTGAATCTCCAGTCTTGTATCACGCTGTTTGAAACGTGTCCAGGAGGGCTATAAAAATTAAGTGTCTGTGTTTAAAGGCGGTTTGAAAAGCCATATGCCGTGCTAAATTCTTAAAGGTGTCCTTTCCTGTTTTTTTTGTTTTTTTCTTTCCTTCCCTTTTCTCTCAGCTCATTTGATGATTTTAATTGCAAAACCTCGCATGCCCCCCGCCCCAAAAAAAAAAAAACGAGAGGAAAACACGGTTAAAGTGAGGCTGTGAGTGTTAGTGACTTTTATGAGTTCCGGAATAATAATGGAGGGAAGTTGCCAGTGGTCATTAATATTTATAGTTTCTCGTCAGGTACTTTCACTTTGGCCCGAATTAAAAAAGCTGCGCCCACACACTTAAATGCACATTACACAGAAAACCTTCTTTTGCAGCCGTGTATTTTCCCATCAGGCATATGCATGGACGCACACAGACATATGTAGCGCGAGGACTCCCTATTCCTCGCTTGTGTGCGGGCATCCACGGGTTTTCAACAGATTCTCACGCCACGGTACACTGGCACTGACACTCCAAACATGATCCAGAGGCCGTTCTGTTCTGGGACATCGGTTCTGTCAATCAGGGGCCCAATACGGAGAATAGTCGATGGAGACCCGCACACACTCAAATACAGCACACTGCAAAAAGTGAAATCTAAGTAAGATGAAATATCTCAAATAAGGGTGATATTTGCTTATTTTCTGTCTAATTAGATAAGCAGATTTTATGTTAGAGTGTTTTACTTGTTTTAAGTGTTTTGGTCCTAAATTATCTCAGTAAGATATTACAGCTTGCGGCTGGTCGACAAAAGAAAAGTAGTGAGAATATCTCCATGTTAAGAAACTCGGCTTCGGGCTTCGCCATGATGTCTTGTTAGCAAACACAGACACGCCCCCCTGCCCCACACACACACACACACACACACACACACACACACACACATATACAGCGCGCCTCTTTCTTGTCGTCTCTTCTGCAGCGCTCCAATAAAACACACTCAGATATTCTCAGTTTCTAGCCGATACTACATAAAAAATATCGTAAAATAACGCAGTAACGCATCATGTAGTAACGGTAATTGAGTTACTGAATATAAAAAATAACGCGTTAGATTACTATTTACCGCCGAAAGTACTTTTTAACGCGTTAGTCCCAACACTGATCGTGGTGGGCTGTAGTTTTTTAGACACCCCTGACTTAGAAATGTTGTAACAGTTTTGAACCGATACGGCACCATTTCTCAGGAGCTGAGAATCGATACCGGGAGTCGTCGATAACAATTGTCAGTACTTTTGTGTAATACAATCAGTTTTTTTATTGCAAAATTTAAAATGTACCTATTTTCTATACTTTTGTGTGTGTCAACGACTATCAATTGTTTTTGATAGTAAAATCTTTTTAAAATTTGTATTGAAACATTTATAAATGAGCTGATTATGATAACTGCTGTCTAGTCGTTATACATTCTTTTATTATCACATTTTTGAGTCTCATTTGCAAGTATGACAAATACTGAGTAAAACATGCTTGAAACTAGAATATCAACTGTTGCAAAGCTGCGTCAACAACACTCACAAGAATAAAACTACTTTTTTTAAGTAATAATTTTTTATTGCAAGCATGAAAAAAAAAAATTCATGATTTTGCCACAATTGTGTCTCATAATTAAAACAGACGACAGCCAAATGGACTTTGCTGTTTTATTTTCAATGAAACAATAGAAAATACGTACTCATATAGTAGTACAGTTGGCACAGTGCAGTAAACTGACAGTTAATATTTAAACATTTGACATTTCAAACCATTTTGAACAGAAATAGTTCATGCACATACAGATAAATTCCTCAAAATTACAATTAAAAAAATGCTGTGCGCACTAATTGACTGAAAGAGCACGCACTTGGCGCGATGATGTCATGTTATCCATGGAAAAATGCATTTTTAGAGCGGCTAGGAGACTTGTTGCTTTTCCATTAAGAACAATAAGTCAGTTTTTAGTATAAGTTTGCTGGTTTCAAGAAATGTAATCATTATGTCAAGATGATGGCACTAGCGTTTAATATTAAAATTTATATATCATAAATTACAATATAATAATTATAAATTATAATATAATAATTTTAAAATTATTACTTTCAAAAAGTGGTTTTATACTCACAAGTATAAAACTACTTTTTTAAAGTAATAATTTCTTACTTCAAGCATGAAAACAAAAATCATGATGCCGAGCGCATATCATTATGTCAAGATAATGGCACTAGCGTTTAATATTAATATTTATATATTATAAATTATAATATAATAATTATAAATTATAATATAATAATTTTAAAATTATTACTTAAAAAAGTAGTTTTATACTCAAGTATAAAACTACTTTTTTAAAGTAATAATTTCTTACTTCAAGCATGAAAACAAAAATCATGATGCCGAGTGCATATCATTATGTCAAGATAATGGCACCAGCGTTTAATATTAATATGTATATATTATAAATTATAATATAATAATTATAAATTATAATATAATCATTTTAAAATTATTACTTTCAAAAAGTGGTTTTATACTCACAAGTATAAAACTACTTTTTTAAAGTAATAATTTCTTACTTCAAGCATGAAAACAAAAATCATGATGCCGCGCGTATATTATTATGTCAAGATAATGGCACTAGCGTTTACTTAATTTAAGAATATTTTTCAACATATTGAGCAAAAACGTCTCTTTTTTTTTCTACCAAGAAAAGTACACTTATTAGTGGGAATATACTTATTTTAAGGTATTTTTGGGGTTCATTGAGGTTAGCTAATTTGACTTGTTTTGGAAAGTCTTGACAAGTCACATTTTCTTGTTCTATTGGCAGATAATTTTGCTTAGTTCAAGTAAAATACCCCTAATTTTTGTATTTTTGTATTTTTGTTTTTGAACACTGACTTTTTGCAGTGCATAATCGTGAGAGTGACGAGTGATGGGGACTTGAGTTGGACTCTTAATGAGCTTTTGTGGCCTTAGCCCTTGCCTGGTTCTTGATTATTTTGTAAGGTCCAATGAAAAAAATGTTGTTACCACTGGGAGGACCGGGCACCGATTAATTTTGTTTTAGCACATTTCCATGGGCGCCGCTGTTTCGCGATACCGTGGTACCGGGCTGGGGGATAAAACGATATCAGTGTATGTGTTCGATAAAACTTTTAAATTGGGATTAGTCGTGATTAATCACGTTAATACTTGGATTATTCAATTTAACTTAAAGACCACAATATTTGGACACAAATGCGATTGTTTTGTCAAAATGGCCAAACAGCTCAATTTTTGTTTCATCTGACATCACATGGACAGAGATCAGACCTTCTGGAGGAAAGTTCTGTGGTCAGATGAAACAAAAATGGAGCTGTTTGGCCACAATACCCAGCAATATGTCTGGAGGAGAATACCTGAGGCCTTTAATTCCAGGAACATCATGCCAACCGTCAAGCATGGTGGTGGTAGTATTATGCTCTGGGCCTGTTTTGCTGCCAATGGAACTGGTGCTTTAAATGGGACAATGAAAAAGGAGGATTATCTCCAAATTCTTCAGGACAACCTAAAATCATCAGGTTGGGTCTTGGGCGCTGTTGGGTGTTCCAACAGGACAATGACCCCAAACACACGTCAAAAGTGGTAAAGGAATGGCTAAATCAAGCTAGAATGAAGGGTTTAGAATGGCTTTCCCATAGTTCTGACTTAAATGTGTGGATAATGCTGAAGAAACAAGTCCATGTCAGAAAACCAACACATTTAGCTGAACTGCACCAATTTTGTCAAGAGGAGTGGTCAAAAATTCAACCAGAAGCTTGTGGATGGCTACCAAAATCGCCTTATTGCAGTGAAACTTGCCAAGGGACATGTAACCAAATATTAACATTGCTGTATGTATACTTTTGACCCAGCAGATTTGGTCACATTTTCAGTAGACCCATAATAAATTCATAAAAGAAAAAAGTAATGCACTGACCATATATGCCTGATTAGCACTCCAACAAGTCAATAACATCAACAAAGCTCACCTTTGTGCATTTGCATACAGTATAAAACGTTTGGTGGACAAAATGAGACAAAGAAGTGGCATAAAACACGTCTTTCTGTGGCAGTGTCAGAGAAAGTTGTATATGTAAACAAACTACGGTAAATTCAAGGACCGCGGAAATTAGAAGGACAAAACGGGGCCTTACCAAAGTCCTGGAGTCTGGTTTCGAGTGATGGTCCAATCATTCTTAGGACGTGCTTTTTTTTCGGTAACCAAATATTTTGGTTAGTCGGTGGTTGGAGGGCAGGATTGCGTCCATCTCTGCCTGTGGGCTGTGGACAAATACGACTTCACCCGGCAACGGAAACGCTCGTAATTCGTATCATTCTCGCATAATTTAAGCATAACAGAAAGCAGAGGGACAATTACTCGAAAGTTGAGGACATTTTTTTTTATTGAAATCCGACCAAACAATGTCGGCCAGTGAGAGAACGCGAACTAAGAGATGGAATAGAGCTCGTCGGTAGTACAGTTGAAGTGTTCTAGTGTTCAAAGCAAGATCAGAGACCAGTTTGACTCACGTCGGTGTGGCCACTAACAGAATTCCAAATGAAGTGTTTGCCTTTCCGCCCGTCTCTGACCCTCCACATCATCCTTCTAATCTACCATCCCTTCTTTCTTCTGGCTTTCTTCTTTGTGCACCATTGTTTTCATACTTGGGAGCTCAGTCAGTTTAAATTTGACAGGAGTGTGAGAGAGGATACCTTGTACTTGAACAGACCTCAGCCAATACTCTTTATAATCAAATTAATATCCCTTTTTTGTTATTGACGTGGGTCATATTAGGTACTTAAGCCGGGAGGTTATGGATTTGTTGGGGATTGTTTGATAGTTTTCTAGTTAACTACTTAAAAATGTTTAGATTTGGGATGGGAAACAAGTGAATAGATTTTGGTCCTGGTCTGGATAATTTCCACTATGTTACCTATTTATCACAAGCCTCAACTTTTGTGTGTGTAGGCTAGTGGCCCTTCAGAGACAAAATATCTGACAAGAGGGTTCACTCTGTGTCTTTCATCCCGTTATAGCGATGCTTCCTAATTATTTTCTAATACACCCCCCTGCCCCAGGAAACAAAACACTGTGATTAGTATCATTTGTCTATTAAATTGTTATAAGTACACCTCCGCACAAAGCATACTTGCCAACCTTGAGACCTCCGATTTCGGGAGGTGGGGAAGTGGTTAAGATATATATATATATATATATATAAGAAATACTTGACTTTCAGTGAATTCTAGCTATATATATAAATTTTTTTATTACATATATATATATATATATATATATATATATATATATATATATATATATATATATATATATATATATATATATAAATAAAAGAAATACTTGAATTTCAGTGTTCATTTATTTACACATATACACACACATAACACTCATCTACTCATTGTTGAGTTAAGGGTTGAATTGTCCATCCTTGTTCTATTCTCTGTCACTATTTCAGAACACACACATTATACACATATACATTATAAAATCAATAAGAAAACGGGAGCTCTAATTTGGGAGTCTGAATTAGGATCAGAAGTTCCTATATAAACATTGTGCACTCACGTCGCCTTTTTGTATTGATTACTGCAGCTGTGCACTGGATTCATTCACAAATACAAACTACAACTCACAAACACTTTAGAGTTAGGCTCCACCATCAGAATGTGTACTTAAACTTATAAAGATCACATGGATATTATTCAGTGAGTTGATTTACCAAAACTAACCTGTTATACAGGAGGAAAAAGCACACAGGATGTTTCAATTGTTCACAGACTGGTCGCTCTCATCAGAATGACAAGACACTTCCGGTCTGCAGGTGATAGCATTCAATTGGGAAGAAACGCCCTACTGCTCCCTACTGACTAATGTGAATACTGATAAATGTGTAATGACAGCTCCAAAAACGAATTCAAACCACAAAATAAAATAAATAAATCAACACAAAAATGTGACACATTATGGGTGGGTCACATATGCATGTACAGTAGATGGCAGTATTGTCCTGTTTAAAAGTGTCACAACATTGCTGTTTACGGCAGACGAACTGCTTTACGGGGGACGAAAACTTGACTGCTGTTGTTGTGTGTTGTTACCGCGCTGGGAGGACGTCAATGAAACTGCCTAACAATAAACCCACATAAGAAACCAAGAACTCGCCCTCGATCATTAGCTGTTTATATGGTGGGAAAGCGGACGTGAGAACAGGCTGTCAACACGTCACTCAGGTCCGCATGGAGCTGGAGGGGACGTGGCCTCCAGCTCCGCCTGAATTTCGGGAGATTTTCGGGAGAAAATTTGTCCCGGGAGGTTTTCGGGAGAGGCGCTGAATTTCGGGAGTTCCGGGAGGGTTGGCAAGTATGGCATAAAGTGTCCTTATTGGCAATAAAGAAAACAATACAATGAAAAATAAATAAATATGGATCGACTTACCACAAAGAATAACTTGAACATTGTTTTGTAGTCTGTTACCGGAAATATTCAAAGGGCATCAATTTGACGGAAATTTCAAAACAAATGTATTCCTTATCTAAACTATCGTAGACTCCGGGCTATAAGCCGCAAATTTTTTCCAACCTCTTATAACACGATACAACTAATTATTAAAATTTTCTTCGCTAATGCAAATAGTTTTTAAAGAAACTAGTGCTGCAGTGCCATTATTTTTAGAGCTTTCAACTGGAAGTAGACGTGCCTGTCCGTTTTCTAGCCTTCCATAGCGTTTCTACTCTTTATTCCTCGCTCCAAGCAATGTTTGTCAGTTTTACAATATAACTAAAACGGTTTATACCTACTAAACCGTCCCATGTGTGATGTCTGTAGGAGTGTTTTCATGCATATTTGTACGCGCTATCGTGATGTAATCATGCGGACGTTGTTATCAATAGCTAATATGCTAACTCTGTTAGTATTATTAACTTACAATGGCATCCTTTTTGTATTGTTTCAGTTTCGTAAATTCACCAAAACGTCACCGTGGAGTTATTGAGTCTGTTTAGCTGATTGGAGAGCTAGCTTCCGCAGCTAGTGGGTCCATGACGATGACGTCTGTTTTGTTTGATCAGCCGTTTTACTGCCGTGTTACAGACATTGTTTGGAAATAATTAAGCTATGTAAATAAACATTTACAGAATCTTACTGTGTAAATAACTATTTTCACAACGCATTTAGTCGGTGCGGCTTATATGCCGGTGCGCTCTATAGTCTGGAAAATACGGTATATAAAAAAATTTTGGCCGACTTGACCAATTTGATACGAAAAATTTAATTAAATAAATCAGGATTAATGGCTAAAATTAGCATGTGTTGTAGAGCACAGTTTTCCAATGCAAATTAAAAATCATATTACTGCATAATCGCACCACAATTTCAGAATAAAAAAATAAATGGGCTTATTTTCATCAAACTTTTAAGAAATTGTCCGAAAGAAATAAGGAAATGACTACATCTTGGGGCTGATCCGGATCAGTTTTACTACGTTACGAGCCTCAATTTCTGTATGTGGGTACGTATGTATGCTGGCAGCCCGCAAAGGGAAAAAAATAGTGGGATGCCCGACAAGAGGGTTCACTCTTTCTTTCATTTGACTACAGATAATATCACTCACAAAATAAACAGATTGTTTATGTTCAAAAGTTGTGATCAGCATTGCAGATATTGCACAATTGATGCTGTTTTTCACAGTTTGTGGGTGAAAAAATAGGTAACGTAAAAAAAAATTGTACATTATTTAAAGGGGAACATTATCACAATTTCAGAATGGTTAAAACCATTAAAAATCAGTTCCCAGTGGCTTATTATATTTTTTGACGTTTTTTTCAAAATTTTACCCATCACGCAATATCCCTAAAAAAAGCTTCAAAGTGCCTGATGTTAACCATCGTTATATACACCCGTCCATTTTCCTGTGACGTCACACAGTGATGCCAACACAAACAAACATGGCGGAAAGAACAGCAAGCTATAGCGACATTAGCTCGGATTCAGACTCGGATTTCAGCGGTTTAAGGGATTCAACAGATTACGCATGTATTGAAACGGATGGTTGTAGTGTGGAGGCAGGTAGCGAAAACGAAATTGAAGAAGAAACTGAAGCTATTGAGCCATATCGGTTTGAACCGTATGCAAGCGAAACCGACGAAAACGACACGACAGCCAGCGACACGGGAGAAAGCGAGGACGAATTCGGCGATCGCCTTCTAACCAACGATTGGTATGTGTTTGTTTGGCATTAAAGGAAACTAACAACTATGAACTAGGTTTACAGCATATGAAATACATTTGGCAACAACATGCACTTTGAGAGTGCAGACAGCCCAATTTTCATCAATTAATATATTCTGTAGACATACCCTCATCCGCGCTCTTTTCCTGAAAGCTGATCTGTCCAGTTTTGGAGTTGATGTCAGCAGGCCAGGGAAGCTAGGGTCGATAGGGGGTTTAGCTCGCTCGTCTGCGGGAACAAACTTCCGCCATTGCTTGCCGTGCTACCGAGGTCCTTTGTCCCTGAATTGCTCACACACTCCGGCAGATTCAATGGGGGTCTGGCGGCAGATTTCTTTGACTTTATCGTTGGAAATGCATCTGCTTTGAGTGTCGCAGGATATCCACACATTCTTGCCATCTCTGTCGTAGCATAGCTTTCGTCGGTAAAGTGTGCGGAACAAACGTCCAATTTCTTGCCACTTTCGCATCTTTGGGCCACTGGTGCAACTTGAATCCGTCCCTGTTCGTGTTGTTACACCCTCCGACAACACACCGACGAGGCATGATGTCTCCAAGGTACGGAAAACAGTCGAAAAAACGGAAAATAACAGAGCTGATTTGACTTGGTGTTTGAGAAAATGGCGGATTGCTTCTCGATGTGACGCCACGTTGTGACGTCATCGCTCCGAGAGCGAATATTAGAAAGGCGTTTAATTCGCCAAAATTCACCCATTTAGAGTTCGGAAATCGGTTAAAAAAAATATATGGTCTTTTTCCTGCAACATCAAGGTATATATTGATGCTTACATAGGTCTGGTGATAATGTTCCCCTTTAAACACACATTTAACTTGATTTAGATCAGTGGTTCTTAACCTTGTTGGAGGTACCGAACCCCACCAGTTTCATATGCGCATTCACCGAACCCTTCTTTAGTGAAAAATATATATATATATATATTTTTTCAAATTCAAGACAAAGTTATATGTTTTTTTTACCGGTGCATGAACATCACCTTGTTCAAAGAACAAAACCAACACAGTGCATGAACTCACAACAAATTACACACCTGCAAATCAGTGTGACTTTTGCTGTCGCCGTATCCGTAATACGCCGAGAAGTTTTTATTTACACGATGAGTCGGGTGTGTCTCGCCCTCCGCGGCGGAGGGTCCGCCGAACCCCTAAGGTTCGATCGAACCCAGGTTAAGAACCACTGATTCAGACCCTCTCGACTACCTCGGAAACGTTATGCATAAATAATTTTCCCAAAAAATTAGGACTGTTACCCGTTTCGTCCATATTCCAATTGGGCACATAATGGGAAAACAATATATTGTTTATCTTGTTTTTTAATTAAAAAAAATAAATAAACAAATGATACATGGACTGTACCGTGTTTTGGAGTTCTTAAAAATTGCTAAAATTAAGCATGAGCATTCATGAATTTTTTAAGGTAAATTGGCATCGAGCTAGCACATTTTGAAAAGTGGAGCCTTACTTTTGAGCGTTTTTTTTCATCAGGCGCGCTTGCTTTGTTGGCATGAAAAATTACAACAATACCTACAGTCAGTCCGCTACGAAAACGCCTGTTTGCCGGCCAAGTGCTTGAACCGGTGCCGAGTCTCCAACCGGACGCGACGTCACGCACCACCAAGGAGTGAAAATGCGGTACGGTTTGATCCGAGGTGAATTGGTACTCTGTAGTACTGAAACACTAAATAACAAGATGTCATCTCTCCCTCCCCCAAAATAATCCTTAAATCCTCCTCATTGCAAATTCTCTCTGCAGTCACCTGAGACGCCAGAGAACAGAGCGGGTAGGATAGCCAGGGTTGGAAGTGAGAGGAAGGAGACTCACATTGGAACAAACTGACTCCCTGTTGGTTTCTCCGCAGCAAGAATGATGAGATGCATTTTGGGCTTGCTCAAGTGCTAAATGTCAACATTAGAAAATACATCTGGCAGAAAAAGGGCCAAACATAAACACGCACACACACACACACACACACACACACACACACACACACACACATTGTACAAGTATACACATTTTGTGCACGTATACACAAATAATGTGTACAAATGTACACACTTCAGATGCATTCATGGAGGATTATGCTCCTGCTGGTTGGGAGAAGATGCTGAAAGTTTACTTCCTCTCTTGCCCTTTATCTCACTCTCACTCACTCACTTTCCCTCACTCACTCACTCTCACTCAATTTCACTCACTCACTCTGTCATTCACTCACACACTCACTCACTTGCTCACTTTCTCTCACTCACTCTCACTTTAACTAATTCTCACTCACTCACTCACTTTTTCTTACTCACACACTCTCTCACTCACTCACTTTCTCTCACTCACTCTCACTCACTTTCACTCACTCACTCACTCACTCACTTTCACACTCTCTCTCACTCAGTCACTCACTTTCACACTCTCTCTAACGCTTACTCCCTCAGTCTCTCTCTCTCTCTCTCTCTCTCTCTCTCTCTCTCTCTCTCTCTCTGTATGTCTCTTTCTCACTCTCTCTCTCACTCATTCACCTACTCACTCACTCACTCACTCACTCACTCACTTACTTTCTCTCACTCTGATTCTCACTCTGTCACACTCACTCCCACTCACTGCCACTCTCTCACTCTCAAACTCACTCATTTACACTTACACTCTCTCTCACTCACTCACTCACTCACTTTAACTAACTCTCATTCACTCACTCACTCACTTTTTCTTACTCACACACTCTCTCTCACTCACTCACTCACTCTCACTCACTCACTCTCACTCACTCACTTTCACACTCTCTCTCACTCACTCACTTTCACACACTCTCTCTCTAACTCTTACTCCCTCAGCCTCTCTCTCTCTCTATGTCTCTCTCTCACTCTCGCTCTCACTCACTCATTCACCTACTCACTCACTCACTCACTCACTTACTTTCTCTCACTCTAATTCTCACTCTGTCACACTCACTCCCACTCACTGCCACTCTCTCACTCTCAAACTCACTCATTCACACTCACACTCTCTCTCACTCACGCACTCACTTTAACTAACTCTCACTCACTCACTCACTCACTCACTTTTTCTTACTCACACACTCTCTCTCACTCACTCACTTTCTCTCACTCACTCACTCTCACTCACTCACTTTTTGCACTCTCTCTCACTCACTCACTTTCACACTCACTCTCTCTCACTCAGTTACTCACTTTCACACTCTGTCTCTCTAACTCTTACTCCCTCAGTCTCTCTCTCTCTCTCTCTCTCTCTCTCTCTCTCTCTCTCTCTCTATGTCTCTCTCTCTCACTCTCTCTCTCACTCACTCATTCACCTACTCACTCACTCACTCACTTACTTTCTTTCTCTCACTCTGATTCTCACTCTGTCACACTCACTCCCACTCACTGCCACTCTCTCACTCTCAAACTCACTCATTCACACTCACACTCTCTCTCACTCACTCACTCACTCACTCACTTTTTCTTACTCACACACTCTCTCTCACTCACTCACTTTCTCTCACTCACTCACTCACTCTCACTCATTCACTTTTTGCACTCTCTCTCACTCACTCACTTTCACACTCTCTCTCTCTAACTCTTACTCCCTCAGTCTCTCTCTCTCTTTCTCTCTATGTCTCTCTCTCTATGTCTCTCTCTCTCACTCTCTCTCTCACTCACTCATTCACCTACTCACTCACTCACTTTTTGCACTCTCTCTCACTCACTCACTTTCACACTCACTCTCTCTCACTCAGTTACTCACTTTCACACTCTCTCTCTCTAACTCTTACTCCCTCAGTCTCTCTCTCTCTCTCTTTCTCTCTCTCTCTCTCTCTCTCTCTCTCTATGTCTCTCTCTCACTCTCTCTCTCACTCACTCATTCACCTACTCACTCACTCACTCACTCACTCACTCACTTACTTTCTTTCTCTCACTCTGATTCTCACTCTGTCACACTCACTCCCACTCACTGCCACGCTCTCACTCTCAAACTCACTCATTCACACTCACACTCTCTCTCCCTCACTCACTCACTTTAACTAACTCTCACTCACTCACTCACTTTTTCTTACTCACACACTCTCTCTCACTCACTCACTTTCTCTCACCCACTCACTCTCACTCATTCACTTTTTGCACTCTCTCTCACTCACTCACTTTCACACTCTCTCTCTCTAACTCTTACTCCCTCAATCTCTCTATCTCTCTCTCTCTCTCCCTCTCTCTCTGTATGTCTCTTTCTCACTCTCTCTCTCACTCATTCACCTACTCACTCACTCACTTACTTTCTCTCACTCTGATTCTCACTCTGTCACACTCACTCCCACTCACTGCCACTCTCTCACTCTCAAACTCACTCATTTACACACTCACACTCTCTCTCACTCACTCACTCACTTTTTCTTACTCACACACTCTCTCTCACTCACTCACTTTCTCTCACTCACTCACTCTCACTTACTCACTTTCACACTCTCTCACTCACTCACTTTCACACACTCTCTCTCTCTAACTCTTACTCCCTCAGTCTCTCTATCTCTCTCTCTCACTCTCTCTCTCATTCACTCATTCGCCTACTCACTCACTCACTCACTCACTCATTTACTTTCTCTCACTCTGATTCTCACTCTGTCACACTCACTCCCACTCACTCACTCACTCTCAAACTCACTCATTCACTCACTCATTCACACTCACACTCTCTCTCACTCTCTCACTCACTTTCATTTACTCACTTTCTCTCACGCACTCTTTCACTTTCACTAACTCTCAATCACTCACTCACTCACTCACTTTTTCTTACTCACACACTCACTCTTACTCACATTCACTCACTGTCACACTCACTCACACACTCTCTCTTTCACTCACTCTCACGCTCTCATTCACTCACTTTCTCTCACTCACTCTCACTCACTTTCACTCATCCATTGTGTCATTCACTCACTCACTCTGTCACTCACTCACTCACTTTCTCTCACTAACTCTCACTCACTCAGTCAGTCTTTCTTACTCACACACTCACTTTCACTCTCTCACTCACTCATTTTCTCTCACTCACTCATTTTCTCTCACTCAGTCACTTTCACTCAGTCACTCCCTCAGTCTCTCTCTCTCTCTCTCTCTCTCTCTCTCTCTCTCTCTCTCTCTCTCTCTCTCTCTCTTTCTCTCTCTCTCTCTCTCTCTCTCTCTCTCTCTCTCTCTCTCTCTCTCTCTCTCTCTCTCTCTCTCTCTCTCTCTCTCTCTCTCTCTCTCTCTCTCTCTCTCTCTCTCTCTCTCTCTCTCTCTGCCAACAGCAGTTAGGAGATCAGATGTGAGTAAGAGGCTCCATCAGAGATGAAAGGTGAAAGTGAAAGTGAAAGTGCTCCATGTGTTTTTGAGCCAATCCTTCTAAAGCTCTGTTGTCCAGCAGACAAAAAAAGACTTTCATGAGGCAGGGATCATCAGAGAGCCCACTCGTATGGATAAAATATATTTTCGACCGGCTGTGGATTTTTATGGAATTATTAGAAGGGCAGAATCCCAGATGCTTACAGAACATGTCTGACTTGTATCGATCCTCAGACGTTGTGAGCAGCCAGCAGGGCAGATGGCCAAGGACATGGCAGCCAAGTCTTCTATCTTTGCATCTCTTGTTCTTCTCCTCCACTGCCCTCAGCCATTTCCTCCCGCCCTCTCTCTCTCTAGAAAAAAAACTGCGGTTTCTATTCCCACAGTCTATGTCCTAGAGTACAATACATGCACATGTATGCACATCTCCTGCCAGGTCAAAGAGCACGGACAGCTCCATTGCGGTCAAGGCCCTTTAATTAAATTCCACCCAATCGGGCGCCCCTTGACCTTTTATCCAATGCCAATGCTTACATGATCTTCTTTGTTTGGCCACAGGGTCAGCAACTGAATTGTGATAAAAAAAATAAATTTAAAGGCAGTTTTTCTCCCTTTCTGTACTGTCACCAAGTACCAAGTGGGAAATTGTGTTAGATGTAAATATAAATATAATGATTTGCAAATCATTTTCAACCCATATTCAGTTGAATATGCTACAAAGACAACATATTTGATGTTCAAAATGATAAACTTTTTTTTTTTTTGCAAATAATCATTAACTTTAGAATTTGATGCCAGCAACGCGTGACAAAGAAGTTGGGAAAGGTGGTAATAAATACTGATAAAGTTGAGGAATGCTCATCAAACACTTATTTGGAACATCCCACAGGTGTGCAGGCTAATTGGGAACAGGTGGGTGCCATGATTGGGTATAAAAACAGCTTCCCAAAAAATGCTCAGTCTTTCACAAGAAAGGATGGGGCGAGGTACACCCCTTTGTCCAGTTTAAGAACAACGTTTCTCAAAGTGCAATTGCAAGAAATTTAGGGATTTCAACATCTACGGTCCATAATATCATAAAAAGGTTCAGAGAATCTGGAGAAATCACTCCACGTAAGCGGCATGGCCGGAAACCAACATTGAATGACCGTGACCTTCGATCCCTCAGAAGGCACTGTATCAAAAACCGACATCAATCTCTAAAGGATATCACCACGTGGGCTCAGGAACACTTCAGAAAACCACTGTCACTAAATACAGGTGGTCGCTACATCTGTAAGTGCAAGTTAAAGCTCTACTATGCAAAGCAAAAGCCATTTATCAACAACATCCAGAAACGTCGCCGGCTTCTCTGGGCCCGAGATCATCTAAGATGGACTCATGCAAAGTGGAAAAGTGTTCTGTGGTCTGACGAGTCCACATTTCAAATAGTTTTTGGAAATATTCGACATCGTGTCATCTGGACCAAAGGGGAAGCGAACCATCCAGACTGTTATCGACGCAAAGTTCAAAAGCCAGCATGTGTGATGGTATGGGGGTGCATTAGTGCCCAAGACATGGGTAACTTACACATCTGTGAAGGCACCATTAATGCTGAAAGGTACATACAGGTTTTGGAACAACATATGCTGCCATCTAAGCGCCGTCTTTTTCATGGACGCCCCTGCTTATTTCAGCAAGACAATGCCAAGCCACATTCAGCACGTGTTACAACAGCGTGGCTTCGTACAAAAAGAGTGCGGGTACTTTCCTGGCCCGCCTGCAGTCCAGACCTGTCTCCCATCGAAAATGTGTGTCGCATTATGAAGCGTAAAATACGACAGCAGAGACCCCGGACTGTTGAACGACTGAAGCTCTACATAAAACAAGAATGGGAAAGAATTCCACTTTCAAAGCTTCAACAATTAGTTTCCTCAGTTCCCAATCGTTTATTTAGTGTTGTTAAAAGAAAAGGTGATGTAACACAGTGGTGGACATGCCCTTTCCCAACTACTTTGGCACGTGTTGCAGCCATGAAATTCTAAGTTAATTATTATTTGCAAAAAAAAAATAAAGTTTATGAGTTTGAACATCAAATATCTTGTTTTTGTAGTGCATTCAACTGAATATGGGTTGAAAAGGATTTGCAAATCATTGTATTCCGTTTATATTTACATCTAACACAATTTCCCATTAATATGGAAACGGGGTTTGTAGAAAAATGATATTTCTTTAAATGTATGTATGTTTCAAATGAAAACTTTAAACGCCTTCTTTCTTGTGGTTGGGTATACTACCGCCTTGGACCCGCCCATAGATAGTCATGGTCAAAAGTTTGCATACACGTGTAAAGAACATAATGTCATGGCTGTCTTGAGTTTCCAATAATTTATACAACTCTTATTTTTTTGTGATAGAGTGATTGGAGCA
>NC_084573.2:30470000-30475000 GCF_033978685.3 Nerophis lumbriciformis
TTTATCAATTAATATATTCTGTAGATATACCCTCATCCGCGCTCTTTTCCTGAAAGCTGATCTGTCCAGTTTTGGAGTTGATGTCAGCAGGCCAGGGAAGCTAGGGTCGATAGGGGGTTTAGCTCGCTCGTCTGCGGGAACAGACTGCCGCCATTGCTTGCCGTGCTACCGAGGTCCTTTGTCCCTGAATTGCTCACACACTCCGGCAGATTCAATGGGGGTCTGGTGGCAGATTTCTTTGACTTTACCGTTGGAAATGCATCTGCTTTGAGTGTCGCAGGATATCCACACATTCTTGCCATCTCTGTCGTAGCATAGCTTTCGTCGGTAAAGTGTGCGGAACAAACGTCCAATTTCTTGCCACTTTCGCATCTTTGGGCCACTGGTGCAACTTGAATGCGTCCCTGTTCGTGTTGTTACACCCTCCGACAACACACCGACGAGGCATGATGTCTCCAAGGTACGGAAAACGGTCGAAAAAAACGGAATATAACAGAGCTGATTTGACTCGGTGTTTGAGAAAATGGCGGATTGCTTCCCGAGAGCGAATATTAGAAAGGCGTTTAATTCGTCAAAATTCACCCATTTAGAGTTCGGAATTTGGTTAAAAAAATATATGGTCTTTTTTTCTGCAACATCAAGGTATATATTGACGCTTACATAGGTCTGGTGATAATGTTCCCCTTTAAAGTCGCATCTTAAGTGCACAGGAAGCCAGTGCAGGTGAGCCAGTATAGGCCTAATATGGTCAAACTTTCTTGTTCTTGTCAAAAGTCTAGCAGCCGCATTTCCTACCAACTGTAATCTTTTAATGCTAGACATAGGGAGACCCGAAAATAATACATTACAGTAATCGAGACGAGACGTAACGAACGCATGAATAATGATCTCAGCGTCTTGATGGAGCGGTTGTTGCTGATACACGACAGACTCTTGGGAGAGGAGAAGTGCCTGGCGACCCTTTTAGTCGAGGACGTTGACGGTATCTACCTATTCGGAACCATGACAACAGGACATCTGCTGATTGGAGTAAGCGTTGCCCTGGTGTATCGACAAATTGGAAGATGCTGGCGGCCGTTCAATTAATTGGAGGATGCGAGCAGAACTCCGGACACTCAGAATTGCATAACATCGAACGCCGTCTGCCCTGCAGGATGAATTTGAGGACCAGAAATAGACAATTAGAGCGAAAAGTTTACGTTTGTTTTCGCTCGCTCAAACACAGCCGTTCCAATCTCGATCGTTTTCCCTGGCTGCGACGTGGCAAGGTTGTCGCTTCAAGATTCCCCACGAGGACAGTGCAGCCAAGACGCAGCGAACCCCTTCCCTGTCAACAACAACCTGGAGAGATGAACCATGTTCCTTTTGCCAACGCCTGCAGAGCGACTCCAGGCTTACAGACTTAACACACGCACACCATGGACAATGGTTACAATTGCACGAACATCCCTACCCCCACTCCACGCCTCTGCCACCGCTTAAACCCCCAAGGGGCAATGGACGGCTGGAGCAGCACTAAAATAGCTGCAACTTATCTACCGGAGGCCTCCGCCCCTCCCTACTCCTCTCCTGCTGCAAGTCTCGTGGTTTCTTTGTTGTATTATGTTATCAAGTTTATTTTCTTTGCCCCAGTCTGGCATCCACCTTTTCCCCACCTTTTACGGGGCGGCATAAGTCCTGTTCCATCTCTTTGTACAATGTGTGTCTGAAACGAGCCGCTTCTTCTTCTCCTACATCAAAGCTAAGCTACCTTCCTTTCGCATAGCAATGAAAAGGTTAACTTTTCTCCGATCTTAAGCAGTTTCCTCTGGGCAAGAAGCCTTAGAAGGCGCAGAATGTTCATAGGAATTAAAATACATCCAAATGTTTTCTGAAAAAGCAGCAGAGCCAACATGGAGGTCGGCTGTAGCATACAGGAGGCTCTATGCTTTCAGGACAGAACATAGTGCTCTCATACGTGATTTTCTAATACATGTTTCTAAAAATACCTACGTAAAATATTGCGACTTCACGAGGACGCGGAGTTAAACATTTTTTTTAGGCATATTTGACAAATTTCTGGCCTAATTTAGGTGTTAAATTGAGTCTTATGTATTAGTTTGTCTTATTGTTTTGTCTTTTTTAGTTTTTATGTTTCCGGGTTAAGGGTGAACAATGCTAACAACACGGCAGCTAATCTTCGCGCGGCCTTCATTGCAACAATCAAGTTGACCAACCTTTTGAAGCACTTCATCTTCAACCCCCTGCCCCGTCAATAACACATACCGTATTTCCTTGAATTAGCGCCGGGGCGGTAATTAATTTAAAACCTCTTCTCACTCCGGCGCTTACCAAAGGCATGCGGTAAATTTAGGCCTGCGCTTATAAATTTGAGTGTGATGTAAGGATGCCATCATGAAAAGCACATTTAATAAAAAAAAAAAAAACGTTATTATGGTCTTACCTTTACTTATAAATGAAGTCCATGCGCAGCTCCTTCTGAACAAAAGCATTGATAACTTGTTTATAGAAGTCTTCCTTATCTTTCTTCAGTTTTAAAAGTCTCTCTGTCTCGATGGAGATCTTCCTTTAATTATTACCTCCTGCTTTGATTGAAAGTCCAGTTTAGAAAACTGTTTTATTTTAGATATGTAATCCTCCATGTTAAAAGTGCAAGCGAGAGGAAAAAATAAACGATCGCTGCTAACTGTTGCTGCTTGTTGTCACTTCTTCTGCAGCCGAGTAGTCGCAAGAAGGATCACTAGCGCCCTCTACCACCAGGAGGCGGGAGTCATTTAATGACTCATATTTGACACACGCAGCTACGGTATATTAATAAAACATAGCTGCAGGGGTGTATAATGTAGCCCGGAAGAGTCAGGGCTGCATGGGATTCTGGGTATTTGTTCTGTTGTGTTTATGTTGTGTTAAGGTGCAGATGTTCTCCCGAAATGTGTTTGTCATTCTTGTTTGGTTTTGGTTCAAAGTGTGGCGCATTATTAGTAAGAGTGTTAAAGTTGTTTTATACCGCCACCGTCAGTGTAACCTGTGTGGCTGTTGACCAAGTATGAATTGCTGTCACTTACGTGTGTAAGTAGAAGATGCATACAACAAAAGGCTGTGCTGGCGTGCTGTTAGTACAGATTGTAGAGGGCGCTAAATGATGTACCATCATGGCACGCCCTTATTATTATTGTTAGGGTGATAATCGGACAATATTAATCCTGGGAGTTTTCTGCGAGTGGCACCGAAATCCGGAAGTCTCCCGGGAAAATCGGGAGGGTCCTGACCTAAGTAAACGAGTAAGACTCATTTTCTACGTGTTGCACCGCATGGAACAAAGCCACGCGCCTGGTGGTGCTGCTGCACGTCCATCTTTGTCTCGGGTGACTGATCCCTGCTCGACTACTATCACCTGTTCTCAGCCGCGGTTGGGAGGCGGGGAAGAATGCGGAGGACGGAGACGGGAGAAATGGATCGCTGACGTTTCGTGGCAAGAGAGCACGGCTGACAAGAAGTGCTGTCATATCCAGTGGGGGGGTGGGGGAGGAGGGCGGGGGCAGGACCGGTGCTGTGTGTCTAATCTCCCTTCAGGCCCCAGTGGTTTAAGGAGTCCTTCTACAGTATGGCGGAAAAATAACTCGCCTCAAACGACACTGGCACGCCTGCAGGAGGTACGAAAGCAGCGCATTTAGTGATAGATGATCAGAAAGGGCGGCAGTGGTGGTAGAGGATGGAAGAAAGTGCAGGCAAATTTGTGTTTTTTTTGCTTCTAAAGGCAGCCATTAATATCAAAATAAGCTGCAATGATGCATGATGTTAATAGCTTGAGTCTCAGTCGTTATTTGTGACTGAGCACGCCCTTCATTCACGCACACGTGTTCGAGCTTACCTTCCGTACATGATGTGCCGTGTTCTTGCCGGAAGATGTAGGTACCGTCATTTTCGGACCATAGAGTGAGCCACACCCACTACATTTTGAGATCGACACAATCCTGCCCTATTACCACCTGAACTGAGAAAGTTAGTGCGGAGGAGAGAAGACAAAAAGCCACCGAATGAGAACAACGAACCATTAAAAGCATGACGATTACAGAGGACGTTTATCAATGAAAATATGGAGAAGCTGCGGAATTGTGTGCCCGACACGTTTCAGTTCGACCCGGGCGATCGGACGTTGGGTCATCCGTTGCTGTCAACTCTGACTTCCGGTACAACACTCAACATAAACAACAATAACAATTCCTGTTAGAGGAGCAGCTCAAAAAAGACATTGCGTTATTCCGCTAAACGAGGTAAATATTGTACTAAAATTGCGGGTGTTTTCTGGGAGGACAAGCACCGATTAAATGTATTTAAATCAATTGCAATGGCAGCACCGGACTATAAGAAGCAGATATATACGTTGGAATTAGTTATTTACACACAGCTTTTGTAAATGTTTATTTACATACCGTAGTTTTCGGAGTATAAGTCGCTCCGGAGTATAAGTCGCACCGGCCGAAAATGCATAATAAAGAAGGAAAAAAAACATATACAAACCCTGTTTCCATATGAGTTGGGAAATTGTGTTAGATGTAAATATAAACGGAATACAATGATTTGCAAATCCTTTTCTTTTCAACCCATATTCAATTGAATGCACTACAAAGACAAGATATTTGATGTTCAAACTCATAAACTTTTTTTTTTTTTTGCAAATAATAATTAACTTAGAATTTCATGGCTGCAACACGTGCCGAAGTAGTTGGGAAAGGGCATGTTCACCACTGTGTTACATGGCCTTTTCTTTTAACAACACTCAATAAACGATTGGGAACTGAGGAAACTAATTGTTGAAGCTTTGAAAGTGGAATTCTTTCCCATTCTTGTTTTATGTAGAGCTTCAGTCGTTCGGGGTGTCCGCTGTCGTACTTTACGCTTCATAATGCGCCACACATTTTCGATGGGAGACAGGTCTGGACTGCAGGCGGGCCAGGAAAGTACCCGCACTTTTTTTTTTACGAAGCCACGCTGTTGTA
>NC_084573.2:30485000-30567500 GCF_033978685.3 Nerophis lumbriciformis
CGAAACACATTTTATCTAGACTAAATAAATAAAATCCTGTTAAATACAAATAAATGATGAATGAAATGTCAACATTGTACATCACTTTTTTAAGACGCTTGTTGCCAATTAGCTATGAATTATTTATTAAATTCAATATTGTTTCTCACCTTCTTCATCAAAATTCTGCCTCTCGCAACTTTCTTTGGCCCCCCGGTGGCTAATTTTGAAGTCACACTCTAAAGGACTATTTAGTAGACCCGTAAGCGGTAAAAAAAAAATGTATGAATGGGATGGATGAATGTTATGGTACTATATATTATAATATTATAATATTTAATATTATAAACATTATTACGACCCCTGCATCACAATGTTTACCGCAAAATGAAGTGATGTTGTGCAAATGTTGAGCGTTATCGCGGAACGACTCCAAGTGAATGAATCTAAAGTCCAAAATAAAAAATAAAAACATTCTTCTCAGGCAGAATATTGAGTGATATGAAGAAAAAAACTCCAAATGAGTTGAATACTCAACGATTCCCTCTCATCACCTCACCTCATATCGCTGCTCCAAGTCATCGGTTTCCTGTATCTTCAACACCTCAGCAGCTGAGAAGATGCAGGCTCAAGCTTCTCCTGCCAGCATGTTTCTGGGCTACCTGACTAGTTTTTGGCACCGCTGACGTCCCCCCGATATAAAAAATACAATTTTGTTTCTGCCTTTCCTCCCAACAGAGGTGAAGTGTACTCTGCCTGCCAGCCATTAGCTTATGCATTTCAACATCTGCTCGCTGGCTCTTGTATCATATCCATTTTCATGTACTAGACACACAAACATCCTGTAGGTAAATACAGGCTGCAGGAAAACAACAGCTGCTCCTCCAACAATGTGAAATCCTGCTTTTTATATAATTTAATTATATAAATTTGTCGGGGGATAGAGCTTTTCAATATTATCGTCATATCGTGATAATGCATGTTGATGACACATTCGAGCTCTGTTTTGCAAATTTCATAGAATTGTTCACATTTCATCAAGAAATGTTCAGAGAAAGCTAAGGACTTTTTAAGAATTTATTTGAGATCCCAAATATCATCAGTTTATAAAAGGAAAAAGTTTTACGCTGCTACAGAAAGGAGGAGAAAAGAGAGACAAAACCAACTTTCGGATCTTAGATTGCTTTTAGGAATGAGAGAGGAGTGGCGAAATAAGTTGGGCAGAGTGTCACATCCTGGGAAGGGGACGGAAGAATGCGCGAAACACGCATCAGCAAAAACTGGAACGTTTTGAGAGGTGATATCAATCGCAAAAGAAACCCATTTGGAGGGTAACCTCTGACCAAAAGACAAACAAAATATTCATTAGTGAGCAGGCTGGCGCCCTAGGCAAGATTTTAGGTGGCGCCCCCCCACATTTTTTTTTTTACTTACAACTATACCTAATATATAAAGGGGTGGAAAAGTGACTATTACCTGCAGGGCAAACATTAGCTAACCAGAAGGCAATAACAATGTAAACAAAAAACACCTGCTTAAAAGATCTAATACAAATGTCCCTGAGGAATGTAAGGTGGGAGTACTGTAATTACCTAACGTTACATTATTATTTTCCATAACAATTTAGCCCCCTCCACAATATTAACCCGACGTTAAAACAGAACTCGCTATTTATTGATTAGCAATTGCCGAATCATGTAACATTAGCTTAATGCTAAAAAGCCAGGTTACTATCACATTCTGTAACAGACAAATAATTTCATGTAGGCTAACATTACCTACCTGCTACCTCTGTCTTTTCTCGTTTCTCCTCTTCTTTTCTCTTTTTTCTTCCCTGGGCACCTGACAGTTTTGGCCGTTTTGACATCTTGTGTTGATTTTTTGATGTGGTGACGTCCAAAAAGAGTCATGATACGGGAAGGGAGGGGGCGCACCGTGCGGGGGGGGCCTAATGTTGTAACAAATAATATTTCTATTAAATAGGCTTTACTTTGCATTTTAATTAACGTGGGATTATTTTTTGTATTTAGAAATAATAGTAACAACTTTTTTTTTTTTTTTTTTTTTCTCTCCAACATTTGTGGCACTGGCGTGGCGCCCCCTGATGGACGGCGCCCATAGCATTTGCCTATACGGCCTATGCCACGGGCCGGCCCTGTTAGTGAGCTTTAAACATCACAACAGTCTTTGTCTCATGCTCTGAGAAGGTGGGGGGTTTGATACATCTCCGCCGGACTTCAGGAATGTATCAGCACCATAAAAGTCTCTTAAATTTGGACCAAAAAACAGGCCAATGCAGTGCTAAGAATCATTGCGACTGTTAGTTACGCTTAAATTGTTGACAAGAAATTACAAAAATATTAATTTTGCGACAGGAGAACGTCCGCATCCTCGTATCTTCGCTCCCCCATAGTGCGAAGCTACTTCTGGATCCCAAATTCTCGCCTCCATGGCGGGAAATAAACTACATTTCTTACAAGTCACATTATCGCTGGAGGACAAGGATTAGCTAAAAATGCTACACTACGAGCTGTTGGAGAATACAAGAAACCAGGCTTAGGCTAGAGGTCTTTAACATAAACAGGGGTGGGCTGATTGATACAAATATCGACAGTAACAAAAAGAAGTACCGTACTTTCCGGGATATGGAGCGCACCGGTATTTAAGCCGCACCCACCAAATTTTAGAAGAAAAATATTTTTACATATGTTAGCCACACCGGACTATAACCACAGATATATATCGGTACAAACAATTTTGTCAATCTTTATTTACATACCTTAATTGTTTACAAAAGGCGTCTGTAACATAGCTGTAAAACGGCTAATCAAACAAAACAGAAGTCATCGTCATGGACACGCTAGCTGCGCAAGCTAGCTCTCCAATCAGCTAAGGAGACTCAATAACTTCACAGTGACATTTTGGTGAATTTACTGAGGTATTTGTGAAACTGAAACAATACAAAAAGAATGCCGTTGTTAGTTGATAATACTAACATGGACACTCGTGAACGTTTTAGCATAATTGCTCGTGATAATGCATGTTGATGACACATTCTAGCTCTATTTTGCAAATTTCATAGAATTGTTCACATTTCATCAAGAAATGTCCAGAGAAAGCTAAGGACTTTTTAAGAATTTATTTGAGATCCCAAATATCATCAGTTTATAAAAGGAAAAAGTTTTACGCTGCTACAGAAAGGAGGAGAAAAGAGAGACAAAACCAACTTTCAGATCTTAGATTGCTTTTAGGAATGAGAGAGGAGTGGCGAAATAAGTTGGGCAGAGTGTCACATTCTGGGAAGGGGACGGAAGAATGCGCGAAACACGCATCAGCAAAAACTGGAACGTTTTGAGAGGTGATATCAATCGCAAAAGAAACCCATTTGGAGAGTAACCTCTGACCAAAAGACAAATAAAAAGATACAAAAAGAATGCCGTTGTTAGTTGATAATACTAACATGGACACTCGTGAACGTTTTAGCATAATTGCTAATGCTAACAACCCTAGCTTGATTACATTCCAATAGCAAGTACAAATATGCATGAAAAAACTCCTACAAATTTCACGTGTGGGACGGTTTAGTAAGTATGAATTGTTTTAGTTATATTGTAAAACTTACAGTTGTTGCTGGGAGTGATGAATGAAGAATCCATTTGAGCAGAAACAATATAAACAAATAGTAGGCGAAACGGGATATACTTCCAGTTAAAGGCGCGAAACAGGAAGTAAATGCAATGAGCAAACTCGTCCAAAAGGTGGCGCCACAGCACAAACAATAACGCACCTTTTCACTGTGTCTGTCGGTGTTTTATGAAAATTGCTCAATACAAACATTATGGCCGTTAGCGAAAAAAAAAACATAAATTGACCACGGCGGTTCAAAGCGTAGGAAAAAAGTAGTGGCTTATAGTCCAAATATAGAGGTGAAACTCAAGAAAGTTGAGTATCGTGCCAAAGTTTGTTCATGTCAGCAATTCAACTTCAAATATGAAATGAATATGTGATATAAACGTATTACATGCAAAGTAAGATCTCTCAAGCCTTTATTTGTTATAATTTTGATGATCATTGCTTTCAAAACCCCAAATTAAAAAAAAAAAAATATCAAAATTATATAAAAACAAGGCTTGAAATATTTTGAGTTGCATGTTATGAGCCTATGTCAAATATTAGTTTCACCTTGTGAAAACCGATGAAACTTGGTTTATAGAAAATTGCTCTTATTTATCGTGTGTCATTACTTCAGCATATACAGTTGTGCTCATAAGTTTACATACCCTGGGAGAATTGATGATTTCTTGGCCATTCTTCAGAGAATTTGAATGATAACACAAAAACCTTTCTTCCACTCATGCTTAATGGTTGTGTGAAGCTATTTTTTGGCAAACAACTGTGTTTACTCTTTTTAAATCAAAATGACAAAAGAAAGTACCCAAATGACCCTGATCAAAAGTTTACATACCCCAGTGACTTTGATCTGATAACATGCACAAAAGTTGACACAAACAGGTTTGAATGGCTAATCAAGGTTCCAATCCTCACCTGTGACATGTTTGTTTGTAATTAATGTGTGTGTATAAAAGCTCAGTGAGTTTCTGGGCTTCTGACAGACCATTGCATCTTTCATCCAGTGCTGCACAGATGTTTCTGGATTCTGAGTCATGGGGAAGGCAAAATAATTGTCAAAGGATCTGTGAGAAAAGGTAATTGAACTGCATAAAACAGGAAAAAGGGTATAAAAAGATATCCAAGGAATTGAGAATGCCAATCAGCAGTGTTCAAACGCTGATTAAGAAGTAGAAAATGAAGGACTCAGGTAGACCAGCAAAGATTTCAGCCACAACTGCCAGGAAAATTGTTCGAGGTGCAAAGAAAAATCCACAAATAACTTCAGCTGAAACACAGGACTCTCTGAAAAATTGTGGTGTGGCTGTTTCAAGATGCACAATAAGGAGCCACTTGAAGAAAAATGGGCTGCATGGTCGAGTGGCCAAAAAGGTTCAATTTTGGTCTCATCACTCCAAATTACTTTGTTTCAGAAGTTTTGAGGCTTGTCTCTGTGCTGTTTGGCGTAATGTAAGCGGGATACTTTGTGACATTTGCGCAGAAATGGCTTTCTTCTGGCCACTCGACCATGCAGCCCATTTTTCTTCAAGTGCCTCCTTATTGTGCATCTTGAAACAGCCACACCACAATTTTTCAGAGTCCTGTGTTTCAGCTGAAGTTATTTGTGGATTTTTCTTTGCATGTCGAACAATTTTCCCGGCAGTTGTGGCTGAAATTTTTGCTGGTCTACCTGAATCCCTCATTTTCCACTTCTTAATCAGCGTTTGAACACTGCTGATTGGCGGACACAATTCCTTGGATATCTTTTTATACCCCTTTCCGGTTTTATGCAGTTCAATTACCTTTTCTCGCAGATCCTTTGACAATTATGTTGCCTTGCCCATGACTCAGAATCCAGAAACATCTGTGCAGCACTGGATGAAAGATGCAATGGTCTGTCAGAAGCCCAGAAACACACTGACCTTTTATACACACACATTAATTACAAACAAACAGGTCACAGGTGAGGATTGGAACTTTGATTAGCCGTTCAAACCTGTTTGTGTCAACTTTTGTGCATGTTATCAGATCAAAGTCACTGGGGTATGTAAACTTTTGATCAGGGTCATTTGGGTACTTTCTTTTGTCATTTTGATTTAAAAAGAGTAAACACAGTTGTTTGCCAATAAATAGCTTCACACAACCATTAAGCATGAGTGGAAGAAAGGTTTTTGTGTTATCATTCATATTCTCTGAAGAATGGCCAATAAATCATAAATTCTCCCAGGGTATGTAAACTTATGAGCACAACTGTACATTAATAATGCCATGCACAGCCACTGTTTTTGTTTTGTTTTTAAGAAGTAAAGCATGAATCTTTGATTTATTGCGTGCACGTCTTATTCCAGGGGTTCTATATGGAAAGTTGTCCAGCTCTGCGCAACATTGAATTAAAACATCCATCGAGCACATACTCAGTTGATCGCCAGGCGGTTTCAGTTTCATTAGCCTGCCTCCCAAATTGACTTTTCCTGCATAGTTTTCCCGGACCAAAAAAATTTTTTTAATTAAATTGGAATTGTATTTATTTTTTATTTGTTTGTAATCCCAGTGTATTAGCAAGATTGCACAAATATCCATGTGGAATTTGGAATGAATGCATTGCAACAGTGTGTGCCTCAGCAGGCCAATAGTGTCATTATTATGCAAGTTGTGGCTACATATGCTGGCTAAATATGATTTATTTACATTTTAGTCATGAGTGTGTGGTTCAAGTTCAAAGATACAAGTTTGTGGGCGGCAGAAAAATAACATTAGTTAGGGCTGGGCGATACGGCGGAAAACTGTATTATAGTGTCATAGTGTCGATCGATCATTATTGATATTTTTTATTTTATTTAATACCTTCATCTATCAAAACAGAACACTGCAAAAAAGAGCTGACATTGTATATATATATATGTATATGTATATATATATATATATATATATACAGTCATGATCAAAAGTTTGCATACCGTATTTTCGGAGTATAAGTCGCACCGGAGTATAAGTCGCACCTGCCGAAAATGCATAATAAAGAAGGAAAAAAACATATATGAGTCGCACCAAATTATGAAAAAAACTGCGACTTATAGTCCGAAAAATACGGTACACTTGTAAAGAACATAATGTCATGGCTGTCTTGAGTTTCCAATACTTTCTACAACTCTTATTTTTTTTGTGATAGAGTGATTGGAGCACATACTTGTTGGTCACAAAAAAACATTCATGAAGTTTGGTTCTTTTATGAAGTTTTGGTTATTTTATGACTTGATTGTGGGTCTACTGAAAATATTAACATTGCTGTATGTATACTTTTGACCCAGCAGACTTGCTCACATTTTCAGTAGACCCCATAATAAATTCATAAAAGAACCAAACTTCATGAATGTTTTTTGTGACCAACAAGTATGTACAAGATGGCGCAAACAAACTTTGATAGTGGATACTGTTACCTGATCAGTAATCACTTCCTGCGAGTGCCTTTGTTCATGCAACCAACCTTGCTTCGCAACTTCCGTTCCATTCCGACAAATACAAACGTTTCCGGAAATTTTATCAAATATATAAATATTTTTTTGTGAATCTTTTCATACCACATGATTCAATGATTCGATTCAGAATCGATTCTCGATTCAAAACGATTCTCGATTCAAAATCAATACTTTTTTTAATAACATTGGGTGCCAGTTCTTCCTGTCTTTGAGCCATCCTCATCCACCACTCCAAGTATTCCCACCCCATTCTGGCCAGTTTCTTTTTGTTATTTCCGCATTTTTGTATTATTGTTTCCCCGCAGTTTTAATATATCACCTACTCTGAGGCGTCCGGTAAATTCATATTTTGAGATCGAGAAATTTCAGTAAGTCTGGATTTGTTTTTTCTACTGCTTTCCGGTCTTTACATTTTAACTCGTCTTTTGGACTAACCTTTGGTTTACTTGTCCCTTTTCCCATTTTGAGAATTTGGAGTAATCCGTCGTCCCATACAGAGCCGAACTTGTAAGGAATACGTTTTCTTTGTTGTAAGATAGTGGTTTAATTTATTATTGTGGTAAACGTCGCTTCGGCTGGAGGTTTTTCCCCCAGTGGAGGTGTCTTGCCTAATACATCCACAATAACCCACTATTACTTCTCACAACTTTAGTATGGAGTGATAGCCTAGTGGCGATCACTCCTACGCACTTTCACGTTCACACCTTTTACACTCGTTTTACGGAAGTTTCAGTTCTTACGGACTCCGTCGTCCTTCTGTGGCCTCTTCTGTTTTCGAATTTTCGTTTTTTACGTGGACTCCGCGGTCCTTAATTTGGCTTATTTTCAATGTTGAATTTTACGGAAGTTTCAGTTTTCGTGGATTCCGTCATCCTTCAGCCTTTTTACCTGTTAGAGCCTAGGATTCACAGGGTTTGTCTATGCGTAGTAACTCTTAGTACACGCGCTTTTTCTATGCGTCGTAACCCTTAGTTACTCGCCTTTTCTATGTGTCGTAACCCTTAGTTACACGCTTTTTCTATGCGTCGTAACCCTTAGTCACACGCTTTGTCTATGCGTCGTAACCCTTAGTTACACGCTTTTTCTATGCGTTGTAACCCTTAGTTACACGCCTTTTCTATGCGTCGTAACCCTTAGTTACACGCTTTTTCTATGCGTCGTAACCCTTAGTCACACGCTTTTTCTATGCGTCGTAACCCTTAGTTACACGTCTTTTCTATGCGTCGTAACCCTTAGTACACGCCTTTTCTATGCGTCGTAACCCTTAGTCACTCGCCTTATCTATGCGTCGTAACCCTTAGTTGCTCGCCTTTTCTATGCGTAGTAACCCTTAGTCACTCGCCTTTTCTATGCGTCGTAACCCTTAGTTGCTCGCCTTTTCTATGCGTCGTAACCCTTAGTTACACGCTTTTTTCTTCTTCTATGCGTCGTAACCATTAGTCACATGCTTTTTCTATGCGTCGTAACCCTTAGTCACACGCCTTTTCTATGCGTCGTAACCCTTAGTCACTCGCCTTTTCTATGCGTCGTAACCCTTAGTCACTCGCCTTTTCTATGCGTCGTAACCCTTAGTTGCTCGCCTTTTCTATGCGTCACAACCCTTAGTTACACGCTTTTTTCTTCTTCTATGCGTCGTAACCCTTAGTCACATGCTTTTTCTATGCGTCGTAACCCTTAGTACACGCCTTTCTATGCATCGTAACCCTTAGGTACACGCTTTTTCTATGCGTCGTAACCCTTAGTCACACGCTTTTTCTATGCGTTGTAACCCTTAGTTACACGCCTTTTCTATGCGTCGTAACCCTTAGTTACACGCTTTTGCTCTGCTCTTCATCCCCTGAACCCTGAAGGGCAGAGAAACCTGCGAAACAGGCTCGTAGGGATGAAATAGCCTCTGTGTTTTTCCCTGACCTAACATATATTACACCATATATAGTCTTTCATACATTGTATCACTTGAATTTACTTGTAAGTAAAAAAAAAAACACTCATTGTTATGGTGTTGCGACTTTTTATTTTATTCCTACAAGCCTGTTTCGCAGGTTTCTCTGCTCTTCGGGGGAGGAAGAGCAGAGAAACCTGCGAAATAGGCTTGTAGGGATGAAATAGCCTCTGTGTTTTTCCCTGACCTAACATATATTACACCATATATAGTCTTTCATACATTGTATCACTTGAATTTACTTGTAAGTAAAAAAAAAAACACTCATTGTTATGGTGTTGCGACTTTTTATTTTATTCCTACAAGCCTGTTTCGCAGGTTTCTCTGCTCTTCGGGGGAGGAAGAGCAGAGAAACCTGCGAAATAGGCTTGTAGGGATGAAATAGCCTTTGTGTATTTCATCCCTACAAGCCTGTTTCGCAGGTTTCTCTGCCCTTCAGGGGATGAAGAGCAGAGAAACCTGCAAAATAGGCTTGTAGGGATGAAATAGCCTTTGTGTATTTCAACCCTACAAGCCAGTTTTGCAGGTTTCTCTGCTCTTCATCACCTGAAATGCAGAGAAAGCTTTTGTGTATTTCATCCCTACAAGCCTGTTTCGCAGGGTTCTCTGCTCTTCATCCCCTGAAGGGCAGAGAAACCTGCGAAACAGGCTCGTAGGGATGACCCTACTCAGTGGCCTAGTGGTTAGAGTGTCCGTCCTGAGATCGGTAGGTTGGGAGTTCAAATCCCGGCCGAGTCATACCAAAGACTATAAAAATGGGACCCATTACCTCCCTGCTTGGCACTCAGCATCAAGGGTTGGAATTGGGAATTAAATCACCAAAATGATTCCCGGGCGCAGCCACCGCTGCTGCCCACTGCTCCCCTCACCTCCCAGGGGGTGATCAAGGGTGATGGGTCAAATGCAGAGAATAATTTCGCCACACCTAGTGTGTGTGTGACAATCATTGGTACTTTAACTTAACTTTTTAGATAGCCTCTGTGTTTTTCCCTGACCTAACATATATTACACTATATATATATATATATATATAGTCTTTCATACATTATATCACTTGAATTTACTTTTAAGTAAAAAAAAAAACACTCATTGTTATGGTGTTGCGACTTTTTATTTTATTTTGTAGTAGTAGCGACTTCCTCCCGGTCAACTTCCTTTGTTTTCACTTCGTCGAACTGTGCATGCAAGTAACGTCGAAGCCACATTGGAGTCTGATAAAAACATACTTGCCAACCCTCCCGATTTTTCCAAGAGACTCCCGAATTTCAGTGCCCCTCCCGAAAATCTCCCGGGGCAACCATTCTCCCGATATTTCTCCCGATTTTCACTCGGGCAACAATATTAAGGGCGTGCCGTGAAGGCACTGCCTTTAGTGTCCTCTACAACCTGTCGACGCGTTTGCTTTTTCGCCATACAAACAGCGTGCCGGCCCAGTCACATGTTGTATGCGGCTTCCGCAGACACACGTAAGTGACTGCAAGGCACACTCGGTCAACAGCCATACAGGTCACACTGAGGGTGGCCGTATAAACAAGTTTAACACTGTTACAAATCTGCGCCGCACTGTGAACCCACACCAAACAAGAATGACAAACACATTTCGGGAGAACATCCGCACCGTAGCACAACATAAACACAACAGAACAAATACCCAGAATCCCTTGCAGCACTAACTCTTCCGGGACGCTACAATATACACCCCCCCGCTACCACCACTATATATTTTTTTGGATTGATTTTTTTGTTGTTGTTGAATTTATTAAGAAACGTTACAAATAAGAATCGCAATTTATTCTAAAATCGCGATATATATATATATATCTTGATATCGTTTTATCGGCCATCCCCATCACCAGTGTAATAGCCACCCCCCAAAAAATCTCCAAGCTGAAGTCAATTAAACTTGAATTGAACATGCAAAGTTTCTTTCAAGGACTTCGCTTGCAGCCAAGACACGTACAGTTAAAGGAAGTTAATGCGGATTAAGATCGCTGCACTGTCAGTACTGGAACATTCCGGAAGGCTGAGAGTGATAATGCGGAGCCGCGGAGGACTCTGCGGTAACGCTGATAAATGTTTTCAGCAGGCGGTCCGCCATTAGTGTCAGGGCAAGTTACAGCCACAAGAGCAGACAAACAGGAAATGGGGAGAGAACGAGTGTAAATAATTGATAAGGCTGACCCTGCGTGATCCATATTTGGTGGCGGAGGATCAAAGTGCGAGCGTCTCAGCTTGACATTGAGCCCGGGCGCAGGAGCCGGAGCCATTACCGTCTCCACTTCAAAAAGGACTCGTCCCTCCCAGCTCGCGCCCTTCGCCACCGAACAGCGGCGCCGAGTGAAGCCATTTTGTTCCAGGCGCTCTTAGGTGTGAAATATCGCTGGTGTCGGAACCACCCCCGGGGGTTCTTTTAGGTGTGATCAATATTTCAGAGGTTCCACAATATATCCTCGCACATCAAACCTTCGCAGCTTTGCGGACAATTAGGGAAGTTTGTGGCGCCCGATGATCGATGACGGGCCGCGCGTTTGCAGACAAGTGCTTGTTTCGACTGTGCTTGAACGTGTCCGTTGGTTGTGTAGTGGTTCACGTAGTACAGTTGTGCTCATAAGTTTACATACCCTGGGAGAATTGATGATTTCTTGGCCATTCTTCAGAGAATATGAATGATAACACAAAAACCTTTCTTCCACTCATGCTTAATGGTTGTGTAAACAACTGTGTTTACTCTTTTTAAATCAAAATGACCAAAAAAAAAGTACCCAAATGACCCTGATCAGCTGAAATAAAGGGCTCTCTGAAAAATTGGCTGTTTCAAGATGCACAATAAGGAGGCACTTGAAGAAAAATGGGCTGCATGGTCGAGTCGCCGGAAGAAAGCCATCACTCCAAATGACTTTGTTCCAGAAGTTTTGAGGCTTGTCTCTGGGCTGTTTGGCGTAATGTAAGCGGGATACTTTGTGCAGAAATGGCTTTCTTCTGGCGACTCGACCATGCAGCCCATTTTTCTTTAAGTGGCCCCAATGTGGCTTCGACGTCACTTGCATGCACAGTTCGACGAAGTGAAAACAAAGGAAGTCGACCGGGAGGAAGTTTGTACTCCTGCAAAATAAAAAAAAGTCGCAACACCATAACAATGAGTGTTTTTTTTTTACTTAAAAGTAAATTCAAGTGATACAATGTATGAAAGACTATATATGGTGTAATATACGTTAGGTCAGGAAAAAACATAGAGGCCAATTCATCCCTACAAGCCTGTTTCACAGGTTTCTCTGCTCTTCGGGGTATGAAGAGCAGAGAAACCTGTGAAACAGGCTTGTAGGGATGAAATAGCTTTTGTGTATTTCATCCCTACAAGCCTGTTTCGCAGGTTTCTCTGCTCTTCGAAAAGCAGAGAAACCTGTGAAACAGGCTTGTAGGGATGAAATTGCCGCTGTGTTTTTCCCTGACCTAATGTATATTCCGCTCTACCCCGGTATTGAGCACTGTATAACGGATAAACCACAGAAACCTCGACTATATAGGTGTAACATATTTGTGAGGGTTATAAATGTTTTAATGGGTGTTAAGTAGAGGAGGCACGGACATCAGTGTGAATCTATGTGAGCTTCCGGTCCTCCTGCAAAATAAAACAAAAAGTCGCAACACCATAACAAAGAGTGTTTTTTTAACTTAAAAGTAAATAAGTGATATAATGTATGAAAGACTATATATGGTGTAATATACGTTAGGTCAGGAAAAAACACAGAGGCTATTTCATCCCTACAAGCCTGTTTCGCAAGTTTCTCTGCTCTTCGGGGGATGAGAGCAGAGAAACCTGCGAAACAGGCTTGTAGGGATGAAATAGCCTTTTGTGTATTTCATCCCTACAAGCTTGTTTCGCAAGTTTCTCTGCTCTTCATCCCCCGAATAGCAGAGCAACCTGTGAAACAGGCTTGTAGGGATTAAATAGCTTTTGTGTATTTCACCCCTACAAGCCTATTTCGCAGGTTTCTCTGCTCTTCGGGGGATGAAGAGCAGAGAAACCTGCGAAACAGGCTTGTAGGGATTAAATAGCTTTTGTGTATTTCATCCCTACAAGCCTGTTTCGCAGGTTTCTCTGCTCTTCGAAAAGCAGAGAAACCTGTGAAACAGGCTTGTAGGGATGAAATAACCTCTGTGTTTTTCCCTGACCTAACGTATATTCCGCTCTACCCCGGTATTGAGCACTGTATAACGGATAAACCACAGAAACCTTGACTATATATGGTGTAACATATTTGGGAGGGTTGTAAATATTTTAATGGGTGTTAAGTAGAGGAGGCACGGACATCAGTGTGAATCTATGTGAGCTTCCGGTCCTCCTGCAAAATAAAACAAAAAGTCGCAACACCATAACAAAGAGTGTTTTTTTAACTTAAAAGTAAATAAGTGATATAATGTATGAAAGACTATATATGGTGTAATATACGTTAGGTCAAGAAAAAACACAGAGGCTATTTCATCCCTACAAGCCTGTTTCGCAAGTTTCTCTGCTCTTCGGGGGATGAGAGCAGAGAAACCTGCGAAACAGGCTTGTAGGGATGAAATAGCCTTTTGTGTATTTCATCCCTACAAGCTTGTTTCGCAAGTTTCTCTGCTCTTCATCCCCCGAATAGCAGAGCAACCTGTGAAACAGGCTTGTAGGGATTAAATAGCTTTTGTGTATTTCATCCCTACAAGCCTATTTCACAGGTTTCTCTGCTCTTCGGGGGATGAAGAGCAGAGAAACCTGCGAAACAGGCTTGTAGGGATTAAATAGCTTTTGTGTATTTCATCCCTACAAGCCTGTTTCACAGGTTTCTCTGCTCTTCGAAAAGCAGAGAAACCTGTTAAACAGGCTTATAGGGATGAAATGGCCTCTGTGTTTTTCCCTGACCTAACGTATATTCCGCTCTATCCCGGTATTGAGCACTGTATAACGGATAAACCACAGAAACCTCGACTATATATGGTGTAACATATTTGGGAGGGTTATAAATGTTTTAATGGGTGTTAAGTAGAGGAGGCACGGACATCAGTGTGAATCTATGTGAGCTTCCGGTCCTCCTGCAAAATAAAACAAAAAGTCGCAACACCATAACGAAGAGTGTTTTTTTAACTTAAAAGTAAATAAGTGATATAATGTATGAAAGACTATATATGGTGTAATATACGTTAGGTCAGGAAAAAACACAGAGGCTATTTCATCCCTACAAGCCTGTTTCGCAAGTTTCTCTGCTCTTCGGGGGATGAGAGCAGAGAAACCTGCGAAACAGGCTTGTAGGGATGAAATAGCCTTTTGTGTATTTCATCCCTACAAGCTTGTTTCGCAAGTTTCTCTGCTCTTCATCCCCCGAATAGCAGAGCAACCTGTGAAACAGGCTTGTAGGGATTAAATAGCTTTTGTGTATTTCATCCCTACAAGCCTATTTCACAGGTTTCTCTGCTCTTCGGGGGATGAAGAGCAGAGAAACCTGCGAAACAGGCTTGTAGGGATTAAATAGCTTTTGTGTATTTCATCCCTACAAGCCTGTTTTGCAGGTTTCTCTGCTCTTCGAAAAGCAGAGAAACCTGTGAAACAGGCTTGTAGGGATGAAATTGCCTCTGTGTTTTTCCCTTACCTACCGTATATTCCGCTCTACCCCGGTATTGAGCACTGTATAACGGATAAACCACAGAAACCTCGACTATATATATAGTGTAATATATTTGTGAGGGTTGTAAATCTTTTAATGGGTGTTAAGTAGAGGAGGCACGGACATCAGTGTGGATCTCCGTGAGCTTCCGGTCCTTCAACAATCGCTATTTCTCCGGAATCAAGTATATGATATACAAACCCCGTTTCCATATGAGTTGGGAAATTGTGTTAGATGTAAATATAAACGGAATACAATAATTTGCTAATCCTTTTCAACCCATATTCAATTGAAGACAAGATACTCATAAACTTTATTTTTTTTTTGCAAATAATAATTCACTTAAAATTTCATGGCTGCAACACGTGCCAAAGTAGTTGGGAAAGGGCATGTTCACCACTGTGTTACATGGCCTTTCCTTTTAACAACACTCAGTAAACGTTTGGGAACTGAGGAGACACATTTTTTAAGCTTCTCAGGTGGAATTCTTTCCCATTCTTGCTTGATGTACAGCTTAAGTTGTTCAACAGTCCGGGGGTCTCCGTTGTGGTATTTTAGGCTTCACACATTTTCAATGGGAGACAGGTCTGGACTACAGGCAGGCCAGTCTAGTACCCGCACTCTTTTACTATGAAGCCACGTTGATGTAACACGTGGCTTGGCATTGTCTTGCTGAAATAAGCAGGGGCGTCCATGGTAACGTTGCTTGGATGGCAACATATGTTGCTCCAAAACCTGCATGTACCTTTCAGCATTAATGGTTCCTTCACAGATGTGTAAGTTACCCATGTCTTGGGCACTAATACAACCCCATACCATCACAGATGCTGGCTTTTCAACTTTGCGCCTATAACAATCCGGATGGTTCTTTTCCTCTTTGGTCCGGAGGACACGACGTCCACAGTTTCCAAAAACAATTTGAAATGTGGACTCGTCAGACCACAGAACACTTTTCCACTTTGTATCAGTCCATCTTAGATGATCTCAGGCCCAGCGAAGTCGACGCCGTTTCTGGGTGTTGTTGATAAACGGTTTTCACCTTGCATAGGAGAGTTTTAACTTGCACTTACAGATGTAGCGACCAACTGTAGCTACTGACAGTGGGTTTCTGAAGTGTTCCTGAGCCCATGTGGTGATATCCTTTACACACTGATGTCGCTTGTTGATGCAGTACAGCCTGAGGCATCGAAGGTCACGGGCTTAGCTGCTTACGTGCAGTGATTTCTCCAGATTCTCTGAACCCTTTGATGATATTACGGACCGTAGATGGTGAAATCCCTAAATTCCTTGCAATAGCTGGTTGAAAAAAGTTTTTCTTAAACTGTTCAACAATTTGCTCACGCATTTGTTGACAAAGTGGTGACCCTCGTCCCATCCTAGTTTGTGAATGACTGAGCATTTCATGGAATCTACTTTTATACCCAATCATGGCACCCACCTGTTCCCAATTTGCCTGTTCACCTGTGGGATGTTCCAAATAAGTGTTTGATGAGCATTCCTCAACTTTATCAGTATTTATTGCCACCTTTCCCAACTTTTTTGTCACGTGTTGCTGGCATCAAATTCTAAAGTTAATGATTATTTGCAAAAAAAAAAAATGGTTATCAGTTTGAACATCAAATATGTTGTCTTTGTAGCATATTCAATTGAATATGGGTTGAAAAGGATTTGCAAATCATTGTATTCCGTTTATATTTACATCTAACACAATTTCCCAACTCATATGGAAACGGGGTTTGTATATAAATAAATATATATATATATATTCATATATTACATATAGCCTTGTATTTACGCTCTATTGACAAGTGATGCAGCAAAATTTTGGTCGTCTTAAATAGACTTTGCTCACCGAAACCGGATGCTGTGATGAAATATCCACTTCCGCTGGCGACTTCGTCTTTAAGGCACACATGAGTGACTAAAAGTCACATTCAGGACGCATTGCATTTAGACTGAAGTCACATTTGGAAAGATCAGATTCCAATCGGATTCAGGACTACCCTCTTGACGTGACCTGAATCTGATGCCAAAATATCCGATTTGAAGCACTTTGGAGCGTTTCGCAAAAGAACTGGGGGTAATAAAATCAGATTTGGTGTGCAGTGTAAACGGGACCATTGGGGCCTGTCAGGTTCAAACACTGATGACATCTATTAGACAAGACAAGAGGCAAAGAAATGAAACAGAGACAGAATTAAATTTGGACTCATGAGGAGACACATGGCGACAGTCCTCTCTATACAGTCTTCAACCATGCTCTCCCACAAGATTGGCCTCCTCGTTCTTTATTTGACTTTCCTCCCCCCCACCTGACCACAGCTGCTTTCAAAGGGAAGCGGGTCGTAAACAGCGTCGCCTTCGGTTACCAAATAGTTCAAAGAGAGTTCCATAAAATAGTTCAAAGAGAGTTCGTAAAATACTTCAAAAAAGAGTTCCTCTGGGAAGTTTGGGAAGATCCTGCAATCCGTCCGCTTTGAAGTCCCGGTGGAGTTTTACGAGCCTTCTTCCTCTTGGCAGGCCTCAAAAGACAGCCCTTTTGTCTTCTTCTCAGGAATACAACGTTTTTGTGATCATTTAGAAACAATTATTCGAACAGGGCCTTTGCGCATTTACACTGGAGTCTGATAAAGATCACATTGTACTTTGCCACTTTCTGTAAACGTAGTCATATTTGTCATAGCTAAAAGCCTCTTTAAGTTTCCAATGCCGTGTACCGTTGACTTCACAGTCAGCACGGACGTCGCTTCCCCTCGTAAGTAGACTTCATTTGTCTTGAGATGGTGAGAACAAATTCAAGGGCGAAGAAATTCAATATCTCTGCAGACTGGCACACGAGCGTAAGGCCGGCGACGGAACCCTGCACATGTCTGACGTGCACGCGGGCGGACGGTTACAAATCACCGAAGAGCCTCGGCGTTACCGCTGTCAATTAGCGAAGATGAAGAGCCTCCGCGCGGTGAAGGCCGGCTGCATCAATCTGTCGGCGCTGCGTCTTGTCCCGGCCCATCGATTAGACTCGTGTCGCCTGCATTATCGGGTTATGACGGCCGCTCACCGCAAAAGGCTTACTTGCGAGGTGATGTCAGAAAAAAGGCTGGGTATGTAACCCGAACCCATACCCTGGGACCTATCAGATCCTCCTTCCTGCCACCGGAGACCCCTAATATAGATCCACTGGACTCATCCCGATACAACCGGTACCAGATTTCAGTCACGGTCGGAATGCAACGCAATACCTTCTTCTTCGGACGGACAAAAACTCATGTTATTGGCATTCTATGACCTTAAAGTCCATCAAAGAGTCTTCTACAAGAGGATATCCGGCACTTCTTGATCAGTTATTCTCCTCAAAAGCATCTGCTTGTCATGGTCCGTGGCTTTGCAAAGGCGGACTTGGACTTCTTAGAGTGCGACTCGTCTCTGTCTGCTAAAAGATGCGATGGCTGTCCGAAGGATCGCCAACCACTGCTTCAACTGATCCACTCCTCCTCTACGTGGGAGGCATTGATCAGCACTGAAGTGGACTGCGCTGGGCCTGATTACTGATGGCGGCGTGTGTGCCGGGCCACAGGGGCTTTGATAGGCCGGCAGGCGGATGTTGGATATTTGCTCGCCGTACTCTCATGTGTCAGTATTTGTTACACTAGCTTGTACATACAGCGGCCACAACATCACATCCAATATTTAGAAATGATGCAATCACACCGCAATATCATTATCCACCTTGTTGTTGGCACAGTGAAGTTTGCTCAACTTGCCGCTCTTTAATTGGATTTTATTAGACTTTGCGCTAACGAAGTGTCTGGTCAGTATGGTATCCAATATTCCCTCTAATTTTTCATGTGTCTGGGTGGAGGTCCTGCTTTGGAAATGATTTGTACCCTTTTCAGACATTGCATTTAGTTCCCATTAAAACATTCACATGTTGCACAATGAGATGTAAGCAGGGGATCTGTGTACATTCCTGCAACTTCTTGTTTGTAAAAAAAAATATTTTTATTAGTATTTATTTAATATACTAACAGCATTTCATGATTAATATTTATAAATTAAGATTCCTAATAAATGACCCTAGAATAATCACACATTTGATTGGTAAATCATAGTGTAACGACCTGGAATGACACTTTATGTGTGGTGTTGGAGTTGTCCGACTTTTTGTGTGGCTGTAAACGCATCGCTGGCTAAGTGCCATATGTGCATGTGTTGGCGCAAGTGAGAAAGAGCGAGCGGCTGCTGTTGATATAACAAAGTTGCTTTTGGTCTGGTTTGTACTGCAGAAAATGACCACTTTTGCTAGATATAATTTTTTTTACTAATGTTTTGGTGATGTGTTTATGGCCGACAATAAAGAGTTTTGCTCAGTAAAGTGATGGATGGAATTCATGTCCTCAAAGCGTCTCGACAGACGTTACAATATTTGAACAATGATGACGAAAACCGTTTTCTCTGTCGTGTCCGTGTCGTGTCGAAAATTGTTATGCGCTTATTTTTTTTTATTTGATTTTGTGCGTGGCGTAGATTTGCCGTGCGCAGAGGACGCTTGAGCAGTGCGCAATTGCACAGGTGCGCACCTTAGAGGGAACGTTGATGGTATCATCTGGTTATATTCTTCAAGGGGATTTATGATGATTCTAATCTACTGTAGACTCCGGGCTATAAGCCGCTACTTTTTTCCTATGCTTTGCACCCTGCGGCTCATAAAACAGTGCGGCTAATTTATGTATTTTTCTTCGCTGACGGCCATAATGCAAATAGTTTAAAAAAATACACTGAATAGGATGTTAAAGTTAAAAAGTTATAGTACCAATGATTGTCACACACACATTATGTGTGGCGAAATTATTCTCTGCATTTGACCCATCACCCTTGATCACCCCCTGGAAGGTGAGGGGAGCAGCGGGCAGCAGTGTTGGCCACGCTCGGGAATCATTTTTGGTGATTTAACCCCCAATTCCAACCCTTGATGCTGAGTGCCAAGCAGGGCAGTAATGGGTCCCATTTTTATAGTCTTTGGTATGACTCGGCCGGGGTTTGAACTCACAACCTACCGATGTCAGGGCGGACACTCTAACCATGTGTTATTGTTTGTGCTATGGCGCCATCTTTTGGACGAGTTCGCTCACTGCAGAGCTGCTTTCCACTCCTGTTTAGACTAAGCCCTCAACCGGAAGTAGAAGTGCCGTTCCGACTTCTATTCGTCCATACGGTTTCTGCTCGAAAGGATTCTTCAGTCATCACTCCAAGCAACCTTTGTAAGTTTTACAATATATCTAAAACAATTCACGCCTACTCAGTGGCCTAGTGGTTAGAGTGTCCGCCCTGAGATTGGTAGGTTGTGAGTTCAAACCCCGGAGCTCTTGTAAAAAGATACTCTAAAGTCCGAAAAATACGACATGTGTTTCTCAGCTGTGGCCCGTATGGCACTCAGTTGTAATACACTTTTCCACCACTTGTGGCAGTAATGACATCAATGATCTAAAAAAAACAGAAGTTTAGAGCACAAAAATTATGACTTAAGTGATAAAGCTGTAGACGATGACTTCTGTTTTATTTGATCAGCCGTTTTACTGCAATGTTACAGACACCGTTTGGAAACAATTAAGGTACGTAAATAAACATTCACAGAATATTTGTGTAATTTCACATTGTACATACAGTATCTGCAGCTTATAGACCGGTGTGGCTAATGTATGGAAAAATACTTTTTCCCACTAAAATTTAGTGGCTCCGTCTTATGTACCAGTGCGCTCTATAGTTTGCAAAATATGGTACACACAACACACTTCGTTGTGTTGTGTAACACATATCTCTCTCCCAACTGTGGTCCATAGCGGTACTCAGTTGTAATACACGTTTTCACCACTTGTGGCAGTAATGGCAATGTCAAACAAACCGAAGAAGTCTGCAGCTAAAGTCATAAAGAAGTTTCTTAAAGCGCAAAAATGATGACCAAAGTGATGAAGCTGCATTTTTAGTTGCACTTCATTGATATTGACAGTTTAGTTAAGAAACACATTCATTAATAATGTAGTTAATTAATTTTAGCACGACATAATTATTTTTCGTCCGTTAATTGAGTGCCTTCTTATGCAAAATATTTAATAAAATAATAATAATAATATATTTTATTTGTAAAAAAAGCACTTTACATTGAGCAAACAACCTCAAAGTGCTACGGTGTATACAAAAAAAAAAATAATAAAAAGATAATAAAAAATAAATACAAATATACACTAGAACAGCCTAATAGTTAGAACTAGTATGCATGTATCTATAAAAAGGCTTTTTAAAAAAAAAAAATTTTAAAGAAGGGTTTTTAAGCCTTTTTTAAAAGCATCCACAGTCTGTGGTGCCCTCAGGTGGTAAGGGAGAGCGTTCCACAGACTGGGAGCGGCGGAGCAGAAAGCCCGGTCTCCCATAGCTCGGAGCTTTGTCCTCGGAGGTTGAAGGAGGTTAACCTATCCGGAGCGGAGGTGTCGTGTGGAGGATTTGGGGGTGACTAGTTCTTTGAGGTAGAGGGGGGGCATTTCCATGGAGGCACTGGTGGGTTAGTAGTTTGATTTTTTCTTGTAATCATTAAACTCTACAGTCATTGTTTTTACAGTGTATTACTATAAGTTGATAAACGGTACCACTGTTGTTTTTTACAATAAAATTCTGGTTAATTACCGTAAAGTCTTAGTTTGTTTTTCCAGTGCATTACTGTAAATCGAAAAACGGTACCATGTTTACAGTAAAATTATGGTGCCTCTTTTGCCATTCATTTTACTGTAAACTCAACTGTCATTGTTTTTACAGTGCATAACAATAATTAATAGACAGTACCACTATTGAGAGTTAAATTCTGGCAACTCACCTGCCAGTTTTTATATTGTGAAATCTTTGTTTTTTTTACAGTGCATTACTGTAAATGGAATAATGGTACCAAGTATACACTGCAAAAACTGAAATCCAAGTAAGATTAAATATCTCAAATAAGGGTGATATTTGCTTATTTTCTGTCTGATAAGATAATTCTTCTCACTAAGCAGATTTTATGTTAGAGTGTTTTACTTGTTTTAAGGGTTTTGGTCCTAAATGATCTCAGTAATATATTACAGCTTGTTGCTGAGATTTGATGACCTATATTGAGTAAAGAATGCTTGAAACTAGAATATCAACTTGTTGCAAAGCTTTGTCATCAACACTCACAAGTATAAAACTACTTTTTTAAAGTAATAATTTCTTATTTCAAGCATGAAAAAAAAAAAATCATGACTTTGACACAATTGTGTCTCATACACCTTCCGCCCGAATGAAGCTGAGATCGGCTCCAGCGACCCCAAAAGGAACAAGCGGTAGAAAATGGATGGATTAAAACAGATGACAGCCAAATGGACTTGGCTGTTTTATTTTCAATGAAACAATAGAAAATACATACTCGTATAGTAGTACAGTTGTTATTCGTGAGAATATACTTATTTTAAGGTATTTTTGGGTTAATTGAAGTTAGCTAACTTGTTTTTGAAAGTCTTGACAAGCCAAATTTTCTTGTTCCATTGGCAGATAATTTTGCTTAGTTCAAATAAAATACCCCTCATTTTTGTATTATTTTTCTTGTTTTTAAACACTGACTTTTTGCAGTGTAAGATTGTTGTTTTTACAGTGTGTGACTTACATTTCCCCAACCCTCCCACCACTGCTTGAATCCGTTTATTCGCCACCTGATCTTTGTTGTCTGTTTGCATTTTCCTTGCATTATTTTGTTTACACCTTGAATAGAGGCCATCATCTTTTCCAATAAGGAGAACAAAAGCCTTTAGTCTGGAGACAATGAAGTGCTGGCCTCCGCCGTGCAAGCGACAGCCCCAATATAAAGCGTAATTGGATCTGTCAATCAAGCACTGCTGCAGTGTGGGAGGGCGTGGATGTCGGTGTGGCAGAGGTGGGAGTAGGACGGACCGCAGAGTAGGCAGGCCAGGGCGGCAAGAGCGCGGCACGGCAGAACATACAGCCTCAGCCTCTGTGGGGTTGGTGGTTGCAGAGCGTCTGTTTGTATTTGAGGCTGATGATCTGTCTTAGTGTGTGTATTAGTGTGTACTGTCTGTGGAGAGGCTTTGAGTCTGCACTAGTGATGTTTCTCCGTGTTTGTTTTATTTGTGTGTACAGTATTGCAGTGTGTATTTTCACTTAAAGTACTCGCATTGATGTGTGCACACCTTCAAAGGCACTACTCCTTCATTGCGCGATAAACGTGCGTCCTATGCGACCGTCGTTCCATTCCGTAACGGTGGAAAAGCAGCTGATGTTTCGTCAATCAATCAATCAAATGTTATTAACAAAGACCTCAATCACGATCGAAACCACGGAAAAACTCAACCCTAGATGGGGAAAAAGAAGAAACCTTGAGAACGGATAGCAGATGTTGGCATAAGAAGTGGGTACAGTTATTGAGTTGTTAAAATTAATATTTTTAAACGATTTAAGTGTTAAATTATTAGATACCAACAGATAGTCATGGCATGGAGTGGATCCTCTTCCAGGATCATTCCGTCAGCTCCGCAGAGATGTCTACATCAGATGTCTACCATGTGAAGAGTGGTCCAACGAGTGGTCCATTTAGAGCGGGGTTGTCTAAATCAGTGGTCCGCGGCCCGGTACTGGTCCGTGGGCCGATTGGTACCGGGCCGCACAAGAAATGTAAAAAAATAAAAAACACAATATATACATTATATATCAATATAGATCAATACAGTCTGCAGGGATACAGTCCGTAAGCATGCATGATTGTATTTTTTTATGACAAAAAAAAATAAAAAAAATAAATACCATGTGATCTAAGATATCAGCACAGCGTTCACGTATATGACACAATCCAAACAACCTTCCCGAGTAATAGTAAACCAAAAAAAATGCAACTAGCATAAAGGTCAACAAACATGGTCAAACCTAACACAACTTGCTCACTGAACTTTATGGATGTTATTTAAAAAAAAAAAACATCTAAACACCATAAAAAATGTCAAACCTACACACATTTAAAGGCCTACTGAAATGCGATTTTCTTATTTAAACGGGGATAGCAGGTCCATTCTATGTGTCATACTTGATCATTTCGCGATATTGCCATATTTTTGCTGAAAGGATTTAGTAGAGAAAATCGACGATAAAGTTTGCAACTTTTGGTCGCTGATAAAAAAGCCTTGCCTGTACCGGAAGTAGCAGACGATATGCGCGTGACGTCACAGATTGTGGAGCTCCTCACATCTGCACATTGTTTACAATCATGGCCACCAGCAGCGAGAGCGATTCGGACCGAGAAAGCGACGATTTCCCCATTAATTTGAGCGAGGATGAAAGATTTGTGGATGAGGAAAGTGAGAGTGAAGGACTAGAGGGCAGTGGGAGCGATTCAGATAGGGAAGATGCTGTGAGAGGCGGGTGGGACCTGATATTCAGCTGGGAATGACTAAAACAGTAAATAAACACAAGGCATATATATACTCTATTAGCCACAACACAACCAGGCTTATAATTAATATGCCACAAATTAATCCCGCATAACAAATACCTCCCCCCTCCCGTCCATATAATCCGCCAATACAACTCAAACACCTGCACAACACACTCAATCCCACAGCCCAAAGTACCGTTCACCTCCCCAAAGTTTATACAGCACATATATTTCCCCAAAGTTACGTACGTGACATGCACATAGCAACACGCACGTACGGGCAAGCGGTCAAATGTTTGGAAGCGTACTCACGGTACCGCGTCTGCGCATCCAACTCAAAGTCCTCCTGGTAAAAGTCTCTGTTGTCCCAGTTCTCCATGTTGTCCCAGTTCTCCACAGGCCAATGGTAAAGCTTGACTGTCATCTTCCGGGAATGTAAACAATGAAACACCGGCTGTGTTTGTGTTGCTGCATGCCGGCCCCAATACACCGCTTCCCACCTACAGCTTTCTTCTTTGCTGTCTCCATTGTTCATTGAACAAATTGCAAAAGATTCACCAACACAGATGTCCAGAATACTGTGGAATTTTGCGATGAAAACAGACGACTTAATAGCTGGCCACCATGCTGTCCAAAAATGTCCGCTACAATCCGTGACATCACGCGCTGACGTCATCATACCGAGACGTTTTCAGCAGGATACTTCGCGCAAAATTGTAAATTGCACTTTAGTAAGCTAACCCGGCCGTATTGGCATGTGTTGCAATGTTAAGATTTCATCATTGATATATAAACTATCAGACTGCGTGGTCGGTAGTAGTGGGTTTCAGTAGGCCTTTAAAGCCACTACAATGCATTATGGGAAAAATGCGAAACAGTCTCTTCATACTTATTCATGTTTGGCGCATTTTAGCTGCTTAATATTTCTGATTGATTACAAAACTTAAAGGAGCTGTTACTATTCAATTATAATAAATATCCACGATATTAATTGTATATCCTGGCCAATTTTTTTTTAACCCAATGTGGCCCCCAAGTCAAAAAGTTTCGACACCCTTGATTTAGAGTCTTAATTCTGGTCCTCCAGAGTGGTATCTCTCCAGAAATTGACCGTGGCCACCTGGCGGCAGATCAACTGGTCTACAAAGAAGTGTATTTAAAGCGGTGGTCACCAAAATTTTCAGCCCCAAGATTCCTGGTCTCAGCCAAAAACCAAAGCAAGATCTACCCCTGCGTCACACACACACACACACACACACACACTTATATATATATATATATATATATATATATATATATATATATATATATATATATATATATATATATATATATATACAGTATATATGTGTATATATATGTGTATGTATATATATGTGTATGTATATATGTATGTATGTATGCATATATGTATATATGTATGTATATACAGTATGTGTGTGTATATATATATATATATATATGTATATATATATATGTGTATATATGTATATATATATGTGTATATATATGTATATATATTTATGTATATATATATGTGTGTATATATATTTATGTATATATATATGTGTGTATATATATGTATATATATATATATATATATATATATATATATATATTTATGTATATGTATGTATATATATATATATATATATATATATATATATATATATATATATATATATATATATATACGTCAGGGAAACCTGCAAAACAGGTTTGTAGGGATGATATAGCCTCTGTGTTTTTTCTGACCTAATGTAAATTCCGCTCTACCCCGGTATTGAGCACTGTATAACGAATAAACCAAAGAAACCTTGAATATATATATATATATATATATATATATATATATATATATATATATATATATATATATATATATATATATATATATATATATATATATATATATATATATATATGTGTAAATATATATATGTATGTATGTATTTTTATTTTTTTAAAGACAAAGTTTGTGACCTTATTATTGGCTGATTTCAACATTTCTTGCTGTTTTCCCAATTTTTGGTTGTTTTTTTTGTTTTTTGTAATGTGCCTACTGCCATTTACAAACAGGTAGAATCTCACTGTTTATGGCCCCTATAGTCTTAGTACTGTGGTATATTTGTTCATCCTATGGTCACATAAGGGACGCGAGTCACACGGTTGTCTTACGTCAGCGTCGGAAGGGGTCAAATCTGTAAAATTGCTTTATAATAATAATAATAATTAGCTTTATTGTCTCCGAGGAGAAATGTGTCTTGGACATCAAGACACAACGTTTTACATTCATACATACATACATACAGTACATACGACAACACAGTGAAGACAGTGAACAGTGCGCAGGTATATCAGTTAATTATGTGATCACACATTTATCATGTGTTACTGTCATGGCAATGTTTTGGTTGTGTATTCACAAAATCCGTACTTTGGAGCAATGTTCACGGACTCTAGGATTTGGCTTGTTAGTTCCCGTCGCAGGCGAGCGATGACAATCCTGTTTGAAGGAAGAGTTGTTTGATGTTGGATGCTAGAAAATGTCAAGACGGGTTGCGTTGTTGCAGCTCCATGATTTTTGAGCAGGTCATGAAATGCGCGTTTGCGAGACAAGCGAGTGTAAAATTCTTGCCTGAGTGCGAGTCCGTTGGTCACTCCCTGGGTGGGGTTGTCACATACTGATGTCCTATTGATACTTTCTCATATTTTCGCGATCGATCGGTAGTTTCCCGAAGATCGGCTTGTAGATCAATCGACGGGTTGGCGACCCCTGATTTAAAGGGTAGACTATATAAGTGAGTTTTGAATGCTTCTACTGAGTTAGCAGCTCTGTTGCTGGTAGCACATTCCAGATTATCGGGGTGTTGTTGAGTCACAGGAAGGAATAGAAATCAGCAATGGGCAGTCTGTGTGAAGATAACTGGACAGAGAGTTTAAGGAGAGTTTATAAGTCTTCCATTTGTGCCAGACACAGCATTATTCAATGCAAGCTGATACATCGCACTTATTTTACCAAGGTCCGATTAGGGAAGATATATGATGGCATATGTCGGTGCCAACAGGCTCCAGCTGATTTAATACTTTTGTTTTGGCTCTTCCCATCCCTGAACAGCTATTGGACGGAACGTTTCAACACTCTGTCTGTGGTCACGGACGAAAGGATTAAACCGAATCCTCTAAACTGGCTTTTTGGGGTAGCACCTCAGCCCATACTTGCCAACCCTCCCGGATTTTCCGGGAGACTCCCGAAATTCAGCGCCTCTCCCGAAAACCTCCCGGGACAAATTTTCTCCCGAAAATCTCCCGAAATTCAGGCGGAGCTGAAAGCCACGCCCCCTCCAGCTCCATGCGGACCTGAGTGACGTCAGGGGCGCAAAACCACGTAAATCGTTGGCCAACCAAAAAGTAACCCCAGTACGCTATAGCCGACATTCACCAGGAGATGGCAACAGACAAACATAGATCACTATTACATTCCTCCCCTTTTAGAAATGTATAGAAGTTACTCAAAATAAATAAACAACCCAACCAAAAAATGCAGCAGCTCAATTAAAAAACTGTACTTAAGCCACATTCTTTCTTTTTTTTTTTTTTTAGTACTGAACTCTTAACCCTCATTTGTAAAAAAAATAACATGCTTATTATACAAACAGTATTTGTACACTTTTAACACAGATTTTTATACTGTCTTCAGAGATTCAGTTTTTTTGGTGGTACTCGAAACCTTTCTGGGTACCTGCAAAAGGGTGTTCAGCATGGTTGGAAAAATAGTGACAGAGAATAGAACAATGATGGACAATTCAACAATGAGTAGATGAGTGTTATGTGTGTGTATATGTGTAAATAAATGAACACTGAAATTCAAGTATTTCTTTTTTATATATATATATATATATATATATATATATATATATATATATATACATATATATATATATACATATATATATATATATATATATATATATATATATAAATATATATATATATATATATATATATATATATATATGAAATACTTGACTTGGTGAATTCTAGCTGTAAATATACTCCTCCCCTCTTAGCCCCGCCCCCGACCACGCCCCCGACCACGCCCCCACCCCCCACCTCCCGAAATCGGAGGTCTCAAGGTTGGCAAGTTTAACCTCAGCCATCTACCCTTTGCAAATCTAAAAAGAATCTTGTAGCGTTCACTACTTTATTGGCTGGTTAAATAGCCACTGGATAAAAAGTGTTCCGTATTTCCTCACACTGGAGAAGATTAGGCTGCTTATGGAATGGTTGTTCTGCAAAGTTTCAAGAACCGCGGGGTGCTTTTTCGAGATATGTGGGAGGAACCGATCTCCAAATTAGCCCTGGTTGAAACGCAACTGGGATATGGGTGGTTGAGGAGCCTTTTGTGTGCTTGTTGGTGGCTGTATCTCTCCAAGGCCATTCAATAATGTAGCTCTCTGCGGTTTCTTTCTTTAGTTCATCTTGTTATTTTTATTATATTGTATTAAGGTTGTACGGTATACCGGTACTGGTTTAGTATCGCGGTACTAATTAATCAAAAACGGTACTATACTCTGTTTGAAAAGTATCGGTTCCCGGGCATGACGGCGCGTCGTCACGTCATGACATTGCTGGTTTTACGAGCAGAGGAGCATGTTCGGCAGCGCACAATCCCGGAGTACTTACAAGCAGACAGTGTGTGGACAGAAAAGGGAGAACGGATGCATTTTGGCCTAAAAACTAACGATAAAGGTGAAGTTATAACACTGAAACGCCCTCAGTCCATTCGCAGTCTGCAGTGCTTTAGCTACTTCTAAATCACTAATCCTTGTCTCCATGGCGACAAATAAAGTACGTTTCTTACAAGTATCATCCCTGCAGGACGAGGAATAGCTAAACATGCTTCACTACACACCGTAGCTCACCGGCGTCAAAATGTAAACAAACGCCATTGGTGGATCTACACCTGACATCCACTGTAATGATATCAAGTACAGGAGGGTATCTAGTCGATACTACTATAATTACGTAGATATTTTTTGGCATCACAACATTTTATTTCTTTTTTTTTTAATGTATATTATGTTTATAAACTCAGAAAATATGTCCCTGGACACATGAGGACTTTGAATATGACCAATGTATGATCCTGTAACTACTTGATACCCAAATTTGTGGTACCATCCAAAACTAATGTAAAGCATCCAAACAACGGAAGAATAAGTGATTATTACATTTTAACAGAAGTGTAGATAGAACATGTTAAAAGAGAAAGTAAGCAGACATTAACAGTAAATGAACAAGTAGATTAATAATTATTTTTTTACCACTTGTCCTAAATAATGTTGACAAAATAATAGAATGATAAATGACACAATATGTTTGTTTGCTTAGTTACTAGTAAAAGACACATTGTCTTGTATGTTCACTAATTTATTTAAGGACAAAATTGCAATAAGAAACACCGTATTTTTGGACTATAAGTCACAGTTTCTTTCATAGTTTGGCCGGGGGTGCGACTTATACTCAGGAGCGACTTATGTGTGAAATTATTAACACATTACCGTAAAATATCTAATAATATTATTTATCTCATTCACGTAAGAGACTAGACGTATAAGATTTCATGGGATTTAGCGATTAGGAGTGACAGATTGTTTGGTAAACGTATAGCATGTTCTATATGTTATAGTTATTTGAATGACTCTTACCATAATATGTTACGTTAACATACCAGGCACGTTCTCAGTTGGTTATTTATGCCTCATATAACGTACACTTATTCAGCCTGTTGTTCACTATTTATTTATTTTAAATTGTCTTTCAAATGTCTATTCTTGGTGTTGGGTTTTATCAAATAAATTTCCCCAAAAAATGCGACTTATACTCCAGTGCGACTTATATATATTTTTTTTTCCTTCTTTATTATGCATTTTTGGCCGGTGCGACTTATACTCCGGAGGGACTTATACTCCGAAAAATACGGTACCCTAAGATTTTTTTGTTAAAATAAAGCCAATAATTATATTTTTTGTGTTCCCCTTTATTTAGAATAGTATCGAATAGTACCGAAAAGTATCGAAATAATTTTGGTACCGGTATCGGGATAACACTAGTGTGTATATATGAGTTTATATGTATGTATATATGTGTATTTATATATGTATGTGTATATATGTATGTGTATATATACACTATATTCATATGTATGCCCTAGGCAAGATTTTAGGTGGCGCCCCCCCACATCGGCAGTGAAGTGTATATACTCACAAGAAACTGAATAGCTTTGTCTTTGACCTTTTTTTTTTTTACTTACAACTATACCTAATATATAAAGGGGTGGAAAAGTGACTATTACCTGCAGGGCAAACATAGCTAACCAGAAGGCAATAACAATGTAAACAAAAAACAGCTGCTTAAAAGATCTAATACAAATGTCCCTGAAAAATGTAAGGTGGGAGTACTGTAATTACCTAACGTTACATTATTATTTTCCATAACAATTTAGCCCCCTCCACAATATTAACCCGACGTTAAAACAGAACTAGCTATTTATTGATTAGCAATTGCCGAATCATGTGACATTAGCTTAATGCTAAAAAGCCGGGTTACTATCACATTCTGTAACAGACAAATAATTTCATGTTCGGCTCACCTACCTGCTAGGTAGGTGTCTTTTCTCGTTTCTCCTCCTCTTCTTTTCTCTTTTTTCTTCCCTGGGCACCTGACAGTTTTGGCCGTTTTGACATCTTGTGTTGATTTTTTGATGTGGTGACGTCCAAAAAGAGTCATGATACGGGAAGGGAGGGGGCGCACCGTGCGGGGGGAGAGGGGAGGGGAGGGGGCGTAATGTTGTAACAAATAATATTTCTATTAAATAGGCTTTACTTTGCATTTTAATTAACGTGGGATTATTTTTTGTATTTAGAAATAATAGTACCAACTTTTTTCTTTTTCTTTTTTTCTCTCCAAAATTTGTGGCACTGGCGTGGCGCCCCCTGATGGACGGCGCCCTTAGCATTTGCCTATACGGCCTATGCCACGGGCCGGCCCTGCATACATGTGTATTGTCGGAGGCAGATATTTACATATATCCGAATTTAAGTGTTACTTCTTTTTATTTCATTGTCATATTACAAAACAGCTAGTGTTTTTCTTCCAAATGTGGTCTTTTGGTTGTCTGCAAAACTGTGTGCTTAACCTTGAAGTGAGGAATGTTAGAGAGAGCGATAATAAGCATTTGTTTTGGCTAGAGGGACATGACTGCCAGGGGGGGAGGAAGAGAGACTTAAGAGGAGAGGGGTTTTGGTCGAGGGGGGACAGACCATAATGGCGGCGCGATAGAATGTTCTATACTGGACTGGTCTAAATGTATATATATATATGCAAAGCTTTGCAAATATATTACAAAATACCTATTCTGTCTCTGGTGGTTTTTCAACTCAGCTTTAAGTGTCGTAAAGAGCTTGGGAGCGACTTGTGACTTGAATTCCCTGGGAGGAACAACTGGTCCAAAACGCAACAGTATATATATATATATATATATATATATATATATATATATATATATTTTTTTTTTTTTTTTTTTTCAAATCCATTTTTGAAAATGAGTCGATTTAGAATTGGTATGATTAAGAATTGCGATTCGGATGCAAATAAATTTTTCTTGTGCATGCCCAGTTCTCAGTGTAACGCATTGTTTGTCACTAGAAAAAAAAAAAAAACACTATACAACTCTGTTTTTCTGAGTAATGCATATTTATTCTGCATTTTAGCCAGTAACTGCTCGCGTCCTCAGCTGTCAAATCGGGAAAAACTGCAGCATCCACTGCTTCAATCACGTAAAGTCTATATTGGGTGGACTTGAGAGGCTATGGTTGTCTCCCCATCACGTGCATGTACATGTGCCGTCATCGCCGAGTCGTACGGTAGTTATAACAACTTCTCAAATTAAGAGCCCATTTACAAGCTGGCTGACTGAAACATGAAGTGCACTCGGAGCCTTTGGCTGCAATTTAGAGGGTGGCTTTCTTATGTCCTACCTGACATTGTTCTTCCATTATTAGCCAGGCTGGAGATTGTTGCTTGCAGAGGAGAGACGCTCTGTCGTTCCACGCGTTAACGTTGTAATTGCGTGCCGCCTCCACCGTCCTGAATAAAGAAGCAATGTTTAAACTTTAAGTACATCTGAGCTACCGAATGCACCGCTGGTCATCAAACTACCGTTGGGGAAAAATACAGGATAAAGGGCTGGGCTGGGATATGCAGGGGTTTTGATACAAATTATTGTTTCACTGCTTACTGTGTCTGCTCTGATGCTTGCACGACCCTTTAAAAATAACTTTCCCGCAGCAAAAAAAAAAAAGCCCTCTCTTTATCTGAGGGTTTTTTTTAAGAGCGTAAATACAAGGCTATATGTAATATATGAATATATATACATATATTTATTTATATACAAACCCCGTTTCCATATGAGTTGGGAAATTGTGTTAGATGTAAATATAAACAGAATACAATAATTTGCAAATCCTTTTCAACCCATATTCAGTTGAATATGCTACAAAGACGACATATTTGATGTTCAAACTGATAAAAAAAATTTTTTTTTGCAAATAATCATTAACTTTAGAATTTGATGCCAGCAACACGTGACAAAGAAGTTGGGAAAGGTGGCAATAAATACTGATAAAGTTGAGGAATGCTCATCAAACACTTATTTGGAACATCCCACAGGTGGACAGGCAAATTGGGAACAGGTGGGTGCCATGATTGGGTATAAAAGCACCTTCCATTAAATGCTCAGTCATTCACAAACAAGGATGGGGCGAGGGTCACCGCTTTGTCAACAAATGCGTGAGCAAATTGTTGAACGGTTTAAGAAAAACCTTTCTCAACCAGCTATTGCAAGGAATTTAGGTATTTCACCATCTACGGTCCGTAATATCATCAAAGGGTTCAGAGAATCTGGAGAAATCCCTGCACGTAAGCAGCTAAGCCCGTGACCTTTGATCCCTCAGGCTGTACTGCATCAACAAGCGACATCAGTGTGTAAAGGATATCACCACATGGGCTCAGGAACACTTCAGAAACCCACTGTCAGTAAATACAGTTGGTCGCTACATCTGTAAGTACAAGTTAAAACTCTCCTATGCAAGGCGAAAACCGTTTATCAACAACACCCAGAAATGCCGCCGGCTTCGCTGGGCCTGAGATCATCTAAAATGGACTGATGCAAAGTGGAAAAGTGTTCTGTGGTCTGACGAGTCCACATTTCAAATTGTTTTTGGAAACTGTGGACGTCGTGTCCTCCGGATCAAAGAGGAAAAGAACCATCCGGATTGTTATAGGCGCAAAGTTGAAAAGCCAGCATCTGTGATAGTATGGGGGTGTATTAGTGCCCAAGACATGGGTAACTTACACATCTGTGAAGGCGCCATTAATGCTGAAAGGTACATACAGGTTTTGGAGCAACATATGTTGCCATCCAAGCAACGTTACCACGGACGCCCCTGCTTATTTCAGCAAGACAATGCCAAGCCACGTGTTACATCAACGTGGCAGCCATGAAATTCTAAGTTAATTATTATTTGCAAAAAAAAAAATAAAGTTTGAGTTTGAACATCAAACTTTGTAGTGCATTCAATTGAATATGGGTTGAAAAAAAATTGCAAATCATTGTATTCCGTTTATAGTTACATCTAACACAATTTCCCGACTCATATGGAAACGGGGTTTGTATAACAGTAGCAAGACGGTTAAAAGACCCATAGCATCCAATTTCACTAACAAGTTCTCTGTTTAGTTTTTACGCCTGGAATGTGGCAATAAAAACAATTAGCTTTAATGAGTAATCGGTAGATACCTAACTATACTTGGAACACCCCCTTGCCATTGTGGCCCCCTCTTGGCGTGAGGTCGCCCGCAGAACCGGAGCCCATTTCCCTGCACAGACAGTGGGGATAAAGGCCTGCAAAACTGTTATTTTAGTCACAAAATGTGCATGGTTACTTTAAAAAGTGATATGGTTAACATTATGAGCAAAAAATAAATATAAAATAATCACCTTTTCCGGACTTTCCTGCTTGTGTTTTGACATGCTCTTTCAGCATTCGAGAAAAAAGATCAGTAGAAGAGGACCCAAAATAGAATGCCAGCGCCTTCTTTTTCTGTGTTTTTTTTCAGCACTTTCTCCGTTTTTCCACAGGCTCTGACTTAGTCTTTCTCCTCTCGAGGGTGTGCCTGACTTCCGTTATCGAGTCTTTCAAAATTTCAACATACAAACTCCCACCAAAAACCCTTCTGCTTTGAAGTCCGATTAATTAAAATGCAAATTACATTCCTCTCGCTTGGTCCGTCCCATTTGCCTGGATAAGTGCATACTTTATTAATCTCTTGTTCAAACCACAATTTTAGTCCGAGTTGCAGTCCTCATCTGATTTATGTTGTATTGCTTCTGTTCACTGCATTGGCCGTTTTTTTTTTTTTTGTCCAAAGATAAAGACACGTTTATAGCCCCGATGTATTCCTGAAGTCCGGTGGAGATGTCTCTAACCCCCACACATCGCAGAGCATGAGACAAAGACTGTTGTGATGTTTGAATATCACACATTTATATTGTGTTAGTCTACTGGTCAAAAGGTTGCACTCTAAATTGGTTTCTGATCGATACTGCCTTTCCCAATGTTTAACCAAAACATTCCTCTTTTGGCTAAGATCAAAATCAGATTAAGTGTTTCCAAAGGCGGGACAATTCGCATTAACCCATTCCGTCACTCGTCTCTCATTCCTAAAAGCAATATACAAACCCCGTTTCCATATGAGTTGGGAAATTGTGTTAGATGTAAATATGAACGGAATACAATGATTTGCAAATCCTTTTCAACCCATATTCAATTGAATGCACTACAAAGACAACATATTTGATGTTCAAACTCATAAACTTTATTTATTTTTTTTGCAAATAATAATTAACTTAGAATTTCATGGCTGCAACACGTGCCAAAGTAGTTGGGAAAGGGCATGTTCACCACTGTGTTACATGGCTTTTCCTTTTAACAACACTCAGTAAACGTTTGGGAACTGAGGAGACACATTTTTTAAGCTTCTCAGGTGGAATTCTTTCCCATTCTTGCTTGATGTACAGCTTAAGTTGTTCAACAGTCCGGGGGTCTCCGTTGTGGTATTTTAGGCTTCATAATGCGCCACACATTTTCAATGGGAGACAGGTCTGGACTACAGGCAGGCCAGTCTAGTACCCGCACTCTTTTACTATGAAGCCACGTTGATGTAACACATGGCTTGGCATTGTCTTGCTGAAATAAGCAGGGGCGTCCATGGTAACGTTGCTTGGATGGCAACATATGTTGCTCCAAAACCTGTATGTACCTTTCAGCATTAATGGCGCCTTCACAGATGTGTAAGTTACCCATGTCTTGGGCACTAATACACCCCCATACCATCACAGATGCTGGCTTTTCAACTTTGCGCTTATAACAATCCGGATGGTTCTTTTCCTCTTTGGTCCGGAGGACACGACGTCCACAGTTCCCAAAAACAATTTTAAGTGTGCACTCGTCAGACCACGGAACACTTTTCCACTTTGTATCAGTCCATCTTAGATGAGCTCAGGCCCAGCGAAGCCCACGGCGTTTCTGGGTGTTGTTGATAAACGGTTTTCGCCTTGCATAGGAGAGTTTTAACTTGCACTTACAGATGTAGCGACCAACTGTAGTTACTGACAGTGGGTTTCTGAAGTGTTCCTGAGCCCATGTGGTGATATCCTTTACACACTGATGTCGCTTGTTGATGCAGTACAGCCTGAGGGATCGAAGGTCACAGGCTTAGCTGCTTACGTGCAGTGATTTCTCCAGATTCTCCGAACCCTTTGATGATATTACGGACCGTAGATGGTGAAATCCCTAAATTCGTTGCAATAGCTGGTTCAGAAAGGTTTTTCTTAAATTGTTCAACAATTTGCTCACGCATTTGTTGACAAAGTGGTGACCCTCGCCCCATCCTTGTTTGTGAATGACTGAGCATTTCATGGAATCTACTTTTATACCCAATCATGGCACCCACCTGTTCCCAATTTGCCTGTTCCTCAACTTTATCAGTATTTATTGCCACCTTTCCCAACTTCTTTGTCACGTGTTGCTGTCATCAAATTCTAAAGTTAATGAGTATTTGCAGAAATGTTTTTTTTAATCAGTTTGAACATCAAATATGTTGTTTTTGTAGCATATTCAACTGAATATGGGTTGAAACTGATTTGCAAATCATTGTATTCCGTTTATATTTACATCTAACACAATTTCCCAACTCATATGGAAACGGGGTTTGTAAGATCTGAAAGTGTTTTTGTCTCTCTCTCTCTCTCTTCTTGCTTTCTTCCTCCTTTCTGTAGCAGCGTAAAACGTTCTTCTCCTTTGTGAACTGATGTTATATATACTTAAAGATCCTATTCTTTTTTTTGGTCATTTCTTTATGGAAATTTGACGCTGTCAAAGTCGCAATACATACAATATGATGATAGTATTAAAAGCTCTATCGTCGGCCAAATTTATATCAATATATTTATACGATATATATTAAATATTAATTTGTTTTGCAAATCAAATATCGTGACTAGGGATGAAGGCGCTTCCAAAACCCAAACTACACAATGTCTACCATGTCTATTTTGGTAGGAATCTTACCTTGAGACACCATCATTAGGTCCACAACTCTGAAGTAAATGCCAGTGTTGTCAGCATTAAAATGAGTCCTTTCATTTATATGTTGCTACAGTAAAAGTGAATTTCTGATCATGTTATTTTCCTCCCAGGCTGTGTGGAGCTCATTTCGTTTAATACTGTATGCTACAGTTACTTTTACACAGGAGGTGGTTTTAATATCATATTAGTCAATGATATATGAGGATATTAAAGCTTAATGGACTCTAATGGTTAAATATATGACAAGTTGGTCTTATTAAAGGCTCTTGTAAGACCGAAGAGCATTCAACATTAAATAGGGGTCGGTAGGTTTACAGTAAGTGTTAGGTCGTTTGACAGGTACCAATAAGTTGGAGCTTAATGTCGTCGGGGTCTACGCACTACTTGGAGACAGTGTCCCTGCGGATCAGTTAACATAATGCGTCACTTGTGCAAACCTTTCTGGGTTTTTTTTTTTAAGAGTAATTCCTCTGCTTCCAGTGTCTGAAGGAGGTAATTAAACTGAGACGCTCCCAATGGGGGATTGGAACCTGCCGCCATGATGTCTTGTTTCCTTGCAACAGCCGCATGCCTCTGAATACGCAGGTTGTCGCGGGAAACCACACAAGGAAATGAACGGCCTCGAGACGACTGGTGTAGAATCTGGCACATATCATGTTACAAAAAAGATCACAAATAATGTTGGGTGTAGACATACTTGCCGACCCTCCCGGATTTTCCGGGAGACTCCCGAAATTCAGCGCCTCTCCCGAAAACCTCCCGGGACAAATTTTCTCCCGAAAATCTCCCGAAATTCAGGCGGAGCTGGAAGCCACGCCCCCTCCAGCTCCATGCGGACCTGAGTGACGTCAGGTGCGCAACACCACGTTAATCGTTGGCCAACCAAAAAGTAACCCCAGTACGCTATAGCCAACATTCACCAGGAGATGGCAACAGACAAACAGAGATAACTCTATTACATTATTCCCCTTTTAGAAATGTATAGAAGTTACTCAAAATAAATAAACAACCCAACCAAAAAAATGCAGCAGCTCAATTAAAAAACTGTACTTAAGCCACATTCTTTTTTCTTTTTTTTTAGTACTGAACTCTTAACCCTTTTCTGTAAAAAAAATAACATGCTTATTATACAAACAGTATTTGTACACCTTTAACACAGATTTTTATACTGTCTTCAGAGATTCAGTTTTTTTGGTGGTACTCGAAACCTTTCTGGGTACCTGCGAAAGGGTGTTCAGCATGGTTAGAAAAATAGTGACAGAGAATAGAACAAGGATGGACAATTCAACCCTTAACTCAACAATGAGTAGATGAGTGTTATGTGTGTGTACATGTGTAAATAAATGAACACTGAAATTCAAGTATTTATTTTATTTATTTATATATATATATTGTATACATACATGTATATATATATATATATATATATATATATATATATATATATATATATATATATATATATATATATATATATATATATAAAATAAATATATATATATATATATATATATATATATATATAAAATAAATATATATATACAGCTAGAATTTACTGAAAGTCAAGTATTTCTTATATATATATATATATATATATATATATATATATATATATATATATATATATATATATATATATATATATATATATATATATATATATACATGTACATATATATATGAAATACTTGACTTGGTGAATTCTAGCTGTAAATATACTCCTCCCCTCTTAGCCCCGCCCCCAACCACGCCCCCGCCCCACCCCGACCATGCCCCCCACCTCCCGAAATCGGAGGTCTCAAGGTTGGCAAGTATGGGTGTAGAGAACATTCAAACTAGAGATGCTTTAAAATGTAATATCGGAAATGATCGATATCGGTTTCAAAATTATCGGTATCGGTTTCAAAAAGTAAAATGTATGACTTTTTAAAACGCCGCTGTGTACACGGACATAGGGAGAAGTACAGAGCGCCAATTAATCTTAAAGGCACTGCCTTTGCGTGCCGGCCCAGTCACATAATATCTACGGCTTTTTACACACACAAGTGAATGCAAGGCATTCTTGGTCAACAGCCATACAGGTCACACTGAGGGTGGCCGTATAAACAACTTTAACACTGTTACAAATATGCGCCACACTGTGAACCCACACCAAGCAAGAATGACAAACACATTTCGGGAGAACATCCGCACCGTAACACAACATAAACACAACAGAACAAATACCCAGAAGCCCTTGCAGCACTAACTCTTCCGGGACGCTACAATATACACCCCCGCCCCCCCCCCCCCCCCCCCCACACACACACACACACCTCAACCTCCTCATGCTCTCATGTCCCAAATTCCAAGTTGCTGTTTTTTAGGCATGTTAAAAAAAATAATGCACTTTGTGACTTCAATAATAAATATGGCAGTGCCATGTTGGCATTTTTTTTTCCATAACTTGAGTTGATTTATTTTGGAAAACCTTGTTACATTTTTTAATGCATCCAGCGGGGCATCACAACAAAATTAGGCATAATAATGTGTTAATTCCACAACTGTATATATCGGTATTGGTTGATATCGGAATCGGTAATTTTGAGTTGGACAATACCGGAATATCGGATATCGGCAAAAAACCCATTATCGGACATCTCTAATTCAAACCCTTTATTTATTGAGTCGAAAATATTGAAATTCCGCAATATAGTGAATTTGCAAACGGCTAAAATTATGCACAAAGCAAACTTAAACCTGCTACCCAAGAATGCACAACATTTCGAGAAATACAACCTCAGAGATAAATGCAACTTAAAATATTTCTATGCACGTACAACACTTAAAACCTTTATTATATCAGTATGTGGAGTTAAATTGTGGAATAGATTAAGTAAAGAAATCAATGTACTAGTGTTGCCCCGATACCAATATTATGCATTTCGATACTTTTCGGTACTTTTCGATACTTTTCTAAATAAAGGGGACCGCAAAAAATTGCATTATTGGCTTTATTTTAACAAAAAAATCTTACAGTACATTAAACATATGTTGTTTATTGCAATCGAAGAATAATTTTGTCCTTAAATAAAATAGTGAACATACAAACCCCGTTTCCATATGAGTTGGGAAATTGTGTTAGATGTAAATATAAACGGAATACAATGATTTGCAAATCCTTTTCAACCCATATTCAGTTGAATGCACTACAAAGACAACATATTTGATGTTCAAACTCATAAACCTTTTTTTTTTTTTGCAAATAATAACTAACTTGGAATTTCATGGCTGCAACACGTGCCAAAGTAGTTGGGAAAGGGCATGTTCACCACTGTGTTACATGGCCTTTCCTTTTAACAACACTCAGTAAACGTTTGGGAACTGAGGAGACACATTTTTTAAGCTTCTCAGGTGGAATTATTTCCCATTCTTGCTTGATGTACAGCTTAAGTTGTTCAACAGTCCGGGGGTCTCCGTTGTGGTATTTTAGGCTTCATAATGCGCCACACATTTTCAATGGGAGACAGGTCTGGACTACAGGCAGGCCAGTTTAGTACCCACACTCTTTTACTATGAAGCCACGTTGATGTAACACGTGGCTTGGCATTGTCTTGCTGAAATAAGCAGGGGCGTCCATGGTAACGTTGCTTGGATGGCAACATATGTTGCTCCAAAACCTGTATGTACCTTTCAGCATTAATAACGCCTTCACAGATGTGTAAGTTACCCATGTCTTGGGCACTAATACACCCCCATACCATCACAGATGCTGGCTTTTCAACTTTGCACCTATAACAATCCGGATGGTTATTTTCCTCTTTGGTCCGGAGGACACGACGTCCACAGTTTACAAAAACAATTTGAAATGTGGACTCGTCAGACCACAGAACACTTTTCCACTTTGTATCAGTCCATCTTAGATGAGCTAAGGCCCAGCGAAGCCGACGGCGTTTCTGGGTGTTGTTGATAAACGGTTTTCGCCTTGCATAGGAGAGTTTTAATTTGCATTTACAGATGTAGCGACCAACTGTAGTTACTGATAGTGGGTTTCTGAAGTGTTCCTGAGCCCATGTGGTGATATCCTTTACACACTGATGTCGTTCGTTGATGCAGTACAGCCTGAGGGATCGAAGGTCACGGGCTTAGCTGCTCACGTGCAGTGATTTCTCCAGATTCTCTGAACCCTTTGATGATATTACGGACCGTAGATGGTGAAATCCCTCAATTCCTTTCAATAGCTGGTTGAGAAAGGTTTTTCTTAAACTGTTCAACAATTCGCTCACGCATTTGTTGACAAAGTGGTGACCGTCGCCCCATCCTTGTTTGTGAATGACTGAGCATTTCATGGAATCTACTTTTATACCCAATCATGGCACCCACCTGTTCCCAATTTGCCTGTTCACCTGTGGGATGTTCCAAATAATTGTTTGATGAGCATTCCTCAACTTTATCAGTATTTATTGCCACCTTTCCCAACTTCTTTGTCACGTGTTGCTGGCATCAAATTCTAAAGTTAATGATTATTTGCACAAAAAAAAAAAAAAGTTTATCAGTTTGAACATCAAATATGTTGTCTTTGTAGCATATTCAACTGAATATGGGTTGAAAAGGATTCGCAAATCATTGTATTCCGTTTATATTTACATCTAACACAATTTCCCAACTCGTATGGAAACGGGGTTTGTAAGATCTGAAAGTGTTTTTGTCTCTCTCTCTTCTTGCTTTCTTCCTCCTTTCTGTAGCAGCGTAAAACGTTCTTCTCCTTTGTGAACTGATGTTATATATACTTAAAGATCCTATTCTTTTTTTTGGTCATTTCTTTATGGAAATTTGACGCTGTCAAAGTCGCAATACATACAACATGATGATAGTATTAAAAGCTCTATCCTCGGCCAAATTTATATCAATATATTTATACGATATATTTTAATTATTAATATTGTGAACACTGAATCGATTCGTGAGGTACTTAAGATGGCGAACTCTTTTTGTTAGTGAGCTAACGTTTTTCCATCCGACACGTCAATTAGTCGACGGGTTGTTGACTATGGCAACTTTACCTTTTAACGCCTCATTTTTTCTTATCTCTACAGGACCAAGGAAAAGTCGGTGTTACCTTCAACATTGGGACGGTGGACATCAGTGTCAAGGAGTTGACCACATCCATAAACGATGGCAAATACCATTTGGTTCGATTCACCAGGAACGGAGGCAACGCCACCTTACAGGTTGACAACTGGCCAGTCAATGAGCACTTCCCCTCAGGTACTCTCTCCTTTATGTACAGCTACAAGGATTTGTGGTGATTTATAGTTTGGACATCTCTGGACTCCACCTGTTTGTAGAATCCAAGGCTGAAGTATAAAAAGCATATCGTCGCTTAAACCGTCTTCCAAGCATTGATTGTGCGACATCTAGCCAAATCCTTTCAGGAATGGGACTGAAAGACTCCCAACAGATGTTTGGACTGTGGATAAGGGAGAAGATAGCGGCGTGTGTTAGAAGTGGCCTTTTGGCCAGATAAAGCCGCTGTCTGCCTCTATCTCGGCAGAAACAGCCACGGAATATAAATGGGGTCATCAAATAGAGCCCACTTCGTCCGCAGGGCTCTGGCATTCCCTTGATTAGGAACTTTGGAACTCTAAGGTTCGGCTCAGCTTGCTATCTGGCTGACGGTGAGAAAGGTGGGAATGAGGAAATATTGAGTATCTGCTTAAAAGACTAATAAGGGAAGTAGTTTGCTCTCCGGTTCTTGTTAATTCTGCCCAAAGTTTATTTATGTCTGGGGAAACACAAGGGACGTGTGCCAGACGGGGATCTTCCGTTCCAAAAACGGACGCCCTCAAGGACCAAGCAATCGAGTTGTTTCTGTGCTGATTTGCAGGGAGTCCATTAAAACTGCCAGACCTCTGAGATGTTGACACATGCCTCTGATCTGGGCTTGTGGGCGTGAAGATCTGGGCTACAACTCGTTGTCTTTCTCGCGTGAATCACCGCAAATACCCATTGGGAAGTGGTTGAAGTTTGGGATGACTGAGCCATGGCATCCAGTAATACGGCGGGAAACTGTATCACGATGTAAGTGATTTATGTCGATAAATATTGGTATTTTTTTCTGACCTAAGGAAAAAAAAGACATTTTTATTTCAAATCTCTCAGCTATCTAGTGCAAAAATAAGGAATATGTCAGAAATGCTTAATAAAGTAGTAAGAAAATAGTGTGAAAATGTAAACATAAAGAAACCTGAGAAGAACTATTGTATTTTCTGCAGGTTACGTGTAGGGATGTCCCGATCCAGGTTTTTGCACTTCCGATCCGATACCGATATTGTTTTTGCATTTCCGATCCGATACCGATACTGACCGATACTGGCCTATCCGAGCATGTATTAAAGTTTAAAGTTATTTAGCCTACTTAGTTGTCAGAATCATGTTGAAAAGGGTTTTAGTACTCTTGATAACAACTAGCCAGCTGAATTAGGGGAGTTTGAATAATACACAATGGTTGGTAACAAGAAACTGACCTGTTTATTCAAGGATAAACACAAAATAGACAAAATTATACATGACAAACAGAAATGGCATCATTGAACTTAGGGCTGGGCGATACGGCCTTTTTTTAATATTGCGATATTTTAAGGCCATATTGCGATACACGATATATATCTCGATATTTTTGCCTTAGCCTTGAATGAACACTTGATGCATATAATCACAGCAGTATGATGATTCTATGTGTTTTGATTGATTGATTGAGACTTTTATTAGTAGGTTGCACAGTGAAGTACATATTACGTACAATTGACCACTAAATAGTAACACCCCCATAAGTTTTTCAACTTGTTTAAGTCGGGGTCCACTTAAATTGATTCATGATACAGATATATACTATCAGATATATACTATCATCATAATACAGTCATCACACAAGATAATCACATTGAATTATTTACATTATTTATAATCCAGGGTGTGGAGGGGGGCGCCGGATGTAAGTGTCAAAAAGACAGCCAAAAGAGTTTGATATGAGAATAAATCTAAAGTTAAAATATAGGGTAGAAATGCACCCATTTGCAGGAAATGTAGTCTTGATTTTCAAAATGTTCTTTCAAGGCTTGCATGTCTACATTAAAACATTCTTCTTCATACTGCATTAATATATGCTACTTTTAAACTTCCATGCAGAGAAGGAAATCACAACTAAAAAAATCACTAATTTTTTCATACGGTGTTGATGTGGAAATTTTTGCCTCGGCATTTTGATGGTGTGGGCGTGTGGCACCGAATGGAGATAAGCGTCTCGACAGACGTCACAATATTTGAACAATGATGACGAAAACTGTTTTCTCTGTCGTGTCCGTGTGTCGAAAATTGTTATGCGCTTATTTTTTTATTTGATTTTGTGCGTGGCATAGATTTGCCGTGCGCAGAGGACGCTTGAGCAGGCGCGCACCTTAGAGGCTGCGCTAGCATCACAGCTAACGTTAGCCATGCCGCTACCTCGCTCTCTGCTGGGAGAGGACGTATACGTATGTGACGTATGATGTGACAGTATGTGACGTATGACGTGACAGTATGTGACGTGTGTAAGAAGGTGCGCTCGCTGTCTGTAAGAGGGAGACACAGGAAAGAGTGAGAAGAGCCTGTCGTGTAATGCCAGCAGCTAAAAGCAACTGCGTGAGAATTGTGGATGTGTTGAAGGTGTGCTGGAAAATGCGGAACGGAAATTATGCAGCAGCAGAAAAGTGGATTGTATTATTTAAATAGGTGCGTTGGAAAACACGGACCGGGGTTTTTTTTTAAACTGGATCTGGATCGGCATTTTCCCATGCCTTGCCGATACGCAATTTTTGGCAAATATCGGCAGCCGATCCGATCCAAATATCGGATCGGGACATCCCTAGTTTCGTGGCAGGACGTTAAATCTGTGCTCTAAAGCATGGGCGTCAAACTCTGGCCCGCGGGCCAAATTTGGCCCGCCGCGTAATTTCACTTGGCCCTTGAGGCGATATCAAATTAACACGAGACCTGGCCCGCCGATTATATTCACCGCTAATTCTCATACTTGCCAACCATCCCGGGAGACTCCCAAATTTCAGTGCCACTCCCAAACATCGTCACGTCCGCTTTTCACCCAGCCCAGCAAGGGCTGGCCCAGTCACATAATATGTGCGGCTTCTGCACCGACACACAAGTAAATGCAATGCATACTTGGCCAACAATGATACAGGTTACACTGACGGTGCCCGTATAAATAATTTTAACACTGTTCGAAATATGCGCCACACTGTGAATCCACACCAAACAAGAATGACAAACACATTTCGGGAGAACATCCGCACCGTAACACAACATAAACACAACAAAACAAATACCCAGAATCAATGTTAAAGTTATTTATACTGGCACTGTCAGTGTAACCTGTATCGCTGTTGGCCAAGTATGTGTTGCATTTTAAGGTGTAGGAAACATTTATCATCGCCTATATGTGTCGTTTCTGTAATTTCAATAGTGACCTATTTGGCCGAAGTCCCTCGGAGGAGTTCGTTAAAGTCCGACCTTTTTTATGGCCGAAAAATGGCGAAAAACATCAGAGATAAAATTTGTCGCCACACCACGCCAATGTTTTATGGTGTAGGAAACATTTATCATCGCCTATATGTGTCGTTTCTGTAATTTCAATAGTGACTCATTTGGCCGAAGTCCCTCGGAGGAGTTCGTTAAAGTCCGACCTTTTTTTTGGCCGAAAAATGGCGAAAAACATCGGAGATAAAATTTGGCGCCACACCACGCCAATGTTTTATGGTGTAGGAAACATTTATCATCGCCTATATGTGTCGTTTCTGTAATTTCAATAGTGACTTATTTGGCCGAAGTCCCTCGGAGGAGTTCGTTAAAGTCCGATTTTTTTTTTTGGCCGAAAAATGGCGAAAAACATCGGAGATAAAATTTGGCGCCACACCACGCCAATGTTTTATGGTATAGGAAACATTTATCATCGCCTAAATGTGTCGTTTCTGTAATTTCAATAGTGACTCATTTGGCCGAAGTCCCTCGGAGGAGTTCGTTAAAGTCCGACCTTTTTTTTGGCCGAAAAATGGCGAAAAACATCAGAGATAAAATTTGGCGCCACACCACGCCAATGTTTTATGGTGTAGGAAACATTTATCATCGCCTATATGTGTCGTTTCTGTAATTTCAATAGTGACTCATTTGGCCGAAGTCCCTCGGAGGAGTTCGTTAAAGTCCGACCTTTTTTTGGGCCGAAAAATGGCGAAAAACATCAGAGATAAAATTTGGCGCCACACCACGCCAATGTTTTATGGTGTAGGAAACAATTATCATCGCCTATATGTGTAGTTTCTGTAATTTCAATAGTGACTCATTTGGCCAAAGTCCCTCGTAGGAGTTCGTTAAAGTCCGACCTTTTTTTTGGCCGAAAAATGGCGAAAAACATCGAAGATAAAGTTTGGCGCCATACCACGCCAACATTTTATGGTGGAGGAAACATTTATCATCGCCTATATGTGTCGTTTCTGTAATTTCAATAGTGACTTATTTGGCCGAAGTCCCTCGGAGGAGTTCGTTAAAGTCCGACCTTTTTTATGGCCGTAAAATGGCGAAAAACATCAGGGATAAAATTTGGCGCCACACCACGCCAATGTTTTATGGTGTAGGAAAAATGTATCATCGCCTATATGTCTCATTTCTGTAATTTCAATAGTGACTAATTTGGCCGAAGTCCCTCGGAGGAGTTCGTTAAAGTCCGACCTTTTTTCTGTCCGAAAAATGGCGAAAAACATCGGAGATAAAATTTGGCGCCACACCACGCCAATGTTTTATGGTGTAGGAAACATTTATCATCGCCTATATGTGTCGTTTCTGTAATTTCAATAGTGACTTATTTGGCCGAAGTCCCTCGGAGGAGTTCGTTAAAGTCCGACCTTTTTTTTGGCCGAAAAATGGCGAAAAACATCGGAGATAAAATTTGGCGCCACACCACGCCAATGTTTTATGGTGTAGGAAACATTTATCATCGCCTATATGTGTCGTTTCTGTAATTTCAATAGTGACTCATTTGGCCGAAGTCCCTAGGAGGAATTCGTTAAAGTACGATGCTTTTTTTCAACGTAAAATGGAGGACGAGAACTAAGATGTTCCTCTTCCTTCTCAGGTATGGGTTCCTGAAACTTGTATGTGCGTCCCGTCATGATAGACGTCGGTTTTCGTTTCGATACATGAAACTGGTAGGAGGGGCTCATTTTTTTCCAAATTTTAAAGATTGCGCTAGAGAGACAATTTTGAAATTTCATTTTCGGGACCCCAAAAATATAAATATTTTTCGCCATACCTGATGCGCCCGCAAAATATGATGATTTTTTTTACACATGTTAATAAGGGCCTTTAAAAATGTGTCGAAATGTATGAAAGAAAAAAAACGCAGCAATTTCAGCTGGGCTCTTGCGGGGCCCTAACAATAATGGATTATATTTTCAGGGTGTTCCAGAAGTCTTGGGCACATTTTTAACAATGAATATCTGGAAAACTATTAATCTCTTTAGGCCCAAGCTGTTTGTTTACATGCTTTTTTTATTTATCTTTGCTATTTGGGCTTATTAGACCCTAATTAGAATGAAAACTAAAAATCATCTTTTTATATGATGTACTTAGTCCATAAGTACACTAATGTGTACTTCATGTGTAGTGACATGCAAATTTTTATTTTTACACTTATTTTTCCAAATTCCATTGTATGTTATACTCTTCTGACACCACCAGATGGCAGTATAAGTGTCCATATGTCGACATAAGACCCCAATTCAGTAGTGTACACAATTTTGGAAATAAGAGCTAAAAGGTGCTGTCCACGCATGTGGCCACTAAGGCCTTTAGAGGTTAAGAATATAAAAACGCATCTGGTATATTTCTGAAAACTTGCCATCTCAAATTTCAAAGATGTTCAACGTGAGCACCATTGGTCACACGGCACACATCAAGCCGACAGTCCAATCCTTGCCAAACGTGTTTGAGCATCGTGTTTTGTGAATTCAAGGACAACAAAACGCCTTTTCTGGTTGAGTGAACGCCATAACTGGATCGGGAAAAAATCTGGAAAAATCAATAGCATTACAAAAAACTTAATGAATTTAGTTTTAAAATGGTACCATATTCATCTTACCACCATTCATAGTTCTTGAAATGTGCCCAAGACTTCTGGAACACCCTGTATGTAGCGCTTTTCTAGAAGGCATCACTCACTCCACGTTGATGGTGGTAAGCTAGGTTTGTAGCCACAAGTGCCCTGGGCTAGACTGCCGGAGGGAGGCGTGGCCGACCACCGCCAAACGTTAATGCACATTTCTGCACCAGTGTGAACGGCGCTGGACGCAAGGTGGTTGGTCTTGGCCGTGACTCGGACGGTGGAAGCCATACTTGCCAACCCTCCCGAATTTTCCGGGAGACTCCCGAATTTCAGTGCCTCTCCCGAAAATCTCCCGGGACAACCATTCTCCCGAATATCTCCCGATTTCCAGCCGGACTTAAGGCGCGCCCCCTCCAGGTCCGTGCGGACCTGAGTGAGGACAGCCTGTCGTCACGTCCGCTTGGCCAACCAAAAAGTAACCACAGAACACAATACCGTATAGTGTTCTGTGGTTACTTTTTGGTTGGCCAACGGTTTACGTTGTATTGCGCACCCTGACGGCAAGTGTGGGAGTCGGTTCTGAAGTATGAAGTAAAGAGACGGAACTTCGTCACCTCGCCTGGTTATTGACTCCAACCCAGAATATTACACTGCCCATACCTATGATCCTTCAAAGGCTGTGCTACTGGCTGCAAAGCATTGCACTTTCAAATACAACAATGAGTAGAGAGGAGTGTTATGTGTGTATATGTGTAAATAAATGAACACTGAAATTCAAGTATTTGTTTTATTTATATATATATATATATATATATATATAATTCACTGAAAGTCAAGTATTTATTTTATTTATTTATATATATAAGAAATACTTTAATTTCAGTGAATTCTAGCTCTAGATATACTCCTCCCCCCTTAACCCCCCCGCCCCCCCAATCTCCCGAATTTGGAGGTCTCAAGGTTGGCAAGTACGGCGGAAGCTGGTATAGAACCCGGAACCCTCAAGTGGCTGGCACCTCCGCTCTACCATCTGAGCCACACCACTCCCTCTCTAAATTGAACACCACCTCAGATGTAGAAAAATACCAAAGAGGTTCTTTGTTTTCATAGCAAAGCGAAAGGGAAGTATGAAAATACTGTCCTCTTTAACCCCGGTGCAAAATTCAAATAGGCTTTATTCCATGTTACTTCTCGCCTTTTAATCCCAGCATGCCTCCAGCAATCTCCCCCAGCTGCACGCCATCGCCATTGCACTCCTCCCCCTGTCGTGACCTGGCACTCTGGTTTTAGTTTGGTTCAGTGCCATGCAGGTGACGCTAATCCCTTCTGTCTCCGGCTTTCTTTTGCCACGGGGTGCCCTTTGCTTTTCCTCCACCGTAAGATCAAGTGCTTTATTGTGCGTTATTCAGCGCATGGCAGTTGTATGATGCGTGACGTTGTCACTCACAACTCTTGAGGACCAGCGCCCTTAACCCAGATTCTGTTGGATGTCAAAAGAAACTTGACGATGAGACCATCCCGCTTCTGACACCATCTGCCAGCAATTTATCGACACTAAAATTGTGATATGTCATTGCAAACTTTTTGGCATGACCCCGTTCCAAAAATTTGGACTATATTTTGGGGGGGTTGAGGGGCGGGGTTTGGTAGTAGCGGGGGGTGTATATTGTAGCGTCTCGGAAGAGTTAGTGCTGCAAGGGGTTCTGGGTATTTGTTCTGTTGTGTTTATGTTGTGTTACGGTGCGGATGTTCTCCCGAAACGTCTTTGTCATTCTTGTTTGGTGTGGGTTCACAGTGTGGCACATGTTTGTAACAGTGTTAAAGTTGTTTATACGGCCACCCTCAGTGTGACCTGTATGGCTTTTGATCAAGTATGCCTCGCATTCACTTATGTGTGTGAAAAAACTGCATATATTACGTGACTGGGCCGGCACGCTGTTTGTACGGAGGAAATGCGGACGTGACGACAAGTTGTAGAGGACGCTAAGGCAGTGCCTTTAAGGCACGCCCCCAATATTGTTGTTCGGGTGGAAATCGGGAGAAATTCGGGAGAATGGTTGCCCCGGAAGATTTTCGGGAGGGGCACTGAAATTCAGGAGTTTTTCCGGGAAAATCGGGAGGGTTGGCAAGTATGCCTCAAACGCACCGTCCCAATTCTGACACTGGTGTTGGCAAACAACACCCTAGACTGGTCGCGAGTCGATTAAAGAAGTATAATAATATACAATAATAAAATGCATTTATTTCAGACATATCTCCACAAATGCAACCTGTTGGCCCTCGATCATAAACACATTAAAATGGGTCCGTGAAAGTACCGTAAATTCCGGATTATAAACCGCTACTTTTTTTCCTACGCTTTGAAATCTGCGGCGTCCGGCTGATTTATGGATTTTTCGTCGCTAAGTGCCAGAATGTTTTGTGTTCATTTGTTTTCTTTAAAATGTACTTCCTGTTTTAATGTCTTGAACCGTCCATAGCGTTTCTACTCGCATGCATTCCTCATTCATCACTCCAAGCAACGTTTGTACGTTTTACAATATAACTAAAACAATTCCTACTTACTAAACCGTCACATGTGTGATGTCTGTAGGAGTGTTGTCATGCATATTTGTATGATGCTTTAGTAAGTATGAATTGTTTTAGTTCTATTGTAACTAGAGATGTCCGATAATGGCTTTTTTGCCGATATCCGATATTGTCCAACTCTTAATTACCGATTCCGATATCAACCGACACTGATATATACAGTCGTGGAATTAACACATTATTATGCCTAATTTTGTTGTAATGCCCCGCTGGATGCATTAAACAATGTAACAAGGTTTTCCAAAAGAAATCAACTCAAGTTATGGAAAAAAATGCCAACATGGCACTGCCATATTTATTATTGAAGTCACAAAGTGCATTTTTTTTTTTAAACATGCCTCAAAACAGCAGCTTGGAATTTGGGACATGAGGAGGTTGAGGTGGGCGGGGTTGGGGGGGGGGGGGGGGGTAGCGGGGGGTGTATATTGTGGCGTCCCGGAAGAGTTAGTGCTGCAAGGGGTTCTGGGTATTTGTTCTGTTGTGTTTATGTTGTGTTACGGTGCGGATGTCCTCCCAAAATGTGTTTGTCATTCTTGTTTGGTGTGGGTTCACAGTGTGGCGCATATTTGTAACAGTGTTAAAGTTGTTTATACGGCCACCCTCAGTGTGACCTGTATGGCTTTTGACCAAGTATGCGTGTCTCGATTGGTAGAGCAGCCGTGCCCGCAACTTGAGGGTTCCAGCTTCGATCCCCCTTTCCGCCATCCTATTCACTGACGTTGTGTCCTTAGGCAAGGTATTTTACCCACCTGCTCCCAGTGCCACCCACACTGGTTTAAATGTAACTTAGATATTGGGTTTCACTATGTAAAGAGCTTTGAGTCCCTAGAGAAAAGCGTATATAAGTATAATTCACTTCACTTAATTGTTACATGTATGGTATACATGTAAGTAAAAAGAGCAAAAAGACTTAATATAATTATAAACAGGTAAAAAAAAATGTGATACCAATTTTGAAAAGTTTAAGTATGTGGTTGATATTTAGATTTTTTTTTTAATGTAATGCTACAAACCGACATAATTTTGTTTATTTTAATACTTATAATACGTTTTTGGATTAAAAACATTAAACAACTATTAATTGTTATTACTAGGGATGTCCGATAATAGCTTTTTGCCGATATCCGATATTGTCCAGCTCTTAATTACCGATACCGATATCAACAGATACCGATAGCAACCGATATATGCAGTCGTGGAATTAACACATTATTATGCCTAATTTGGACAACCAGGTATGGTGAAGATAAGGTCCTTTTTTTTTTAAATTAATAAAATTAGATAAATAAATTAAAAACATTTTCTTGAATATAAAAGAAAGTAAAACAATTTAAAAATAGTTACATAGAAACTAGTAATTAATGAAAATGAGTAAAATTAACTGTTAAAGGTTAGTACTATTAGTGGACCAGCAGCATGCACAATCATGTGTGCTTACGGACTGTATCCCTTGCAGACTGTATTGATATATATTGATATGTAATGTAGGAACCAGAATATTAATAACAGAAAGAAACAACTCTTTTGTGTGAATGAGTGGAGGAGGGAGGTTTTTTGGGTTGTATCTTGTGTTTTTTATGTTGATTTAATTTAAAAAAAAAAAAAAAAAAAAAACGATACCGATAATTTAAAAAAAACGATACCGATAATTTCCGATATTACATTTTAAAGCATTTATCGGCCGATAATATCGGCCTGACATTTCACTTTTTTTTCTCTTTTTTTTTTTTGCAAAGACTAATCCATAAATTAGCTGCACCGTCTTATAAGCCGCAGGGTTCAAAGTGTAGTCAGTAATTTATGGTATTCTTACCGCAGCATCTTTTTCGCTGATACATTAGAAGAAACACTTCCTCGGGTTCCTTATCACAATAAAATTGTATCCGCATGTCCATCCATCCATCCATTTTCTACCGCTTATTCCCTTTGGGGTTGCGGGGGCCGCTGGAGCCTATCTCAGCTACAATTGGGCGGAAGGCGGGGTACACCCTGGACAAGTCGCCACCTCATCGCAGGGCCAACACAGATAGACAGACAACATTCACACTCACATCCACACACTAGGGCCAATTTAGTGTTGCCAATCAACTTATCCCCAGGTGCATGTCTTTGGAATCCGCATGTGCGACCTTCAAAATAACGGTCCGTAGCGAAAACAGCTACACTCAACACGGTGGCAGACACACAGCGGGGTGGCTTACTTGGTATCCCGCACAGCATTCCGTGAAGATGGCACGCACGTGCACCGTGGCAAAGTACGCCCCCGGCAACCCACTGCCGCTGGTTCTGTTGGATGGACAAACCAACACATCACTGCTCCAGTCCCAATTACAATTAGTCATTTTTGTTCCTTTTCAGCCTTTTAATCGATAGCTCTGCTCCACGTTTAATGGCCACTAATTTGTCACAGCCATTTGACCTTCGCCACCTTCTTCATTATCTCAAAGTGGCCCCTCCATCGATGCGCGCTTTTATTTCCGACCCCCTCGATATTCCGTTAAATGCCCATTCAGGATGTCGGCCAGCTGGGCGCCACGTCGAAGTCCTTTGAGCATTCGAGTGTTCCAGTTGATGATTCGTCCCTTTCTTCTCCGCGTACTCGATGCACTGGCGTTTATTGTCCCGCGGGTCATTTGCGGAACAGTCGGTGTAAGTAATTAAAGTCGTACGAATGTGCCGTACAAAAATGCAATTTCAGTGGAAATTCCGCGCCAAAGCCGACCTGAAATGATAACAGTTAGCACGTCAAACACACTGCAAAAACTGAAATCTAAGTAAGATGAAATATCTCAAATAAGGGTGATATTTGCTTATTTTCTGTCTGATAAGATAATTCCTCTCACTAAGCAGATTTTATGTTAGTGTTTTACTTGTTTTAAGGGTTTTGGTCCTAAATGATCTCAGTAAGATATTACAGCTTGTTGCTGATATTTGATGACCTATATTGAGTAAAACATGCTTGAAACTAGAATATCAAGTGTTGCAAAGCTGTGTCATCAACACTCACAAGTATAAATCTACTTTTTTAAAGTAATAATTTCTTACTTAAGCATGAAAAAAAAAATCATGATGCCGAGCGCATATCATTATGTCAAGATAATGGCACTAGCATTTTTGGGCTGCAACTCGGGTTTTGTCGGCCCACGGTGGTATAAATGTAAGTAAAAAGAGCAAAAAGACTTAATAGAAGGATAAACAGGCTAAAAAAATGTGATACAAAATTTGAAAAGTTTAAGTATGTGGGTAATATTTTGATATATATTTTTTAAATGCTACAAACACACTTTTTTATTTTTTATTTTAATAAGTTTTTGGATTAAAAGCAAATATTAATTGTTGTAACATTTTTGTTATTATTATTACAATTCTTAATTTGTAAATTTATATCCTAAGTATTGTAAAGATGGGAATGGATTTGAGTTGGAGTTGCTTTATTTCTTCTTATGAGATTAACATTCTATGATTCTATATTATTTTTGAAACAAAATTTAAAAATAGAGACTTTAGACGCACCCACTAAATTTTAGAAGAAATTTTTTTTTTTTCCATGTATTAGCCGCATATATATAGGTTATTAAATGAGTTATTTACACATAAATATTTTGTAAATGTTTATTTACGTACCTTAATTGTTTCCAAACGGTGTTTGTAACACGGCAGTAAAACGGCCGATCCAACAAAACAGAAGTCGTCGTCATGGACCCACTATCTGCGCAAGCTAGCTCTCCAATCAGCAAAACAGACTCAGTAACTCCACGGTGACGTTTTGGTGAATTTACGGAGGAATTTTGTGAAACTGAAACAATACAAAAAGAATGCCATTGTAAGTTAATAATACTAAAACAGACACTCGTAAACGTGTTAGCATATTAGCCAATGCTAATGACGCTAGCGTCATAACATTACCCGTACAAATATGCATAAAAACACTCCTACAGACGTCACACATGTAAGAATTGTTTTAGTTATATTGTAAAACTTACAAACGTTGCTTGGAGCAATGAATGAAGAATCCTTCCTAGCAGAACCGCTATGGACGGTTTTACTCAAGCATTAAAACAGGAAGTATGTTTTCAACCTGCACCACCTACAGTGAGAAAACCTGTCCAAAGTGCACACACTTTCAGTGTGTATGCTTAGTTTTCTTTAAACAAACAAAAAAAAAATCCATAAATTGGCCGCACCATTTAATAAGCCGCAGGGTTCAAAGCGTAGGAAAAAAGTCTCCGCTTATAGTCCTGAATTTATGGGAAAAAAAACATATCCGGATCAAGATTTTTGTCTTTTCCTATATAAAAAAATTAAAACATTGTAAAAAAAAATATTGTTTATTTTTTGTTTTTCATACGTCTTTGTTTCAAATGCTATTGGAAGACTGTATGGATTGAATTATTCGCGCTATGAAGTCACAATGTGTGATGTGTACAGATCTAGGCCTGTGTAAACACGTGCACTGCTGCAGCCCTCTCCCCTCTAATTACCCCCAGCCCAGAATAGTTCCTCTACTCATCTCCCGTTTTTTTGGCCTCAAATTGTGTTTTATTCTGCTCCGCATCGTTCCCACAATTCTGTGTACTTTAGTGACAACCCACATTACTGCGGGGCCTTGTTTGGTTTCGGCTCAGCGAGACGCTTCCGACTTATATAACACTCCCAGTCCCTTGACTCCGTGATTTTTGGCTGGCACGACTTCTCTGCGGATCTTCCAGTCAAAGAATCGCTGGACCGAGCGAGGCCTAATTTTTGGGGGGGAAAATGGGTTTTAACGAGGGACGTTCCGATTCGGGTTCCATGCTGCCGATACCGCTCATCCATGAGTGAGATCGGACGATACCGATCACATGTATTAACTCTAAATTGTTCAATGTATTTACGGTGAGTGCTACGATATCAACACAATTTTCAAACTACTTCCTTATTCTCTTATTATGTACAATTGTACGATCAAAAGTTAAAGTCCCAACAATAGTCACACACACACACACACACACACTAGGTGTGGTGAAATTATCCTCTGCATTTGACCCATCCCCATGTTCACCCTCTGGGAGGTGAGGGGAGCAGTGAGCAGCAGCGGTGGCCGCGCTCGGGAATCATTTTGGTGATTCAACCAAAAAAACAAAGTAAATGGGATGTCCGATAATGGCTTTTTGCCGATATCCGATATTGTCCGACTCTTTAATTACCGATACCGATATCAACCGATACATACAGTCGTGGAATTAACAAATTATTATGCCTAAATTGGACAACCAGGTATGGTGAAGATAAGGTACTTTAAAAAAAATAAAAAAATAAATAAGATAAATAAATTAAAAACATTTTCTTGAATAAAAAAGAAAGTAAAACAATATAAAAACAGTTACATAGAAACTAGTAATTAATGAAAATGAGTAAAATTATGTTTATATAGGAACTTCTGATCCTAATTCAGACTCCCAAATTATTTAGTTTTCTTATTGATTTTATAATGTATATTTGTATAATGTGTGTGTTCTGAAATAGTGACAGAAAATAGAACAAGGATGGACAATTCAACCCTTAACTCAACAATGAGTAGATGAGTGTTATGTGTGTGTATACGTGTAAATAAATGAACACTGAAATTCAAGTATTTATTTTATTTATTTATATATATATATATATATATATATATATATATATATATATATATATATATATATATAGCTAGAATTTACTGAAAGTCAAGTATTTCTTATATATATATCTTAACCACGCCCCCAACCATGCCCCCCGCCCCACCCCCGACCACGCCGCCGTGCTTACGGACTGTATCCCTTGCAGACTGTATTGATATATATTGATATATAATGTAGGAACCAGAATATTAATGACTTTCTTACAATTGAGAAATAACACACAATGACAAAATCATGTTGAGCATTATCAACCATACAATTTGGTTTAACGTAGGGACGGGTATCGAATACGGTACTTTATTTTGTCACCTACTGTATCCCGCCAGTCCTACCAGGCACCGATTTTTGTAAAATCCAACGTGCCCGGTTGCCGGCTCACTCAAGCAGCACTAAGAGTGGACTCAGCCAAACTACCTCTGGGTAATGTTGCACTTTTCAATACCAACAACAATTTTGTTATCAAAAATTGCTCCAAATTACGTAAAGTAAGGCTACACTTAAAAAAAAAAATGCACTAGCTTGAGGCTAATATACAGTAGCTTTCCTATTGACATGCTACTGATTAGCGATTTTACATGGCGATTCAAACACCGTCAATTTTGTTAATGAAAACTACAACCAAGATGCACGGAAAAATCAAACAGCTGGTGTGTAATAAGCACAGTACTTACAGGATTAACACTTTTTAGGGCGCAACAAAAGACTAGACAGCAAAGACTGAACCGACCAACACACTATAAACTTGGACTTGCAACTACAATTAAAACACAGAAATGGTTTAATAAAACAATATATAATATATATATATATATATATATATATACATATGTATGTATATATATTAGGGATGTCCGATAATGGCTTTTTGCCGATATCCGATATTCCGATATTGTCCAACTCTTTAATTACCGATACCGATATCAACCGATATATACAGTCGTGGAATTAACAAATTATTATGCCTAAATTGGACAACCAGGTATGGTGAAGATAAGGTACTTTTTTTTTTAAAATAAAAAAATAAAATAAGATAAATAAATTAAAAACATTTTCTTGAATAAAAAAGAAAGTAAAACAGTATAAAAATAGTTACATAGAAACTAGTAATTAATGAAAATGAGTAAAATTAACTGTTAAAGGTTAGTACTATTAGTGGACCAGCTGCACGCACAATCATGTGTGCTTACGGACTGTATCCCTTGCAGACTGTATTGATATATATTGATATATAATGTAGGAACCAGAATATTAATAACAGAAAGAAACAACCCTTTTGTGTGAATGAGTGTGAATGAGTGTAAATGGGGGAGGAAGGTTTTTTGGGTTGGTGCACTAATTTTAAGTGTATCTTGTGTTTTTTATGTTGATTTATAAAAAAAAATAAAATAAAAAAAATAAACGATACCGATAATAAAAAAAACGATACCGATAATTTCCGATATTACATTTTAACGCATTTATCGGCCGATAAGCCGATATTATCGGACATCTCTAATTATACTTGTATAGCGCTTTTCTACCTTCAAGGTACTCCAAGCGCTTTGACACTATTTCCACATTCACCCATTCACACACACATTCACACACTGATGGCGGGAGCTGCCATGCAAGGTCCTTACCACGACCCATCAGGAGCAAGGGTGAAGTGTCTTGCTCAAGGACACAACGGACGTGACGAGGTTGGTAGAAGGTGGGGATCGAACCAGGAACCCTCAGGTTGCTGGCACGGCCACTCTCCCAACCGCGCCACGCCGTCCAAAGTCAATAGTGTGCAAAAACTAAACAAAAGCAAAAACTACTACCTGTACTCATTTAAACTACATGTTTTTTCACTCAATGTCTTTCTATGTCGAAGGAATTACTCTCGGAGTTTGTCAACATTAACAAAAACAACAATAAAAAATAATATATCCGTCCTCCTGTTGTTATAATATTCTCTCGCTAAGTATTAGTAGTATACTTGTTCATTTCCTGGTAATATCTGCTTACTTTCTGCAATAACGTATTTCCGTGTACACTTTTTAAAATGTACTACTATTTTTTACTTATGTTTTGGTGATGTTTCAAGCTAGCTAGTTTAGCGGTTAGCTTAGCTTTAGCATGCCTGCTGTGTGTAACATGTTTAGCCTCGTCCTCCAGAGATAATACTTAAGATGTTACGAAATCGAGGAAAGGAGAAACGATCGATTTTAATGTGGACGATTCACGAAACGATGGACATCGAATAGTTACATATGTTAATTGCAATTATACAGACAGTTTTAAAATGCGACATTAACGCTAATATTCTCTTAATGTTAGGTATCGGTTTTAACTAACCATGGGACAACTGCTAGCTAACTTTCTTTTAAGGTTAAAACCTCTACTAAGCAACGTAGTTTATATTCCGTAACGGAAGTGATGGTTATTAGTTTTGGAGACACATTATCGCTAGCCGCCTGTCAGCCGGGGACTAAAAATAAAGAGAGTGTCACCCAGAGTGGATCGGCTTTTGTGATCCGCATTAAAAGGGGCATTATTTGTGAATTTCGGGCACCTAGCGATTTTGATCCGATCCCTGGGTTGACGATTCGATTCAGGATCAATTCTCCGTTCAGCACGATTTTCAATTTAAACCGATTCTGTGTTTTAATAATTGTAATGAAACTTTTTCAAAACAGGTTACAGGTTAGAAAAGCTTTGTCTAGTTGCATTGAGATGGACAAAAAACGTCTTTTTAGAATTGTATTCTTGTTTTTATAAAAAAAAAAAAAAAAATGTTACGATTAAGAATAGAGATGTTCGATAATGGCTTTTTTGCCGATATTCCAATATTGCCCAACTCTTAATTACCGATTCCGATATCAACCGATACCGATATATACAGTCGTTGGAATTAACTCATTATTATGCCTAATTTTGTTGTGACGCCCCGCTGGATGCATTAAACAATGTAACAAGGTTTTACAAAATAAATCAACTCAAGTTATGGAAATAAAATGCCTACATGGCACTGCCATATTTATTATTGAAGTCACAAAGTGCATTATTTTTTTTAACATGCCTCAAAACAGCATGCTTGGAATTTGGGACATGCTCTCCCTGAGCATGGGGGGCGGGGTTGAGATGTGGGGGCGTAGGGGGTAGCGGAGGGTGTATATTGTAGCATCCCGGAAGAGTTAGTGCTGCAAGGGATTCTGGGTATTTGTTCTGTTGTGTTTATGTTGTGTTACGGTGCGGCTGTTCTCCCGAAATGTGTTTGTCATTCTTGTTTGGTGTGGGTTCGCATATTTGTAACAGTGTTAAACTTGTTTATACGGCCACCCTCAGTGTGACCTGTATGGCTGTTGACTTGCGTGTGAGAAAAGCCGTAGATATTATGTGATTGGGCCGGCACGTAATGGCAGTGCCTTCAAGGTTTATTGGCGCTCTGTACTCTATGTCCGTGTACCACTCTGTACAGCGGCGTTTTAAAAAGTCACACATTTTACTTTATGAAACCGATACCGATAATTTCCGATATTACATTTTAAAGAATTTATCGGCCGATAATATCGGCAGTCCGATATTATCGGACCTCTCTAATTAATAAGATTTGGATGTGAATCGATTCTTTTTGTGCACCCTTAGCGGTCACATACCTTTTCTTGAAAATCAGCCGATACCGATCAGTGGATCGATGGATTGGCCCAATTGACTCTTCCTATGTGTGGTCTATCATTGTTTGAACTAGAAGGGCCCTTTAAGAAGCTGGCACGCTTTTCAGAGTACTCCATCCCAGCACCGAGGCTCTATCTTTGTTTTGAAAGACCGAGTACCCCATCCATCAGGAGCCGGGTAAATCCACGCTCATCCCCCAGAGGCCAAATATGATTAACCCTCAAACAGACACCATCTCAGACTAAAGATCTGTGAGAACCTTCATCACGGCACGTTTCACAACAAGCTGAAATGTCTCGGCGGTGCCGTCGAAAGTGGACTGGATGTGGATCTCGGCGGTGGGGGTGGGGGGGATGTGGAATGGTTGGAGAGGGATTAAAGGTTGAGTGAAAAGTAGAAAATTATATCTGAATTGTAGTGAAAAGAAGGCGATTTAGCGGCGACGTGCAAGGCTGATTGCATTGAACGGAGAGAGTGAATAGCAGCCTGGAGATAAAGCCGTGGACGGCGGCAGGATGGATGGAAAGAAAATTGGGTACGTTGCCAGAGAAACTAAAGAGACAGAGATGCAAAGGTAAAAAGAAAAAAAAAAAAAAAGGTTGAAAAAGCTATATGGTGTTTATATAGCCTGCGATCGGAGCTACGGGATGATGTTTTTGGGGTAGGACCACAGTTTGTCAAATGTGTCCATCATCTCCAGATGGAGAAAATGGCGCCGAGGCCATTTTTCACTATTTTGGAGGCACTACTGGTGCGGTGATGGAAGCTCAGTGAGATAAAAACCTGAGCCACACTGCAAAAACTGAAATCTAAGTAAGATTAAATATCTCAAATAAGGGTGATCTTTGCTTATTTTCTGTCTAATAAGATAATTCTTCTCACTAAGCAGATTTTATGTTAGTCTTTTACTTTTTTTTTAAGGGTTTTGGTCCTAAATGATCTCAGTAAGATATTACAGCTTGTTGCTGAGATTTGATGACCTATATTCAATCAATCAATCAATCAATGTTTATTTATACAGCCCTAAATCACAAGTGTTTCAAAGGGCTGCACAAGCCACAACGACATCCTCGGTACAGAACCCACATAACGGCAAGGAAAAACTCACCCCAGTGGGACGTCGATGTGAATGACTATGAGAAACCTTGGAGAGGACCGCATATGTGGGTAACCCCCCCCCCCCCCCCCCCCCTCTAGGGAGACCTAATGCAATGGATGTCGAGTGGGTCTAACATAATATTGTGAGAGTACAGTCCATAGTGGATCCAGCATAACAGTAAAGAGTCCAGTCCACAGTGGGGTCAGCAGGAAACCATCCCGAGCGGAGACGGGTCAGCAACGCAGAGATGTTCCCAACCGATATACAGGCGAGCGGTCCACCCCGGGTCCTGACCCCGGACAGCCAGCACCCCATCCATGGCCACCGGACCTGTGTGTCTCCCCTTCCACAAGGGGTAGGGGGGAGCAGAGGAGAAAAGAAAAGAAACGGCAGATCAACTGGTCTAAAAAAAGAGGGGGCTATTCAAAGGCTAGAGTATACAAATGAGTTTTGAGATGGGACTTAAATGCTTCTACTGAGGTAGCATCTCTAACTGTTACCGGGAGGGCATTCCATAGTGCTGGAGCCCGAATAGAAAACGCTCTACAGCCCGCAGACTTTTTTTGGGCTCTGGGAATCACTAATAAGCCGGAGTTCTTTGAACGCAGATTTCTTGCCGGGACATATGGTACAATGCAATCGACAAGATAGGACGGAGCTAGACCGTGTAGTATTTTATACGTAAGTAGTAAAACCTTAAAGTCACATCTTAAGTGCACAGGAAGCCAGTGCAGGTGAGCCAGTATAGGCCTAATATGATCAAACTTTCTTGTTCTTGTCAAAAGTCTAGCAGCCGCATTTTGTACCAACTGTAATCTTTTAATGCTAGACATAGGGAGACCCGAAAATAATACGTTACAGTAATCGAGACGAGACGTAACGAACGCATGAATAATGATCTCAGCGTCCCTAGTGGACAAAATGGAACGAATTTTAGCGATATTACGGAGATGAAAGAAGGCCGTTTTAGTAACACTCTTAATGTGTGACTCAAAGGAGAGAGTTGGGTCGAAGATAATACCCAGATTCTTTGCCGAGTCGCTTTGTGTAATTGTTTGGTTGTCAAATGTTAAGGTGGTATTATTAAATAAATGTCGGTGTTTAGCAGGACCGATAATCAGCATTTCCGTTTTCTTAGTGTTGAGTTGCAAGAAGTTAGCGGACATCCATTGTTTAATTTCATTAAGACACGCCTCCAGCTGACTACAATCCGGCGTGTTGGTCAGCTTTAGGGGCATGTAGAGTTGGGTGTCATCAGCATGACAATGAAAGCTAACACTGTATTTGCGTATGATGTCACCTAGCGGCAGCATGTAAATACTAAAGAGTGCAGGGCCAAGAACCGAACCCTGGGGGACTCCGCACGTTACCTTAACATAGTCCGAGGTCACATTGTTATGGGAGACGCACTGCATCCTGTCAGTAAGATAAGAGTTAAACCACGACAAGGCTAAGTCTGACATACCAATACGTGTTTTGATACGCTCTAATACGCTGGCTAGTTCTATTTTAACTGACTTCTCACCCGGACTAGCGCTTCTTTGAGGATTAGCCTTTCGCTTTGTTGTTAGCCCCGCTCGGCATCCCCGCTTCTGCTTCCGCTCACACCGCTTACGTGTCTTCCGTTGACGGTCCTCGCTGGCACTTAACTCCGCTGCTTCAGAGGCCGCTGGATGTAGCCAGCGAAGTATCCCCATGCTAGCGAGGAGGTCCAAAATACACGCATCTTTCAGCCTATAAAGGCCCGATTTATCCACATCCAGAATCGTCTGTCGGTCGTATGTGATCACGAAGTGTCCACGCTGTGAGCCAGCCATGAAATAGACAGAATTGACGAGTATTTTTGCCAAATCGCTCTACACTTCCAAGAGCGTCTGCAAGCCGCTGCCATCAGTGCGCCGCCATCTTATTGAGTTAAACATGCTTGAAACACATCAACACTCACAAGTATAAAACTGCCTTTTTAAAGTAATCATTTCTTATTTCAAGCATGAAAAAAAAAATCATGATTTGAACACAATTGTGTCTCATAATTAAAACAGATCACAGCCAAATGCTGTTTTATTTTCAATGAAACAATAGAAAATACGTACTCATGTACGTATTTTAATATTTATTTATATCATATATACATATATATTTAATATATTTATATATTTATATATTTATTTATATATATATATATTTAATTATATATTTATATATTTTATTTAATATTTATTTATTTACAGTATTTTAATACTGTACAGTTGGCACAGTACAGCAAACGGAGAGTTAATATTTAGACATTTAACATGTGACATTTCTAACAATTTTGAACAGAAATAGTTCATGCACATTCAGGCAAATTCTTCAAAATTACAAATAAAACAATTTATATGCGCACTAATTGACTGAAAGAGCACGCACTTGGCGCGATGATGTCATGTTATCCATGGAAAAATGCATTTTTAGACCATATGATTTGCCTGAGCGGCGAGGAGACCCCGAGAGTAACAAGCGGTTGCCTTGTTGCCTTTCCATTAAGAAAAATAAACTAGTTTTTAGTATAAATTTGCTGGTTTCAAGAAATATAATGCCGAGCACATATCATTATGTCAAGATAATGGCACTCGCATTTACTTCATTTAAGAATATTTTTCAACATATTGAGCAAAAAGGTCTCTTTTTTTTTTCTACCAAGAAAAGTGCACTTGTTATTAGTAATAATATACTTATTTTAAGGTATTTTTGGGTTCATTGAGGTTAGCTAATTAGGGACCGCAATGTCCCTTTGGGACAGAGGACCCTATTGTATTTCGTGCGTTTTATTATTATTATTATTCCGCCGCCTCTTTGAGCTCTAATTTGACCCCCTTAACATGCTTCAAAACTCACCATATTTGACACACACATCAAGACTGGTGAAATTTGCCATCTAATCAAAAAACCAAACCCCAAAACTCAAAATTGCGCTCTAGCGCCCTCTAGGAAAAAACACAGACAAAACTGCTTGTCCGGTAGGAATGTCGTAGAGACATGAAACAAAAACCTCTATGTAGGTCTGACTTAGACCTAGATTTGACATCCTTCAGCAAAAATCAACAGGAAGTTGGCAATTCCCCCTTCAAAACAACATTTTAGTAAAAACAGTCACTTTTGCCTCTTTGACCTGTAATTTGACCCCCTTAACATGCTTCAAAACTCACCAAACTGGACACACATATCAAGACTGGCAAAAATTGCGATCTAATAAAAAAAATAAAAAATAAAAAAAAAATCAAAATTGACACAACTGCTCCTAGGAGGAAAACTCAGACAAAACTGCCTGTAACTTCCAGTAGGAATGTCTTAGAGACATGAAACAAAAACCTCTATGTAGGACTCACTTAGACCTACATTTCATATATTGACAACCCTCAGCAAAAATCAACAGGAAGTTGGCAATTCCCCCTTCAAAACAAACGTTTTGTAAAAAACGGTCACCTTTTTTCAAACAGTATCTCCTCTGAGCGCGTTTGTCGTGTCGGCTTCAAACTAGCACAGGAGAGGGATTGAACCCTTCTGATTAAAAGTTGACCAAAGAGTTTTAATTACTGTTTCGGTTTGGATTTTATGTGCCGTCAAAGTCGGTCCCGTCCATCGCTGCTTGCAGTTTTAGTTTTGCTTGTTTTGGAAAGTCTTGACAAGCCAAATGTTCTTGTTCTATTGGCAGATAATTTTTCTTAGTTCAAATAAAATACCCCTAATTTCTATTTATTTTTTTTCTTGTTTTTGAACACTGACTTTTTGCAGTGCAGTGCCGTGACAAACCAACACTGTCGTCCCCGTGTCTACAAATAAACATGACAAAATGAAGCAGGGTTATCAATAACGGGTGTCGATCCGATATTAATACCGGAATACACTATTTTCAGTTTGGAATCGGTGAAGTTATACTGCCGTATTTTCCAGACACACCCACTAAATTTTTGAAGAAAAAAAAGGAGTTTCCATATATTAGACGCAGATATATACGTTGTTAAATTAGTTTTTTACACAGAAATATTTTGTAAATGTTTATGTACATACCTTGTTTCCAAAAGGTGTCTGTAACATCAAACAAAACAGAAATGCCGTTGTAAGTTGATAGTAACATAGACACTCGTAAACGTGTTTGCATATTAGCTAATAATAACGACGCTAGCACACACAAATATGCATGACAACATGGGACGGTTTAGTAAGTAAGAATTGTTTTAGTTATATTGTAAAACCTACAAGCGTTGCTTGGAGTGATGAATGAAGAATGTTTTTGAACAGGAACGCTACGAACGGTTATACTTCCAGTCCATGGCGTTAAATCAGGAAGTACATTGTCAACCTGCAGTGAGAAAACTCGTCCAAAAGTAAACTAAACAGACTCAATAACTCCACGGTGACGTTTTGGTGAATTTACTGAGGAATTTTTTGAAACTGAGACAATACAAAAAGAATGCTGTTGTAAGTTTATAGTAACATAGACACTCGTAAACGTGTTAGCATATTAGCTAATGCTAACGACGCTAGTACACACAAATATGCATGACAACATGGGATGGTTTAGTAAGTAATAATTGTTTTAGTTATATTGTAAAACCTACAAACGTTGCTTGGAGTGATGAATGAAGAATGTTTTTGAACAGGAACACTATGAACGGTTATACTTCCAGTCCAAGGCGTTAAAACAGGAAGTAGATTTTCAACCTGCAGTGAGCAAACTTGTCCAAAAGTCAACTAAACAGACTCAATAACTCCACGGTGACGTTTTGGTGAATTTACTGAGGAATTTTGTGAAACTGAGACAATACAAAAAGAATGCCATTGTAAGTTAATAGCAGACACTCGTAAATGTGTTAGCATATTAGCTTATGCTAACGACGCTAGCACACACAAATATGCATGACAACATGGGATGGTTTAGTAAGTAATAATTGTTTTAGTTATATTGTAAAACCTACAAACGTTGCTTGGAGTGATGAATGAAGAATGTTTTTGAACAGGAACGCTATGAACGGTTATACTTCCAGTCCAAGGCGTTAAAACAGGAAGTAGATTTTCAACCTGCAGTGAGCAAACTTGTCCAAAAGTAAACTAAACAGACTCAATAACTCCACTGAAGTTTTTGTGAATTTACTAGAGATGTCCGATAATGGCTTTTTTGCCGATATCCGATATTCCGATATTGTCCAACTCTTAATTACCGATACCGATATCAACCGATACAGATATATACAGTCGTGGAATTAACACATTATTATGCCTAATTTTATTGTGATGCCGCGCTGGATGCATTACACAATGTAACAAGGTTTTCCAAAATAAATCAACTCGAATTATAGAAAAAAAAATGCCAACAAGGCACTACCATATTTATTATTGAAGTCACAAAGTGCATTATTTTTTTTAACATGCCTCAAAACAGCAGCTTGGAATTTGGGACATGCTCTCCCTGAGAGGTGGGCGGGGTTGGGGGCGTGGGGGCTAGGGAGTAGCGGGGGGGTGTATATTGTAGCGTCCCGGAAGAGTTAGTGCTGCAAGGGGTTCTGGGTATTTGTTCTGTTGTGTTTATGTTGTGTTACGGTGCGGATGTCCTCCCGAAATGTGTTTGTCATTCTTGTTTGGTGTGGGTTCACAGTGTGGCGCATATTTGTAACAGTGGACATTGAATTGAAGTCACAAAGTGCATTATTATTTTTAACATGTGTCAAAACAGCAGCTTGGAATTTGGGACATGCCCTCCCTGAGAGAGCATGAGAAGGTTGAGATGGGCGGGGTTGACGTGGGGGGAGGGGTAGCGAGGGGTGTATATTGTAGCGTTCCGGAAGAGTTAGTGCTGCAAGGGGTTCTGGGTATTTGTTCTGTTGTGTTTATGTTGTGTTACGGTGCGGATGTCCTCCCGAAATGTGTTTGTCATCCTTGTTTGGTGTGGGTTCACAGTGTGGCGCATATTTGTAACAGTGTTGAAGTTGTTTATACGGCCACCCTCAGTGTGACCTGTATGGCTGTTGACTTGCGTGTGAGAAAAGCCGTAGATATTATGTGATTGGGCCGGCACGTAATGGCAGTGCCTTCAAGGTTTATTGGCGCTCTGTACTCTATGCCCGTTTACCACTCTGTACAGCGGTCCCTGAGAGCATAAGAAGGTTGAGGTGGGCGGGGTTGACGTGGGGGGGGGTGTATATTGTAGAGTCCCGGAAGAGTTAGTGCTGCAAGGGGTTCTGGGTATTTGTTCTGTTGTGTTTATGTTGTGTTACCGTACCCAAAATGTGTTTGTCATTCTTGTTTGGTGTGGGTTCACAGTGTGGCGCATATTTGTAACAGTGTTAAAGTTGTTTATACGGCCACCCTCAGTGTGACCTGTATGGCTGTTGACCAAGTATGCATGGCATTCACTAATGTGTGTGTGAAAAGCCGTAGATATTATGTGACTGGGCCGGCATGCAAAGGAAGTGCCTTCAAGGTTTATTGGCGCTCTGTACTTCTCCCTACGTCCGTGTACACAGCGGCGTTTTAAAAAGTCACACATTTGACTTTTTGAAACCGATACCGATAACTTCCGATATTACATTTTAAAGCATTTATCGGCCGATGATATCGGCAGTCCGATATTATCGGACCTCTCTAGAATTTACCGAGGAATTTTGTGAAACTGAGACAATACGAAAAGAATGCTGTTGTAAGTTTATAATACTAACACACACTCGTAAACGTGTTAGCATATTTGCTAACGCTAACAACGCTAGCTTGAGTACGTTACGGAAGCACGTGCAAATATGCATGAAAACACTCCTACAGACGTCACACATGGACAGTCTAGTAAGTAGCACTTGTTTTAGTTATATTGTAAAACTTACAAACGTTACTCGGAGTGATGAATGAAGAATCCGTACGAGTAGAAATGCTATGGACAGCACTTATACTTCCGGCTGAAAGTTGAGTCCAAACAGAAAGGCAATGCAGCACTCGGCCAAAAGATGGCGCCATAGCACAAACAATAACACGCCATTTCAGTGTCTGCTTGTTTTGTTTTTTTGTACTATTAGCATTTTAACCGTCAGCGAAGAACAATCCGTAAATTAGCCGCACCTTTTTATAAGCCGCAGGATTCAAAGCGTAGGAAAAAGGTATGCGCTTGTGGTCCGGGATTTACTGCAATATGGAGGGACGTTAGCCGCTGGCGAGGACGCTACATTTGCATTGAGGACGCCTCTGTTGTTTTGTCGCGGGTTACAGCTACAGTACAGTAGAAAGTCTCATCAACATGCATTATTAGATTCCAAGAAGGGGGTTAATAGTTTGGTTCTCAAGTGGCATGTCGGTCAAATTCATAGTCGCATTCTTATCCCCTTTGTCACGGGTGCCCCTTTTATTGGCAAGGCCATCCGTTCTAAAGTCCCCCAAATTGAATATTAAACCTGCAATCCACCGAGATTGTTCTCATTAGTAGAACAATCGGCGTGCATGGCGTCCCCTCCGAGGTGGACCCGGGGCTTCATTAATCAAGCGGAACATTGTGAGGCTTTAACCGATATCGCAACACGCGTGGCAAGCCTTGACCGCGTGTAAAGTGCGCCTTAATTGCAGCACTGAACAGAGACGGCAAAGTAAGGCGGCTCAATGAGGACTGAATGGAACTAACTTTGAAAATGTCTCCTTAGGAGACAATGTAAATACCAATAATGGGTTCCAGCCTTGACAAAAGTCCATATTTTAGTGAAGGTTTGTACACTTTGAACACAATATAAATATATGTATATCAAACAAATGATTGTTCTATTTATTAATAAGCCTAATCAACAACGACAAGCTAAAGTATCCTGTATGTCATGGGTGTCAAACTCTGGCCCAGTAACATAACATGTGCGGCTTCTGCACGCACACACATACTTCATCAACAGCGACACAGGTTCCACTGAGGGTAGCCGAATAAAAAACTTTAACACTGTTAGAAATATACGCCACACTGTGAATCCACACCAAACCAGAACCCTTTGCAGCACTAACTCTTCCGGGACGCTACAAGGTGAGTGTGTGTGTGTGGAGGGGAGGTTTGGTGGTAGCGGGGGGTGTATTTTGTAGCGTCCCGGAAGAGTTAGTGCTGCAAAGGATTCTGGGTATTTGTTCTGTTGTGTTTATGCTGTGTTACGGTGCGGGTGTGTTTGCCATTCTTGTTTGGTGTGGATTCACAGCGTGGCGTATATTTCTAACAGTGTTAAAGTTTGTTATACTGGCACCCTCGGTGTAACCTGTATCGTTGTTGACGAAGTACGCGTTGCATTCGCTCGTGTGTGCGTACAGAAGCCGCACATGTCTTGTGACTGGGTCTGAACGGTGTTAGAATGGATGAAAAGCGGACGTGACGATAGCTCGTAGAGTACGTTAAAGGTTAATTTGTTCAACCTTGGCTTTGTTCAGTTTTAAATTTTGGCCCACTCTGTATTTGAGTTTGACACCCCTGATGTATGTGCTTCTCTACCAACACAAAAAAGTCCCATTGGTGCCCTCACAAAAGATCAGAAATCACAAAAATCCTCAACGTTAACAACCATATTGCTACAATAATAAACATTTTGAAAAGTAAAATCTGCTTACTTTAAACGGATGCCATTAAACGAGAGTTATCAATCAATCAATTAATCAAAGATTATTATATATATAGCCCTTTATCACACGTCTCAAAGGGCTGCACAAGCCACAACGACATCCTCGGCTCAGATCCCAGGTAGTCTTTTCTTTCGCCGTGGTATAACTCCGCTTGGGCATCTATTTACAAAAAAAAAGTTGCCGTGGTACGATTTGTACAAAATGACCGCCAGTGGGGATCTAATAAACCGAAAAGTTTGCAAATAGAGGGGGTGTTCGTAAATTGAGTTTCCACTGACAAACAATACATTTGTGGCGGTGTGTAAATAATGTGGAATTTGCATACCTGTAAATGTAATACCGTATTTTTCGGACTATAAGTCGCAGTTTTTTTCATAGTTTGGCCGGGGGTGCGACTTATACTCAGGAGTGACTTATGTGTGAAATTATTAACACATTGCCGTAAAATATCAAATAATATTATTTATCTCATTCACGTAAGAGACTAGACGTATAAGATTTCATGGGATTTAGCGATTAGGAGTGACAGATTGTTTGGTAAACGTATAGCATGTTCTATATGTTATAGTTATTTGAATGACTCTTACCATAATATGTTACGTTAACATACCAGTTGGTTATTTATGCCTCATATAACGTACACTTATTCAGCCTGTTGTTCACTATTCTTTATTTATTTTAAATTGCCTTTCAAATGTCTATTCTTGGTGTTGGGTTTTAGCAAATAAATTTCCCCAAAAAATGCGACTTATACTCCAGTGCGACTTATATATGTTTTTTCCCTTCTTTATTATGCATTTTCGGCCGGTACGACTTATACTCCGGAGCACCTTATACTCCGAAAAATATGGTACATATATTTAAAAATAAATCTGTGTTGTTGGTTATTAGTAAGGATGGGAATCTTACAACAGCTCACAATTCAATTCTGATTTTTGGGGTGACGATTCAATTCAGAATCGGTTCTGAATTAAACACATTTATCGATTCAAACCAACATGTTATTTGGTATGAAACCGATAACAAAACCATTTCAAAACAAGTTACGGGGTCACAAAAGGTACTCTTGGTTGCTGACTAAAGTCGTATTTTCACAGCGAGTAAGCCCAGAGATGAAAATTACATAGATGTATATATGTATGTATGTGTATGTGTTTATGTATATGTATGTATGTATATGTATATACAGTACATGTATGTATTATATATGTATGTGTATATATGTGTATGTATATATGTATGTATATGTATATGTATGTGTATATACAGTATATGTATGTATTATATATGTATATGTATATATATTTCATTAATCTACAAGCTTCTTCCTTGAGATGGAAAAACAGGTGGTGTCCATTGGTAGAATTGATGCATAACCACTTTGACCTGAATATAAGACAACCCCCACTTTTTTTTTAAAATCAGGTTTTCAATATCTGCTAATATTACTTCATCATATTTTAGCTTACAACTCTTTTTCATAAGATTAGTAGCCTGCTGTCATAAACCTCTATTATATTGTCTTATATTTGGGTCATAGCGGTACCTCCAGTCTGCTGACAAAGGCAATTATTGTATTTTTGAACTGCTTGATAGTTTTATTGTTGGTCATTACTATAAATAAACTGCTCCAAAAATAAAGGGAACACTGAAATCATTCATCCACGTCTTGAAAAATGAAATATAATTTTTATTGATGACAGATTATTTTCTAAATGTCCTCCAAGACAAACCACATAAAAGCCCACTCATACGTTTTGATGATGCTCTAATAAGTTCCCTTTATTTGGTTGTATTGAGCAGTCTATAAGGTGAAGTAAGGAGGTTCATTTGTGTCTTTATTACGAAAACTTTTTCTAACTGAATTTTGTGAGCTGATTTATTTATTTTGTACATCAAATTATGCTGACAAAAATGTGTAAGCCAAATGTGTATGTTTAAAAATGCATTTTGTTAAAATAGTGTTTTAAAATTAATTGTGTAAAATATCATTGGAAAAAAATTATAATTGTTTAAAAATTTGGCGTAAGATAATTCAGTGTATAAAAATTGATTGCAGAAATATTTTTTGCTTTAAGACTTAAGACTGAAACAACCGATCTGGTCTCAGAATCAGCCAATGAGGTGCATTAGTCTTAAATTGCTAGAAGTCAGTCTTGAAGCTACAAATATTTCTGCAATTAATATTTCTACACTGAATTTTAACATTGAAATTGTTTATACTCTGAATTTTTTTAAAAGTGCATTTTCATACACTGAATTTTTTTACACTGATTTTTATACATATTTGATGTAAAAACGTCAGGAAATTATTCTTCAAGTTATGGATATTTCTGCAATAACTTTTTATACACTGAATTTTCACATTTACACTTTTTATACACTATTTTTATACACTGAATTTTAATACAAAGATTTTTTTTACATTGAATTTTATACACAAGATTATTTTATACATTACATTTTTCATACACTGAAGTTTTCAAACAGTGAACTTTAATACACCAATTTGTTTAAACACTGAATTTTTCACACTAAATTTTTATACACAGTTTTTTTGACATTTAATTTTATACGCTGAATTTTTTTACACTGATTTTTCTTCACTGAATTTTTATACAATGAAATTATTAGCATATTTGATGTAAAAACTGCAGGAAGTGAGTCTTGACACTACAAATATTTCTGCAATGAATTTTTACACACTGAATTTCCACATTTACAATTTTTATACACTGAAATTTTATACACTGAATTTTCATAAACTGATTTTTTTAATACACTGCATTTTTATACACTGAACAGGTTTATAGTCTGATTTTTTTCACACAACATGTTTTTACATTGAATTGTATACACTAAATTATTTATACACTGATTTTTTTCTACACTGGATTTTTCACACTGAATTTGTTTACACTGGGGGTTTTTTACACCGATATTTATACACATTTGATGTAAAAATTACAGGAAATGAGTCTTGAAGCTACGAAATTTTTATACACTGAATTTTCACATCTACACTTTTTATACACTATTTTTTATACACTGAATTTTTATACATAGATTTTTTTACATTGAATTTTATACACTAGATTATTTTGTACATTAAAATTTTCATACACTGAATTTGTTTTACACTGATTTTTTATACACTGGATTTTTCACTGAAATTTTGTTTTACACTGATTTTTTTTGACCGAATTTTTATACAATGAAATTATCAGCATCATTTGATATAAAACTTAGGCTTCACAGTACGAATATTTCTGCACTGATTTTTCTACACACTGAATTTCCACATTTACATTTTTTATACACTGTATTTTCATAAACTGAATTTTTCACACAATATATTTGTATATATATATATATATATATAAAAAAAATTTACATTGAATTGTATACACTAAATTATTTGTACACTGATTTTCTTTCTACACTGGATTTTTCACACAGAATTTTTTACACTGTTTTTTTACACCAATTTTTATACACATTTGATGTAAAAAATACAGGAATTGAGTCCTGAAGCTACGAATATTTCTGCAATGAATTTTTATACACTGAATTTTCACATTTACACTTTTAATACACTATTTTTTATACATACATTTTTTACATTGAATTTTATACACAAGATTATTTTATACATTTAATTTTTCATACACTGAATTTTTTAAACAGTGAATTTTCATACAACAAATTGTTTAAACACTGAATTTTTTTTTCCACATTGAATTTTATACACTGAATTGTTTTACACTGTTTATTTACACTGATTTTTCTTTACTAAATTTTATACAATGAAATTATCAGCATAATTTGATGTAATCTAATCCACTTTATTTATATAGCAAAATGTTTCCAAAGTGCTGCACAACAATATTAAACACAATTAAAAACAATATAAAATAAATATGATTAAAAACGATTTTAAAGGGTAAAACCAATTAAAACAGTAAATAGAAATCAAATTTTAAAAAACACAGAGGACAACAGAGGACCACACAACTCACGTAGTGTTAAAAGCCAGAGAATAAAAACTACAGGAAGTGAGTCTTGACACTACGAATATTTCTCCACTGAATTTTTACACACTGAATTTCCACATTTACATTTTTTATACACTGAATTTTTATACATGGATTTTTTTTTATGCACTGAATTTTTATACACTGAATGGGTGTATACTCTGATTTTTTTCACACATAATTTTATACACATTTATTTACATTGAATACACTAAATTATTTATACACTGAATTTTTTCCTACACTGGATATTTCACACAATTTTTTTACACCGTTTTTTTACACCGATTTTTATACACATTTGATTTTAAAAAAAATACAGGAAATGGGTCTTGAAGTTACGAATATGTCTGCTATGAATCTTTGTACACTAAATTTTCACCTTTACACTTTTTATAAATTTTTTATACACTGAATTTTTATACATATATTTTTTTACATTGAAATTTATACACTAGTTTATTTTATACATAACATTTTTCATACACTGATTTTTTATACACTGGATTTTTCACACAAAATTTTTTTTTACACTTATTTTTATTGAATGATGTTTTTATACGATGACATTGTCAGCATATTTTGATGTAAAAACAAAAAAAATCAGTTCACAAAAATTCCGTTGGGTAGATTCAGTGTGATAATAAAACCACAAATGAAACTCCATAATGAAGCAAACTGTTTGTCATTTGTTAACCAACACTTGATCCCTGCAGGTCTGTTAACATGCCAAGTGGAATGTTCTTCATTAAAATAACAATAACTTTTTTTTAAAACTGCATAACTCACTTTTCTAAAAAGGAAGCCTAAACCAATATAAACGTCTTCTAAACCTCTGTATAAATGTGTTTTGTCTGTGGCCAACTCTTTTAAACTCTTTGTTAAACTTGAAGGCAACAGCGACATTGAGCGCTATCAAATGGCCAATAAGAAAATCCCGTTCAAATATACCCGGCCAGTAGAAGATTGGCTTCAGGAGAAAGGTAAATCTCTATCCAACTTGTCCAATGTGCATCTTTTTTTTTTTTTATTTGCCTTCATTCCATCGGCTTGTTCCCTTACGACCTCTGAGAATGAATAACCATCCCTTAAACCCTTTAAAAACATGTCAAAATATGCTACTTTCATCTTTATCCAACCCTTTTCGCCTCTTTTTGTTTTTGTCATCATGTTATTATTTCTGTTGACCAGTTAAAGGGACTGGGAAGAGAATGGATAAACACATTAAAATACAATTTTTAACGTTGTTTTTTTTTTTTAGGATTCGGCTGCGGCTTATCCCCTCCCCCGCCACCCTTCTTTTTTTTTTTTTTTTATTGACGCATAACAACGTTCCTGACTCGGCATAAAATCACAATAAACCCCATTTAAAGTTAATGGCACAAAACCATCATAACACCATTATAAAGTCCCTTTAACAAGTGCTAAAAAGAACAAACATGTCTAAAAGAAGAAGAACCCCATTAAGTGCTGCATGCATGATGTGCTGTTTCATTTTCGCCTCAGTGATATGAGCATCTTGTCCCCCCTCCCCCACCATTCCGTGCCCGATGTATTATGGCGTGCACATAACAAGCTTGCGCTGTACAAATGAGCTTTGCAATTACGAGCCCTGTCTTGTGAAACGTTGCTGCATTTTCATCTCATAATGAATGCATGAGCGCTGTGTTCTGACCATATTTGGGCGTATCTTAATGACATTTATTATTCTCTCCCTCTGTGTTATCGTAACGTGCCAAACGCCCGTCAGACGTGTTTATTAACCGTTTTTTTAACGGCAGCAGCCGACAGAGAAGTGTTGTGCTTTCTCCTGACATGTCTCTCATGCGTGCGTGTTCCCTGCCGATACATTAGGTACACTTGCACAGTTCTAAAACGACAACAACGTGACGACACGTTATTGGCGACGGAAGCACATTCGGGATTTATGGGGATGCACGGTATTTTTTCAAGCCAATTAAAATAACTTCCTGCTTATCAAGACAGATACCCTTACATACCTTAATTGTTTACAAACGGTGTCAGTAACACGGCAGTAAAATGGCTGATCAAACAAAACAGAAGTCATCGTCATGGACCCACTAGCTGCGGAAGCTAGCTCTCCAATCAGCTAAACGGACTCAATAACTCCACGTTGACGTTTTGGTGAATTTACTGAGAAATTTGTGGAACTGAAACAAAACAAAAAGAATGCCGTTGTGAGTTGATAATATCAACGCAGACACTCGTAAACGTGTTAGCGAATTCGCTAATGCTAACAATGCTAGCGTCATTACATTACGATAGAAAATAAAGCAGGGTTATTTTCCAGACTATAGAGTGCACCGGTATATAAGCCGCACCGACTAAATTGTAGAAGAAAAAAATATTTTTACATATATTAACCGCATATATATACGTTGTGAAATGAGTTGTTTACTCAGAAAGATGTTGTAAATATTTATTTACATACATTAATTGTTTACAAACGGTGTCTGTAACACGGCAGTAAAACGGCTGATCAAACAAAACAGAAGTCATTGTCGTGGACCCCCTAGCTGCGGAAGCTAGCTCTCCAATCAGCTAAACGGACTCAGTAACTTCACGGTGACGTTTTGGTGAATTCACTGAGGAATTTGTGGAACTGAAACAAAACAAAAAGAATGCTGTTGTGAGTTGATAATACCAACGCAGACACTCGTAAATGTGTCAGCAAATTCGCTAATGCTAACAATGCTAGCGTCATTACATTACGATAGAAAATAGAAAATAAAGCAGGGTTGTATTCCAGACTACAGAGCGCACCGGTATATAAGCCGCACCCACTAAATTGTAGAAGACATTTTTTTTTTTTCATATATTAACCGCATATACAGTATATACATTGTGAAATGAGTTATTTACTCAGAAAGATTTTGTAAATATTTATTTACATACATTAATTCTTTACAAACGGTGTCTGTAACATGGCAGTAAAACGGATGATCAAACAAAACAGAAGTCATCGTCGTGGACCCACTAGCTGCGGAAGTGGCTCTCCAATCAGCTAAACGGACTCAGTAACTCCACGGTGACGTTTTGGTGAATTTACTGAGGAATTTGTGGAACTGAAACAATACAAAAGGAATGCCGTTGTGAGTTAATAATACTAACACAGACACTCGTAAAAGTGTTTGCAAAATCGCTATCGCTAACAACGCTAGCTTCATTACATTACGATAGAAAATAGAAAATAAAGCAGGGGTATTTTCCAGACTATAGAGTGCACCGGTATATATTTTTACATATATTAGCCGCATATATATATATATACGTTGTGAAATGAGTTATTTACTCAGAAAGATTTTGTAAATATTTATTTACATACATTAATTATTTACAAACGGTGTCTGTAACACATACAGCGAGGGGTTAGATATTTCACTAATGCTAACATCGCGAGCGCTATTACATTACGATAGAAAATATAAAATAAAGCATGGTTGTATTCCAGACTACAGAGTGCACTGGTATATAAGCCGCACCCACTAAATTTTAGAAGAAAATACATTTGTTTCCAGATATTAGCCGCACCGGACTATAAGTTGCAGATATATGTGAAATGATTGTGTAAATGTTTATTTACATACTTTAATTGTTTACAAACGGTGTCTGTAACACGGCAGTAAAATGGCTGATCAAACAAAACGGAAGTCATCGTTAAGGACCCATTAGCTGCGCAAGCTAGCTATCCAATCAGTTAAACGAACTCAATAACTCCACGGTGACATTTTGGTGAATTCACTGAGGAATTTGTGAAACTGAAACAATACAAAAATAATGCAGTTGTAAGTTAATATTACTAACACAGACACTTGTGGACGTGTTAATTATTCGCTAACAAGTCTAGCGTCATTACATGACGATAGAAAATAAAGCAGGGTTATTTTCCAGACTACAGAGCGCACTGGTATATAAGCTCACCCACTACATTTTAGAAAAACAAATATTTATTACATACATTAGCCACACATAAGTCGCAGATATATATGTTGTAAAATGAGTTATTTACACATAAATATTCTGTAAATGTTGAATTACACACCTTAAGTGTTTCCAAACGGTGTCTGTAACACGGCAGTAAGACGGCTGATGAAACAAAACGAAAGTCATCGTTAAGGACCCATTAGCTGCGCAAGCTAGCTCTCCAATAAATTAAACAAACTCAATAAATCAACGGTGACGTTTTGGTGAATTTACTGAGGAATTTGTGAAGCTGAAACAATACAAAAATAATGCCATTGTAAGTAAATAAAACCAACACAGACACTCGTAAAAGTGTTAGCAAATATGCTAATGCTAACAACGCTAGCGTCATTGTTTTACGATAGAAAATAGAAAATAAAAGAGGGTTATTTTCCAGACTACAGAGCGCACTGGGATATAAGCCACACCCACTACATTTTAGAAAAACAAATATTTATTACATACATTAGCCACACATAAGTCGCAGATATATATGTTGAAAAATGAGTTATTTACACATAAATATTCTGTAAATGTTGAATTACACACCTTAAGTGTTTCCAAGCGGTGTCTGTAACACGGCAGTAAAACGGCTGATCAAACAAAACGGAAGTCATCATTAAGGACCCATTAGCTGCGCAAGCTAGCTCTCCAATCAGCTAAACAGACTCAAAACTCCACAATGATGTTTTGGTGAATTCACTGAGGAATTTGTGAAACTGAAACAATACACAAAGAATGCGGTTGTAAGTTAATAATACTAACACAGACACTCGTAAACATGTTAACAAATTCGCTAATGCTGTTAATGTTATTTTCTAGACTACAGAGCGCATTGGGATATAAGCCGCACCCACTAAATTTGAGAATAAAAACTATTTATTCATATATTAGCTGCAGATATACACGTTGTGAAATGAGTTATTTACACAGAAAGATAGTGTAAATGTATTGCATTACGATAGAAAATATAAAATAAAGCAGGGTTGTATTCCAGACTACAGAGTGCACTGGTATATAAGCCGCACCCACTAAATTTTAGAAGAAAATACATTTTTTTCCAGATATTAGCCGCACCGGACTATAAGTTGCAGATATATGTGAAATGATTGTGTAAATGTTTATTTACATACTTTAATTGTTTCCAAACGGTGTCTGTAACACGGCAGTAAAACGGCTGATCAAACAAAACGAAAGTCATCGTTAAGGACCCATTAGCTGCGCAAGCTAGCTCTCCAATCAGTTAAACGAACTCAATAACTCCACGGTGATGTTTTGGTGAATTTACTGAGGAATTTGTGAAGCTGAAACAATACAAAAATAATGCCGTTGTAAGTTAATAATACTAACACAGACACTTGTGGACATGTTAATTATTCGCTAACGCTAACAAGTCTAGCGTCATTACATTACGATAGAAAATAAAGCAGGGTTATTTTCCAGACTAGTGCACTGGGATATAAGCCGCACTCACTACATTTTAGAAAAACAAATATTTATTACATACATTAGCCACACATAAGTCGCAGATATATATGTTGTAAAATGAGTTATTGACACATAAATATTCTGTAAATGTTGAATTACACACCTTAAGTGTTTCCAAACGGTGTCTGTAACACGGCAGTAAAACGGCTGATCAAACAAAACAGAAGTCATCGTTAAGGACCCATTAGCTGCGCAAGCTCGCTCTCCAACCAGTTAAACGAACTCAATAACTACACGGTGATGTTTTGGTGAATTCACTGAGGAATTTGTGAAGCTGAAACAATACAAAAATAATGCCGTTGTAAGTTAATAATACTAACACAGACACTTGTGGACATGTTAATTATTCGCTAACGCTAACAAGTCTAGCGTCATTACATTACGATAGAAAATAAAGCAGGGTTATTTTCCAGACTAGTGCACTGGGATATAAGCCGCACCCACTACATTTTAGAAAAACAAATATTTATTACATACATTAGCCACACATAAGTCGCAGATATATATGTTGTAAAATGAGTTATTGACACATAAATATTCTGTAAATGTTGAATTACACACCTTAAGTGTTTCCAAACGATGTCTGTAACACGGCAGTAAAACGGCTGATCAAACAAAACGGAAGTCATCGTTAAGGACCCATTAGCTGCGCAAGCTAGCTCTCCAATCAATTAAACGAACTCAATAAATCCACGGTGACGTTTTGGTGAATTTACTGAGGAATTTGTGAAGCTGAAACAATACAAAAATAATGCCGTTGTAAGTTAATAATACTAACACAGACACTTGTGGACGTGTTAATTATTCGCTAACAAGTCTAGCGTCATTACATTACGATAGAAAATAAAGCAGGGTTATTTTCCAGACTACAGAGTGCACTGGGATATAAGCCGCACCCACTACATTTTAGAAAAACAAATATTTATTACATACATTAGCCACACATAAGTCGCAGATATATATGTTGTAAAATGAGTTATTTACACATAAATATTCTCTAAATGTTGAATTACACACCTTAAGTGTTTCCAAACGGTGTCTGTAACACGGCAGTAAAACGGCTGATCAAACAAAACGGAAGTCATCGTTAAGGACCCATTAGCTGCGCAAGCTAGCTCTCCAATCAATTAAACGAACTCAATAAATCCACGGTGACGTTTTGGTGAATTTACTGAGGAATTTGTGAAGCTGAAACAATACAAAAATAATGCCGTTGTAAGTTAATAATACTAACACAGACACTTGTGGACATGTTAATTATTCGCTAACGCTAACAAGTCTAGCGTCATTACATTACGATAGAAAATAAAGCAGGGTTATTTTCCAGACTAGTGCACTGGGATATAAGCCGCACCCACTACATTTTAGAAAAACAAATATTTATTACATACATTAGCCACACATAAGTCGCAGATATATATGTTGTAAAATGAGTTATTGACACATAAATATTCTGTAAATGTTGAATTACACACCTTAAGTGTTTCCAAACGATGTCTGTAACACGGCAGTAAAACGGCTGATCAAACAAAACGGAAGTCATCGTTAAGGACCCATTAGCTGCGCAAGCTAGCTCTCCAATCAATTAAACGAACTCAATAAATCCACGGTGACGTTTTGGTGAATTTACTGAGGAATTTGTGAAGCTGAAACAATACAAAAATAATGCCGTTGTAAGTTAATAATACTAACACAGACACTTGTGGACGTGTTAATTATTCGCTAACAAGTCTAGCGTCATTACATTACAATAGAAAATAATGCAGGGTTATTTTTCCAGACTACAGAGCGCACTGGGATATAAGCCGCACCCACTACATTTTAGAAAAACAAATATTTATTACATACATTAGCCACACATAAGTCGCAGATATATATGTTGTAAAATGAGTTATTTACACATAAATATTCTGTAAATGTTGAATTACACACCTTAAGTGTTTCCAAACGGTGTCTGTAACACGGCAGTAAAACGGCTGATCAAACAAAACGGAAGTCATCGTTAAGGACCCACTAGCTGTGCAAGCTAGCTCTCCAATCAATTAAATGAACTCAATAAATCCACGGTGACGTTTTGGTGAATTTACTGAGGAATTTGTGAAGCTGAAACAATACAAAAATAATGCTGTTGTCAGTTAATAAAACCAACACAGACACTCGTAAAAGTGTTAGCAAATATGCTAATACTAAAAACGCTAGCGTCATTATTTTACGATAGAAAATAGAAAATAAAGGAGGGTTATTTTCCAGACTATAGAGCACACCGGTATATAAGCCGCACCCACTTAATTTTAGAAGAAAAACAATGTTTATCCATATATTAGCTACACTGGTATATACGTTATGAGATGAGTTATCTACACAGAAATATTCTGTAAATGTTTATTTATATACCTTAATTGTTTTCAAACAGTGTCTGTAACTAACACAAACCGCGAGGGGTTAAAGCGGCAAAGGCGTGGGGTGTGTAGCGGTAGTCCGTGGGTGCGTGTTTTGTCCATAAGCCGGCGTCGCAGAACAGAGTCAACATCCCACATGTCCTTGAAGAAGGGCGGAAGGGCTTTTTCCAGTGCTTTCTTACGCTCGAGTATCGGTCTGACACATACTTGCCAACCCTCCCGAATTTTCCGGGAGACTCCCGAAATTCAGCGCCTCTCCCGAAAACCTCCCGGGACAAATATTCTCCCGAAAATCTCCCGAATTTCAGCCGGAGCTGGAGGCCACGCCCCCTCCAGCTCCATGCGTACCTGAGTGAGGACAGCCTTTTTTTCACGACGGGAGGACAACTGGGTGACAAGAAATAAATCATCCAGACGAGAGATAAATTGTATTATTATGTTTATCTTACCTACAAATAAATATATTTATTAATTAAAAAAAACAAAAACTAAATACATTTTTACTATATTTTGCTAAAAACATCAAAATTAATTGTATTTTTATTTGTATTTTTTCTGACTCCTTATTACATCCAGGCATTAGAATTATACATTAAAATAAACATATTTGAAATAATTAATTTTAAATTATCATAATAATTCATTTAAAATGACCATATTTAATTATTAAAATAATTGCTTGTTTATCAACAACTTTAGCATTTTATTCATTACATTTTGAAGCTCTCAGAAGCCAAGTTATGTTATATTCCTTAATATTTATTTATGCAAGTTTGAAGTATCAATTATCTAAACACAGTTTTGTTTGCATATTTTCAGGATGTAGATGTATATATATATATATATATATATATATATATATATATATATATATATATATATATATATATATATATATATATATATATATTTATTTTTATTTTTTTATATATATATATATATATATAAAAATATATATATATATATATATATGTATATATATATATATATATATATATGTATATATATATATATATATATATATATATATATATATATGTATGAAATACTTGATTTGGTGAATTCTAGCTGTCAATATACTCCTC
>NC_084573.2:30572500-30595000 GCF_033978685.3 Nerophis lumbriciformis
AATATACAAATTTATCAGAGCAGTTATCTATTTTATGGAGGACTGTATTTAAAGGGGATCTTTATCACAATTTCAGAAGGGTTAAAACCATTATAAATCAGTTCCCAGTGGCTTATTTTATTTTTCGAAGTTTTTTTCAAAATTTTACCCATCACGCAATATCCCTAAAAAAAGCTTGAAAGTGCCTGATTTTAACCATCGTTATATACACCCGTCCATTTTCCTGTGACGTCACACAGTGATGCCAATACAAACAAACATGGCGCATAGAACAGCAAGGTATAGCGACATTAGCTCGGATTCAGACTCGGATTTCAGCGGTTTAAGCGATTCAACAGATTACGCATGTATTGAAACGGATGGTTGTAGTGTGGAGGCAGGTAACAAAAACGAAATTGAAGAAGAAACTGAAGCTATTGAGCCATATCGGTTTGAACCGTATGCGAGCGAAACCGACGAAAACGACACGACACGACAGCCAGCGACACGGGAGAAAGCGAGGACGAATTCGGCGATCGCCTTCTAACCAACGATTGGTATGTGTTTGTTTGGCATGAAAGGAAACTAACAACTATGAACTAGGTTTACAGCATATGAAATACATTTGGCAACAACATGCACTTTGAGAGTGCAGACAGCCCAATTTTCATCAATTAATATATTCTGTAGACATACCCTCATCCGCTCTCTTTTCCTGTAAGCTGATCTATCCAGTCCAGTTGGAAATGCATCTGCTTTGAGTGTCGCAGGATATCCACACATTCTTGCCATCTCTGCCGTAGCATAGCTTTCGTCGGTAAAGTGTGCGGAACAAACGTCCAATTTCTTGCCACTTTCGCATCTTTGGGCCACTGGTGCAACTTGAATCCGTCCCTGTTCGTGTTGTTACACCCTCCGACAACACACCGACGAGGCATGATGTCTCCAAGGTACGGAAAACAGTCGAAAAAAACGGAAAATAACAGAGCTGATTTGACTCGGTGTTTGAGAAAATGGCGGATTGCTTCCCGAGAGCGAATATTAGAAAGGCGTTTAATTCGCCAAAATTCACCCATTTAGAGTTCGGAAATCGGTTAAAAAAATATATGGTCTTTTTTCTGCAACATCAAGGTATATATTGACGCTTACATAGGTCTGGTGATAATGTTCCCCTTTAATTTAAGAATATTTTTCAACATATTGAGATCGGAAAATAACAGAGCTGATTTGACTCGGTGTTTGTATTGTGTTTGAGAAAATGGCGGATTGCTTCCCGATGTGACGTCACGTTGTGACGTCATCGTTCCGAGAGCGAATAATAGAAAGGCGTTTATTTCGCCAAAATTCACCCATTTAGAGTTCGGAAATCGGTTAAAAAAATATATGGTCTTTTTTCTGCAACATCAAGATATATATTGACGCTTACATAAGTCTGGTGATAATGTTCCCCTTTAAGTTTATAACTGGCACCCAACGTTACTAAAAAAGTATTGGTTTTTAATTGAGAACCTTTCTTTGATCGAGAATCGATTCCGAATCGAATCGTTACTCCCAAGAATCGAATCGAATCATGTGGCGGCCAAAGATTCACAGCCTTACTTGTTTGATCCCCCGGCGGGAAAAAAGTACCGGATTCAGTACCCGTCACTACTTCTATGTAAAATAAAAACTTCTTCTGACGTGCATTTTCTTGCCCCTGGATCATTCTCGCGCATATTGCCGTTTTTCTGGCACAACGTCAAAATAGGTTTGCGCTTCTATATTGCCCAGAAAAGGTGGTGCAGATTATATTTGTGTGTCGCATGTTCACAACACGGCAAAACACCACATATTAATGCCATGCAGGAAATGAGTGTCTCCATGGTGACCGTGTACACCTGATTCTCATCATTTGGATGGGAGGCCAACTACTTTTGGCAATGTAGTGTATATATGTATACATTCATACATACATATGAATGTATATATACATCTATTCTCATATTTATACACACACATTCATACATTCATTCATTCATACATACATATGAATGGCGGTCTGCCTGCAAGACTTGTTGGCAATTGCACACACGGTCTTAGTAGATCACCGGCAACACGCCCACTACTTTATAGTTCCACATGCTGTCATTTGGTATCCTCGTAGATCAGGCGTGTGCGCCAGTTGGTGTTTTCTTCCTCCTCCCGCCGCTCAGCGGAGCGTTATTAAATCCCCCGTCACCTTTGGACGGCCATAATGAGAGGAAGGTGGCGAGCGAGCCAATCTCACGCTTAATTAATGGCGGCTCCAGGGGGACTGGAGAGACAACAGACGCCTTTCTTCCCTTTGAAGGTTCCGCTTCATCGTGCGCTTTGCCGGTTTATCTGAGGCTCAGGTGCGGTTACTTGTTGATCCCCAGTCCTCTCGTGGATAGACATTATTTTATTAGAACGATGTCACTTTTTCATGTAAATTGATACAAGACTGAAAATAAATCCTTGTGGACTAATGTCACAAAACGTTCATTAAGACAAATTGACATTGCTGCGAACATTGTTCTCTTTTATTGTCATTGTGTGTTGTTTATACACATTAATAGTCATTTAGATCACTTGATTTATTGTGCATGATTACAGTCCAAATCTTGTTATCTTTAACCCTTTAGAGTCCAAGGTAGTGTTTACAAATGACTTTTTTTTACCATAATTCCGGACTATAAGCCGCTACTTTTTATCCTACACTTTGTACTCTGCGGCTTATCAAACGGTGCGGCTGATTTGTGGATTTTCCTTCGCTGATGGCCATAATGTTTTGTGTTGAATGGTTTTTTGTTAGGTTTTTTAAATGGTAAATGGGTTATACTCATATAGCACTTTTCTACCTTTAAGGTACTCAAAGGCTTTTGTCACTATTTCCACATTCACCCATTCACACACACATTCACTACTCAGTGGCCCAGTGGTTAGAGTGTCCGCCCTGAGATCGGTAGGTTGTGAATTCAAACCCCGGCCGAGTCATACCAAAGACTATAAAAATGGGACCCATTACCTCCCTGCTTGGCACTCAGCATCAAGGGTTGGAATTGGGGGTTAAATCACCAAAAATGATTCCCGGGCGCGGCACCGCTGCTGCCCACTGCTCCCCTCACCTCCCAGGGGGTGATCAAGGGGATGGGTCAAATGCAGAGGACAAATTTCACCACACCTAGTGTGTGACAATCATTGGTACTTTAACTTTAACTTTAACACTGATGGCGGAAGCTGCCATGCAAGGCGCTAACCACGACCCATCAGGAGCAAGGGTGAAGTGTCTTGCTCAAGGACACAACGGACGTGACTAGGTTGGTAGAAGCTGGGGATTGAACCAGTAACCCTCAGGTTGCTGGCACGGCCACTCTCCCAACCGGACCACGCCGTCCCCCAAGTGTTCAATAGTTTTAATCAAACGCAAGCAAGGTGTGTTATTGTTTATGCTACGGCGCCATCTTTTGGACGAGTTTGCTCACTGCAGGTTGAAAATCTACTTGTGTTAACGCCTTGGACTGGAAGTATAACCGTCTATAGCGTTCCTGCTCAAAAGGATTCTTCATTCATCACTCCAAGCAGCGTTTGTAAGTTTTACAATACAACTAAAACAATTCATACTTACTAAACCGTCCCATGTGTGATGTCTGTAGGAGTGTTTTAATGCATATTTGTGCGTGCTAGCGTCGTTAGCATGAGCTAATATGCTAACACGTTTACGAGTGTCTGTGTTAGTATTATTAACTTACAATGGCGTTCTTTTTGTATTGTTTCAGTTTCACTAATTCCTTAGTAAATTCACCAAAACGTCACCGTGGAGTTATTTAGTCTGTTTAGCTGATTGGAGAGCTAGCTTATAATTAGCTTATTTTTAACTGTTGAAATAAAACATGAGATTTTATCATCAAAAACATCTCATATTTGTAAAACACACACAAAAGTACCGAAAATTGGTACCGTTTAGTGCCGGTATTGATTACTAAGCAGAGGTGGGTAGAGTAGCCAGAAATTGTACTCAAGAGTACTGTTACTTTAGAGATTTATTACTCAAGTAAAAGTAATGAGTAGTCACCCAAATATTTACTTGAGTAAAAGTAAAAAGTATGTTGTGAAAAAACTACTCAAGTACTGAGTAACTGATGAGTAACATACACACACATATCATATATATATATATATATATATATATATATATATATATATATATATATATATATATATATATATATATATATATATATATATATATATATATATATATATATATATATGTATGTATTTATATATATGTATATGTGTATATATATATATATATATATATATATATATATGTGTATATATATATATATATATATATATATATATGTATATTTATATACACATAAATTGATATATACAGTATATCATTTATATTTATTTAGTTTGCCGTTTTTGTTTACATGTTAAAGGTGTTTTAATGAATATACATGCATGTTTAACATACGGATTCCTTTCTTTCATGAAGACAAGAATATAAGTTGGTGTGTTACCTGATTCTGATGACTTGCATTGATTGTAATCAGACAGTAGTGCTGGTAACGTCCACGTTTTCAAATGGAGGAGAAGAAAAGTTCCTCCTTTCTGTCTAATACCACATGAAAGTGGTTGGTTTTTGGCATTTTATTTGTCCAGCTTCCATATTCGTTTTCACACACATTAAAAGAAATACATTGGCGGCAAATTCCGTAGCTTGCTAGCTTGTTTGCGCTGGCTTTCGGAGACTCTTATTTTGTAAGTGCAGGCGCGATGGAGCGGCACTTTTATTGTGAAGACAGGAACTGTGCAGTCAGTCTTTAAGCTTTTGACGGGATGTACGGTTGAAATAAAAACGTGTCTTTTTTCCTTCACACTTTTGATTGATTGATTGAAACTTGTATTAGTAGATTGCACAGTACAGTACATATTCCGTACAATTGACCACTAAATGGTAACACCCCAATAAGTTTTTCAACTTGTTTAAGTCAGGTCATGTGACCGCCTGGCTCTGTTTGATTGGTCCAACGTCACCAGTGACTGCATTTGATTGGTGGAACGGAGTCAAACGTCACTAGTGACTGCATTTTATTGGTGGAACGGAGTGAAACGTCACCAGTAAGGCAGGCACTTTGAAGGTCTGTCTGACAGACCAAAACAAACAAAGCGTGCATTAACAGATCGATAAAAATTAGTAGCGAGTAGCGAGCTGAATGTAGATAAAAGTAGCGGAGTAAAAGTAGCGTTTCTTCTCTATAAATATACTAAAGGAAAAGTAAAAGTAAGTTGCATTAAAACTACTCTTAGAAGTACAATTTATCCCAAAAGTTACTCAAGTAGATGTAACGGAGTAAATGTAGCGCGTTACTACCCACCTCTGTTACTAAGTACTGTATCGGTTCGAATGTGCACCCATCCCTAGTTTTGTGTGACACATTTGAACCATTTAAAGACTGGTATGCAGTAGGTCGTCTGCACTTTTTGAGTTAGATCTGAAAAGGAGCAACTGTGTGGCCCCAATCTTCCATCAAACACTTCTAAGAACAACTTCTGACCAAACCTTCGGTCCTCATGAACCAGCCTGGAGACCTTTCAGGCTCCGATACAGCGGTGCTAACTTCCGTGCTAAGAGCTTGTATTGATTTTACACATTACATGTTGGACTATTTGTTTCAAACTAAGTTGGTAAAAGTTCAGGGTAGTAACAGTTTAGCCAGAGATGGCAGTCATTTCTTGCTCGGTGTTCGAGCCCCAGCCGCTCGCTGCGGGCGGTTTAAACCCCAGGAGCGTTTCAAATAGACATCCCCTAAGTCTCGCTCGGCTGGTACGGCACCGTAGGGAAGGCGTGTTTGTGTGTCCGTGTGCGTAAACCTGCTGACTAGTCTTGTTCAGCGGGGCTCCCGGCCCAACGAGGTACAAACAAATACACTCACACACACATTCCTGAAAGCTGCTTTCAAACGAAGCGGGGACCGGCTCACCTCATGCTTTCATGACTCTTAAAGCCGCACACCAATTAAAATGCAAACCCGGTGTGGAAGCAACAACGTGCCACGTTAAGCCACCAACACACACACACACACACACAGTGTTGACTTTCCACTATGCGAAGGGATAAGAGCAGCGGAGTGTAACAGATCATTTCAGTCGCGGATATTTCTATGTCCCTTAATTATGCAGCGTATCTTTATGAATAATTGGGGGATTAGAGAAACACCCCACGAGTTATTCCCGGAATTTACATCTCAAATCCAGGTTCTTGTACTTGAAGAACAGATGACATCTAACCCACAGCACACACTTACATGGATTATGGAAGTGGAACAGTCACTTATTAAATCCTGTACAAAGCCATTTGAGGACATGTTAGTCTGGAATTCTATTTGGGCTTTAATTGACTATTTTTTTTACGTTTCCATTCAAAAATATCGTTGCTCGACTAACGTAGCATTTTTGTATATTTTTCCGTGGTGAGAAACCATGGATTCATCTGATTTTTTCATGCCAAAGTGAACAGTGCAATTCCGAATTTTTTCAAATCCGACTCAGGGCTTGTTCGGATGTGGATATAAATCAGATATATATGCGATGCAACTGCAGTCTGAACGCTCCGGTTGCATTCATCCGACCAATAAGTCACTACCATATTTTCCGGACCATAGTGTACACTAGGGTTGTACGGTATACCGGTATTAGTATAGTGCCGCCATACTAATGAATTATATTCGGTACTATACCGCCTCTGAAAAGTACCGTTGTTAAAATAAAGCCAATAATGAACTTTTTTGTGGTCCCCTTCATTTAGAAAAGTATCAAAGTACCGAAAAGTATAGAAATAATTTTGGTACCGGTACCAAAATATTGGTATCGGGACAACACTAGTGTGCAACTAAATATTCGTTAAAAAAAACATTTTTCTCCATATATTAGCCGCACCCGACTATAAGCTGCATATATATATATATATATATATATATATATATATATATATATATATATATATATATATACTGTATTTTTGGGAGTATAAGTCGCACCGGAGTATAAGTCGCACCTGCTGAAAATGCATAATAAAAAAGAAAAAAAACATACATAAGTCGCACTGGAGCCCGGCCAAACTATGAAAAAAAACTGTGACTTATAGTCCGAACAATAGGGTATATATATATATATATATATATATATATATATATATATATATATATATATATATATATATATATATATATATATATATATATATATATATATACACAGTATATATATATAGAGTTACAGTTACTATGGACTGGACTCTTACTATTATGTTGGATCCACTATGGACTGGACTCTCACAATATTATGTCAGACCCACTCGACATCCATTGCTTTCGGTCTCCCCTAGAGGGGGTGGGGGGGTTACCCACATATGCGGTCCTCTCCAAGGTTTCTCATAGTCATTCACATCGACGTCCCACTGGGGTGAGTTTTTCCTTGCCCTTATGTGGGCTTTGTACCGAGGATGTCGTTGTGGCTTGTGCAGCCCTTTGAGACACTTGTGATTTAGGGCTATATAAATAAACATTGATTGATTGATATTTACACAGAAATATTCTGTAAATGCTTATTTACATACCTTCATTGTTTTCAAACGGTGTCTGTAACACGGCAGTAAAACGGCTGATCAAACAAAACAGAAGTCATTGTCATGGACGCAAGCTAGCTTCCCAATCAGCTAAACAGACTAAATAACTCCACGATGACATATTGGGGAATTTACTGAAGAACTTGTTAAACTGAAACAATACAAAAAGAATGCCTTTGTAAGTTAATAATACTAACACAGAGTCGTAAACATGCTAGCATATCTGCTAAAGCTAAATATTCGTTAAAAAAAAAAACATTTTTCTCCATATATTAGCCGCACCCGACTATAAGCCGCATATATATATATATATATATATATATATATATATATATATATATATATATATATATATATATATATATATATATATATATATATATATATATATACCGTATTTTACGGAGTATAAGTCGCACCGGACTATAAGTCGCACCTGCTGAAAATGCATAATAAAAAAGGAAAAAAACATACATAAGTCGCTCTGGAGCCCGGCCAAACTATGAAAAAAACTGCGACTTATAGTCCGAAAAATACGGTATATATATATATATATATATATATATATATATATATATAGTTATTTACACAGAAACATTCTGTAAGTGCTTATTTACCTACCTTCATTGTTTTCAAACGGTGTCTGTAACACGGCAGTAAAACGGTTGATCAAACAAAACAGAAGTCATTGTCATTGACGCAAGCTAGCTTCCCAATCAGCTAAACAGACTAAATAACTCCACGATGACATATTGGGGAATTTACTGAAGAACTTGTTGAACTGAAGCAATACAAAAATAATGCCTTTGTAAGTTAATAATACTAACACAGAGTCGTAAACATGTTAGCATATATGCTAATGCTAACAACACTAGCTTGATTATATTACAATAGCACGTACAAATATGCATGAAAACACTCCTACAGACATCACACATGGGACGGTTTAATAAGTATGAATTGTTTTAGTTGCATTGCAAAACTTACAAATTTGGAGGAGTGAATGAAGAAACCATACGAGTAGAAACGCTATTGATGATTAAAAGAGGGAACGGCACTTCTACTTCCGGTTCAAAGCTTTAAACGGCAGGAAACACTCATGGAAACATTCACCTAGCAGCCCCTGCAGTGAGCAAACTCTTCCAAAAGATGGCGCCATGGCACAAACAATAACACACCTTTTCAGTGTCTTTGTATGTGTTTGTTGAAAACTATTTTCTTTATGGCCGTCAGCGAAGAAAAGCCCATATATTAGCCGCACTGTTTTATCAACCGCAAGGTTCAAACCGTAGGAAAAAAATTGTCCGAAATTTACGGTAACTCTGACAAAAGACCAAAATAGGGCTGGGCGATTAATCAAAACAAACATTTAGAGCTTCTAACCAATGTGAAACGTCCCCGTTTACAATTCTCTGTATTGAGTAGGATTCTCCTGATCAACAGTTTTGGCCTCTAATCTGATTTTTCTGGCCCGATCCGATTTCGGGTCCTAAACCGATGATTTAACAATAGATTGTATAAGCGAAATGTTTTATAGCAAGCAACTAAAGTAAACACCTTCATAAAGTGTTAAATGTAGATGTTAGACATAGACTTAGACTTAGACAAACTTTAATGATCCACAAGGGAAATTGTTCAACGCAGTAGCTCAGTTACAACGATGGAAAGTGTAAGGATGGAAAGGACAATGCAGGTATAAATAGACTATGTTGCTAGTATTGTTGATGCTACATACATTCTTTTGAACAAAAGTGACGAGTGCACAATAGGTTAAAAGCAAAAACTAGGATTTTTATAAGGAAAAAAAAATTATCACTTGAGTATTGTTTAGATACTGATACTAAAATACAAACCCCGTTTCCATATGAGTTGGGATATTGTGTTAGATGTAAATATAAACGGAATACAATGATTTGCAAATCATTTTCAACCCATATTCAGTTGAATATGCTACAAAGACAACATATTTGATGTTCAAACTGATAAACATTTTTTTTTTTGCAAATAATCATTAACTTTAGAATTTGATGCCAGCAACACGTGACAAATAAGTTGGGAAAGGTGCCAATAAATACTGATAAAGTTGAAGAATGCTCATCAAACACTTATTTGGAACATCCCACAGGTGTGCAGGCTAATTGGGAACAGGTGGCTGCCATGATTGGGTATAAAAACAGCTTCCCAAAAAATGCTCAGTCTTTCACAAGAAAGGATGGGGCGAGGTACACCCCTTTGTCCACAATTGCGTGAGCAAATAGTCAAACAGTTTAAGAACAACGTTTCTCAAAGTGCAATTGCAAGAAATTTAGGGATTTCAACATCTACGGTCCATAATATCATCAAAAGGTTCAGAGAATCTGGAGAAATCACTCCACGTAAGCGGCATGGCCGGAAACCAACATTGAATGACCGTGACCTTCGATCCCTCAGACGGCACTGTATCAAAAACCGACATCAATCTCTAAAGGATATCACCACATGGGCTCAGGAACACTTCAGAAAACCACTGTCACTAAATACAGTTTGTCGCTACATCTGTTAGTGCAAGTTAAAGCTCTACTATGCAAAGCGAAAGCCATTTATCAACAACATCCAGAAACGGGCCCGAGATCATCTAAGATGGACTCATGCAAAGTGGAAAAGTGTTCTGTGGTCTGACGAGTCCACATTTCAAATTGTTTTTGGAAATATTCGACATCGTGTCATCCGGACCAAAGGGGAAGCGAACCATCCAGACTGTTATCGACGCAAAGTTCAAAAACCAGCATCTGTGATGGTATGGGGGTGCATTAGTGCCCAAGGCATGGGTAACTTACACATCTGTGAAGGCACTATTAATGCTGAAAGGTACATACAGGTTTTGGAACAACATATGCTGCCATCTAAGCGCCGTCTTTTTCATGGACGCCCCTGCTTATTTTAGCAAAACAATGCCAAGCCACATTCAGCACGTGTTACAACAGCGTGGCGTCGTAAAAAAAGAGTGCGGGTACTTTCCTGGCCCGCCTGCAGTCCAGACCTGTCTCCCATCGAAAATGTGTGGCGCATTATGAAGCGTAAAATACGACAGCGGAGACCCCGGACTGTTGAACGACTGAAGCTCTACATAAAACAAGAATGGGAAAGAATTCCACTTTCAAAGCTTCCACAATTAGTTTCCTCAGTTCCCAATCGTTTATTGAGTGTTAAAAGAAAAGGTGATGTAACACAGTGGTGAACATGCCCTTTCCCAACTACTTTGGCACGTGTTGCAGCCATGAAATTCTAAGTTAATTATTATTTGCAACAAAAAAAATCAAGTTTATGAGTTTGAACATCAAATATCTTGTCTTTGTAGTGCATTCAATTGAATATGGGTTGAAAAGGATTTGCAAATTATTATATTCCGTTTATATTTACATATAACACAATTTCCCAACTCATATGGAAACGGGGTTTGTAGGTATCGGTAGTATCGACATCTGGATCGATCACCCCTGCTTCATATTGAAGCATTAGCGGTTAGCTTCTTGTGTATCCTGCTCGGTGTGTCGCATGCTTAGCCATTCCTTTTCTTCCGGTCCTCCAGTGATAATGGTACATGGAAGAATGCAACTTCTGCATGTGCGGAACAAGGAATATGGAAATATATTAATTGTATCTCCCTAAGCTTGCATCCATTTTAAAGGAACATTTCACGCGAGCACAATTGTGGTAAAGATCGGCTGCGATCGGCAGCTCATTAGACGATCACCGATATGTTAAAAAAGTCAAATATAAAAAAAATATATATATATATGTATTAAATTAAATAAATTTTGATTAAAACGAAAAGACAAGCCAAAACGATGTCTACAACCAACTCACTTCATTCTCTTCTATTTTCCCCGCGCTTATCCAATCACAAGCCAGGACACATTCAAAGCCTGTCGAAAAATACCCTGATATGGTTTCATTATTGTTTTTCTTAATCCTGTTTCAGCATTCCCTCCATTTTCAGCCTCAAAAGGATGCCAGTATTTCAAATTAATCTTCAGAGGTTGCATGTGAATAATTTTTATATAATCTCGTTTGACACGCGCATAGAAGAAACTCTCCTGTTTTTCTGGGCTTTACGAGAAAACCAAAATAATATTGATGTATGTTTGTGATCCTTGTACATACAGTAAATATGAGAGAATGATGCTCTACTTTGATTGGTGCCGTCAGAGAGGTACAGTGGAACCTCGATTTACGAACTGGATTGGTTCTTGCACGGGGTTTGTAAACCGAAAAGTTTGTATTGTGAAGCAGATTCCTAAATATGAATAATTGGTTCCGATAATTGGTAATTGATAATTGGTTTCGACAAATGTCCATATTTTAGGGAAGGTTTGTACTAGGGCTACAACAACTAATTGATTAAATCGATTAAAATCGATTATAAAAATAGTTGGCGAATAATTTAGTCATCGATTCGTTGGATTTTTGCTATGCGCATGCGCAGAGGCTACTTTTTTATTTTATTTATTTATTTATTTTTATAAACCTTTATTTATAAACTGCAACATTTACAAACAGCTGAGAAACAATAATCAAAATAAGTATGGTGCCAGTATGCTGTTTTTTTTCCAATAAAATACTGGAAAGGATAGAAATGTAGTTTGTCTCTTTTATCCGATTATTACTCGATTAATCGAAATAATAATCGACAGATTAATCGATTATCAAATTAGTTGTTAGTTGCAGCCCTAGTTTGTACACTTTGAACTCATAATAACATGCTTTATATATATTAATATATATATACATATATGTATATATATATATATATATATATGTTGTACTTTTTAACAAGCTGAACTGTGTTGTATGCGCTGCTATGCCAACACGCCCTCACAAACAATCAGAAATCACAACAACAAAAATCTTAACTATAACAACCATATTGCTGCAATAATAAACAGTTTAAAAAGTAAAATCTGCCCGCATTAACATCGGCAGGGGAGCTGAAGAGATGGCAGCAGACAGAGGGAGAGAAGGAAGGGGGTTGTGTCACTGAGGGAGAAGTAGTGTCTTTTCCGCTGTGAAAAAAGTCTGTTCTGGCATATTTTTCTAATAAAGTCCAGTCTCATTACAACGCTCCAACGTAAGTTAAGTAAGGCTCCACTTTTCCAAAAAATGTGCTAGCTTGATGCTAACATGCATTGGCGTTGCAACTGATTAGCATTAGCGATTTTACATGGCGATTTCGACACCTCGAAATGGGTTAATGAAAACTACAACCAAGATGCACATTACATTTAAACAGCTGGTGCGTAATAAGTACAATAATTACAGTATCAACACTTTGTAGGGCGCAACAAAAGACCAGAAAGCAAAAGACTGAACTGACTCGCCAACACACCATAAAATATGCACTATAATTGAGACTCAGAGATGTGTTAAAAAAAACAAGATATAACAAATTGACTGCAGTTATCATAGTTGGCTCATTTTTAAAATTAGATTTTATATCACAAAAAAAAAAAAATATTTATTAAAACACACAAAAGTACCGAAAATTGGTATCATTGAGTACCGGTATTGATGGTACACATTCCTAATACCCATATGTCATGGCCAACTGTGCATAAAGAATGTTTAGGTTTGGGGTCCCCAAACTACAAATGTTTTATTTTTATAAATGTTTTAAAATCTGTCCTTTCTAATTCATTTTCCACTGCTTGTTACTCTCGGTGTCTCCTAGCCGCTCAGGCAAATCATATTGTCTAAAAATGCACTTTCCCTTCAATAACGTGACATCGGCAAGTGCGTGATCTTTCAGTCAATTAGTGTGCAAAGAATATATATATATATATATATATATATATATATATATATATATATATATATATATATATATATATATATATATATATATATATATATATATATATATATATATATGTATATATATATATATATATATGTATATATATATATATATGTATATATATATATATATATATGTATATATATATATATATATATATGTATGTGTGGGAAAAAAAATCACAAGACTATTTCATCTCTAATATGTAAGTATATATATAAATATATATATATATATATATATATATATTAGTGCGCAAGGAAAATATATATATATATATATATATATATATATAATATGTGATGAGGTGGCGACTTGTCCAGGGTGTACCCTATATATATATATATATATATATATATATATATATATGTCTTAATAAGGTTATCCAAAAAAATAGTGCTCGATACCGTAGTAGAGCGCAATATATGTATGTGTGGGAAAAAAATCACAAGACTATTTCATCTCTACAGGCCTGTTTCATGAGGGGGGGTACCCTCAATCGTCAGGAGATTGACGATTGAGGGTACCCCCCCTCATGAAACAGGCCTGTAGAGATGAAATAGTCTTGTGATTTTTTTCCCACACATACATATATATATATATATATATATATATATATATATATATATATATATATATATATATATATATATATATATATATATATATATATATCATACTTGCCAACCCTCCCGAATTTTCCGGGAGACTCCCGAAATTCAGCGCCTCTCCCGAAAACCTCCCGGGACAAATATTCTCCCGAAAATCTCCCGATTTTCAGCCGGAGCTGGAGGCCACGCCCCCTCCAGCTCCATGCGGACCTGAGTGAGGACAGCCTTTTTTCACTATGGGAGGACAACAGGGTGACAAGAACTAAATCATCCAGACTAGAGATACATTGTATTATTATGTTTATCTTACCTAAAAATAAATAGATATTTATTAATTTAAAAAAAACAAAAAAACTAAATACATTTTTACTATATTTTGCTAAAAACATCAAAATTAATTGTATTTTAATTTTAATTTTTTTCTGACTCCTTATTACATCCAGCCATAGAATTTTACATTAAAATAAACATATTTGAAATATAATTTAAATTATCATAATGATTCATTTAAAATGACCATATTTAATTATTAAAATAATTGCTTGTTTATCAACAAAGCATTTTATTCACTACATTTTGAAGCTCTCAGAAGCCAAGTTATGTTATATTCCTTAATATTTATTTATGCAAGTTTGAAGTATCAATTATCTAAACACAGTTTTGTTTGCATATTTTCAGGATGTATATATATATATATATATATATATATATATATATATATATATATATATATATATATATATATATATATATATATATATATATATATATATATATATGTATGAAATACTTGACTTGGTGAATTCTAGCTGTCAATATACTCCTCCCCTCTTAACCACGCCCCCAACCACGCCCCCACCTCCCGAAATCGGAGGTCTCAAGGTTGGCAAGTATGATATATATATATATATATATATATACATATATGTATATATTAGAGATGTCCGATAATATCGGACTGCCGATATTATCAGCCGATAAATGCTTTAAAATGTAATATCGGAAATGATCGGCATCGGTTTCAAAAAGTTAAATAAATGACTGTACGGAGTGGTACTCGGACGTAGGGAGAAGTACAGAGCGCCAATAACCCTTAGAGGCACTGCCTTTGCGTGCCGGCCCAGTCACATAATATCTACGGCTTTTCACACACAAGTGAATGCAATACATACTTGGTCAACAGCCATACAGGTCACACTGAGGGTGGCCGTATAAACAACTTTAACACTGTTACAAATATGCGCCACACTGTGAACCCACACCAAACAAGAATGACAAACACATTTCGGGAGAACATCCGCACCGTAACAAAACATAAACAAAACAGAACAAATACCCAGAACCCCTTGCAGCACTAACTCTTCCGGGACGCTACAATATACACCCCCGCTACTCCATAGCCCCCCCCCCCCCCTCCAACCCCGCTCACCTCTCAGGGAGAGCATGTCCCAAATTCCAAGCTGCTGTTTTGAGGCATGTTAAAAAAAATAATGCACTTTGTGACTTCAATAATAAATATGGCAGTGCCTTGTTGGCATTTTTTTTTCCATAATTCGAGTTGATTTATTTTGGAAAACCTTGTTACATTGTTTAATGCATCCAGCGGGCATCACAACAAAATTAGGCATAATAATGTGTTAATTCCACGACTGTATATATCGGTATCGGTTGATATCGGTATCGGTAATTAAGAGTTGGACAATAGATTGCAGTCCTATGAGAAACACTTCCTTATTTCCTAGGAAGTCCTAAAGTCCTTGCTGGCTAAGCCTGCTTCCTCAATTCTTCCATACTTGTGAGCGCTATTTATGTACTCTTCCCGCATAGTCTCTTCTGTGGTTCCCCTTCTCCTTTCCACGCTGGTCTGTCGAGTTTTTGGGACTCTTATTGTACGACCAAAATGGCGGAAAAACAATGAGAAGTGACTAGGAGTGCACTGCAATGTGCGGCAAGTCTCACCAAAAATGTTGCGCCCTGATTTTTGCCTGAAGGCGGAACACAAAATGAATGCAGCACTCGGAGGCGAACCAGTTCTTAAATGTAAAAGTTTGTAAATGGAGGGGTTCGGAAATCGAGGTTCCACTGTATTAATTTGTCTAATTAAGGTATAAAAAGTGTTCTACACGATAACATTGGCAGTTACTTCTACTGGAGCTTCCGAGAAGAACTCTCAGATTGATAGAATAATTAGAGTAATTCCTCAGTCGGTTGGTGATTACGTTTCAACTTTCATCTGCTAAAAAGACACTAAATGGAATGCTTAATTTGGTTTGTGCTCATTAGGAGCCCAACCCAAATGGGACCCCCGGCCGAGTCGGCGGGATGTGAAGCTGCCAGCGTCAGGCATTACGTAACGCCCGCATTGATTTGGTATTACGCCCTTGAAGTCGTAATGGCCGTCGACTGTGAGAAACCCCAGAACGAAACGCGCGAGAGAAAATGTTTGTTTCCGACTTCACACGCTGACTTCTTTTAAAGGACGCCGGCACAAACAAGACCCCTTTGCAGGAAGCTGTGGCATAAACATGACAATCACAGCCACTTTCGTTCATAGTGGCATGCCACAAATATATGTGGACTGCCACAGATGGATTTTGTAAACAATACAGGAGTGTACCGTATTTTTCGGAGTATAAGTCGCTCCGCAGTATAAGTCGCACCGGCTGAAAAAGCATAATAACGATCCAGCCATAGAATTTTACATTAAAATAAACATATTTGAAATAATTAATTTTAAATTATCATAATAATTCATTTAAAATGACCATATTTAATTATTAAAATAATTGCTTGTTTATCAACAACTTTAGGATTTTATTCACTTCCCTTTTGAAGCTCTCAGAAGCCAAGTTATGTTATATTCTTTAATATTTATTTATGCAAGTTTGAAGTATCAATTATTCAAACACAGTTTTGTTTGCATATTTTCAGGATGTAGATATATATATATATATATATATATATATATATATATATATATATATATATATATATATATGTATATATATATATATATATATATATATATATATATATATATATATATATATATATATATATATATATATATGTATGTATGTATGTATGTATGTATGTATGTATATATATATATATATATATATACATATATATATATATATATATATATGTATGTGTGGGAAAAAAATCACAAGACTATTTCATCTCTACAGGCCTGTTTCATGAGGGGGGGTTCCCTCAATCATCAGGAGATTTATATATATATATATATATATATATATATCTACATATATATATATATATATATATATATATATGTATGTATATATATATGTATATATATATATATATATATATATATATATATATATATATATATATATATATATATATATATGTATGAAATACTTGACTTGGTGAATTCTAGCTGTCAATATACTCCTCCCCTCTTAACCACGCCCCCACCCCCCCACCTCCCGAAATCGGAGGTCTCAAGGTTGGCAAGTATGGTTACAGACACCGTTTGGAAACAATTAAGGTATGTAAATAAACATTTACAGAATATTTCTGTGTAAATAACTAATTTCCCAACGTATATATATCTGCGGCTTATAGTCCGGTGAGGCTAATATATGGAAAAAAATTTTTTTAGTTATGTGAATAAATATTTACAAAATATTTATGTGTAAATAACTCATTTCACAACGTATATATCTGTGGCTAATATATGTAAAAAAAAAAATTTCTTCTAAAATTTAGTATATATCTATATATATATCGTTCTATAGTTCAGAAAACACGGCAGTTAGACTCTTCTCTTTTTCAAAGAGCAACAAGCTACAAATTAAGGATGTAACGATCATAAGAGTAAATGATAAACCGCGGTAAAATTCCCAAAAGTTATTATTACAGTGTCAAATTGTAATTATTGTAAAACTCGGATTGATTACCGCACTTTGATAAACTCAGACCACTCATTTCCTGGAGAAGCAGTTTGCATGCTAATCGCTAACTTGAACACAAGACACGCTTTCTTTTTATACAAGACGTCATCGGTATAACTCGATACGTCACATCCTTTTGCGCTGCGTGTCTATGGCGAAACTAAGCTAGTAGGGGCAAAGTGCCAGAGTATTCCATAGTTGTTGACGAAGACAACAAGAATTCTTGCACATACGGTTGCAAAATACGGCCACTGAATATTTCATAAGGAAGATTTTTACCAAAAAATTTTCATCTGTATAGATAGCGCATGTTTTTACGATAACAATAAAGTTAGCCGCAATACAATCCAACACGACATGCACACAAAGAAGCAAAAAAATAAAGCTAATTTTGCTTTCTTTTTAAACATTAATTTCACTTTTCGTCTCCCCTACAAAGTCCATAAAAATACCCATTAGGGATGGGTACCGAATTCGGTCCTTTTTTGTCACCAACCGAATCCCACCGATTCACATAAAATCCTACAGTGCCATGTTACGGTATCCGAGTTTCGCTTGACATCACACCCGTTTGCCGATTGACTGGCTGAGCGGTCTCAGTCAAACTACCTATCGGTAATGTTGCAATTTTCAATGTCAACAAAGTAAATGACTCAAAAAACGCTCCAAAGTAAGTTAAGTAAGGCTCCACTTTTACAAAAATGCATTAGTTTGATGCTAACATGCATTGGCTTTGCTATTGACATGCTACTGATTAGCATTACCGATTTCACATGGCCATTTCGACAGCTCCAAATGCGTTAATGAAAACCACAACCAAGATGCGCGTTACATTGAAACAGCTGGTGCGTAATAAGTACAATAATTACAGTATTAACACTTTGTAGGGCGCAGCAAAAGACTAGAACGCAAAAGACTGAACTTACAAGCCAACGCAACATAAACTATACACTATAATTGAGACTCAGAGATGTGATAATAAAACAAGATAAATCAAATTGACTGCAGTTATCATAATTAGCTAATTTTTAAAATGAGATTTTATGTCACAAATAAAAAATTAAGAGATTGGAGAAGGCATTCGACCGTGTACCCCGGGAAGTCCTGTGGGGAGTGCTCAGGGAGTATGGGGTATCGGACTGTCTGATTGTGGCAGTCCGCTCCCTGTATGCTCAGTGCCAGAGCTTGGTCCGCATTGCCAGTAGTAAGTCGGACACGTTTCCAGTGAGGTTTGGACTCCGCCAAGGCTGCCCTTTGTCACCGATTCTGTTCATAACTTTTATGGACAGAATTTCTAGGCGCAGTCAAGGCGTTGAGGGGATCTGGTTTGGTGGCTGCAGGATTAGGTCTCTGCTTTTTGCAGATGATGTGGTCCTGATGGCTTCATCTGGCCAGGATCTTCAGCTCTCGCTGGATCGGTTCGCAGCCGAGTGTGAAGCGACTGGGATGAGAATCAGCACCTCCAAGTCCGAGTCCATGGTTCTCGCCCGGAAAAGGGTGGAGTGCCATCTCCGGGTTGGGGAGGAGATCTTGCCCCAAGTGGAGGAGTTCAAGTACCTCGGAGTCTTGTTCACGAGTGAGGGAAGAGTGGATCGTGAGATCGACAGGCGGATCGGCGCGGCACCTTCAGTAATGCGGACGCTGTATCGATCCGTTGTGGTGAAGAAGGAGCTGAGCCGGAAGGCAAAGCTCTCAATTTACCGGTCGATCTACGTTCCCATCCTCACCTATGGTCATGAGCTTTGGGTTATGACCGAAAGGACAAGATCACGGGTACAAGCGGCTGAAATGAGTTTCCTCCGCCAGGTGGCGGGGCTCCTCTCCCTTAGAGATAGGGTGAGAAGCTCTGTCATCCGGGAGGAGCTCAAAGTAAAGCCGCTGCTCCTCCACATCGAGAGGAGCCAGATGAGGTGGTTCGGGCATCTGGTCAGGATGCCACCCGAACGCCTCCCTAGGGAGGTGTTTAGGGCACGTCCGACCGGTAGGAGGCCGCGGGGAAGACCCAGGACACGTTGGGAAGACTATGTCTCCCGGCTGGCCTGGGAACGCCTCGGGGTCCCACAGGAAGACCTGGACGAAGTGGCTGGGGAGAGGGAAGTCTGGGTTTCCCTGCTTTGGCTGCTGCCCCGACGACCCGACCTCGGATAAGCGAAAGAAGATGGATGGGTGGATGGATGGATAAAAAATTATATTTATTAAAATACACAAAAGTACCGAAAATTGGTACTTTTAAGTTAAGTAAGGCTCCACTTTTCCAAAAATGCACTAGTTTAATGCTAACATGCATTGGCTTTGCTATTGACATGCTACTCATTAGCATTACCGAATTGACATGCCATTTTGACGGCTCCAAATGCGTTAATGAAAACTACAACCAAGATGCGCGTTACATTGAAACAGCTGGTGCGTAATAAGTACAATAATGACAGTATTAACACTTTGTAGGGCGCAGCAAAAGACTAGAACGCAAAAGACTGAACTGACAAGCCAACACAACTAGAGATGTCCGATAATGGCTTTTTTGCCGATATTCCGATATTGTCCAACTCTTAATTACCGATACCGATATCAACCGATACCGATATATACAGTCGTGGAATTAAGACATTATTATGCCTAATTTTGTTGTGATGCCTCGCTGGATGCATTAAACAATGTAACAAGGTTTTCCAAAATAAATCAACTCAAGTTATGGAAAAAAAATGCCAACATGGCACTGCCATATTTGTTATTGAAGTCACAAAGTGCATTCTTTTTTTTAACATGCCTCAAAACTGCAGCTTGGAATTTGGGACATGCTCTCCCTGAGAGAGCATGAGGAGGTTGAAGGGGGTGGAGTTGAGGTGGGGGGAGGGGGTAGCGGGGGGTGTATATTGTAGCGTCCCGGAAGAGTTAGTGCTGCAAGGGATTCTGGGTATTTGTTCTGTTGTGTTTATGTTGTGTTACGGTGCGGATGTTCTCCTGAAATGTGTTTGTCATTGTTGTTTGGTGTGGGTTCTCAGTGTAGCGCATATTTGTAACAGTGTTAAAGTTGTTTATATGGCCACCCTCAGTGTGACCTGTATGGATGTTGACCAAGTATGCATTGCATTCACTTGCGTGTGTGAAAAGCCGTAGATATTATGTGACTGGGCCGGCACGCAAAGGAAGTGCCTTTAAGGTTTATTGGCGCTCTGTACTTCTCCCTACGTCCGTGTACACAGCGGCGTTTTAAAAAGTCATACATTTTACTTTTTGAAACCGATACCGATAATTTACGATATTACATTTTAAAGCATTTATCGGCCGATAATATCGGCAGTCCGATATTATCGGACATCCCTAAACACAACATAAACTACACACTATAATTAAGACTCAGAGATATGATAATAAAACAAGATATAACAAATTGACTGCAGTTATCAATTTATAATTAGATTTTATGTCATAAATAAAAAATCATATTTATTAAAATACATAAAAGTACCGGAAAGTGGTACCGTTGAGTACTGGTATTGATGGTACACATTCTTAATACCCATGTGTCATGGCCAACTGTGCATTTCGGACGTTTAGGTCATCTGCCCCCCTGCCACAAATAGATTGCAGTCCTGTGGGCAACACTTCTATTGTTTCCTAGGAAGTCCTAAATGCCATCAGCTCGTTAAATTTCATGCAAAACTTATTTTTCCTCTAAACCAACAGGCTTGTTACCAACCGGTTTATTGGTGGCCACCCCTCTGTGTTTGTGTTCGAGGGAATAAGTCCGTTTGTCACCGGGCTTCCCTGATGACCTTGTTCACTGCGGCAGGGGGGTGATTAAGGATCGGGGCTGAAGACCATTTCCTTTTTCCAGGGGAAGACGAATGACCCTGTTGGAAAGTGGCTGCCTTTGGCCTCAGGGCGATTAGAGGTTTTTTTTGTGTGCCGGCAACCTTTGCTGTGCCGCGTACGAAGGCTGGTCCTTGAGAAGAATAGAACATTTCAGCACAGAACCAGTCCTGGTGAAAGCAACACATTTTTGTTTTCCTTTGATCCATTTGGCTGCGCTTCTCTCAACCAACGCCTGACTCTTTCACTTTCGCTTCCCCTTAAACCCGACTCTCCTTTCTTGTGTATGTCAAATCATCATTTCAATGAAAGCATTATCATCAATAACATACAGCAACATCATGCACGGAATATCAATTGGTTTGTAAAAAAAATACAGTAGTATATAGCAGTATATAACCCACAATCACACACAGTATGGCCCAATTTGTCGCGGTTTACCTGACACATGAAACGTGACAAATTACAGTCGGCAGTAGAGAGTTGAATCTCAAAAACGTGTTTTTGTGGCAGTTGCTGTGTAGAGTGGCACTTTCCATCATTTTCAGCAGACTGGATAGCAAAATGATTAACCCACCACCCCCCACACCCAACCGCCCGCCCGCTCTTCCTCTCACGAGAGACCCACCCAGGAATGGGGAGGTATGAAACCCTCCCCACCTGTAATTTAGTTGTATGTAATAAAAGTGGACCAGCTAGGACACC
>NC_084573.2:30597500-30630000 GCF_033978685.3 Nerophis lumbriciformis
ATCGGTATCGGTTTCAAAGTGATCGGTATCGGTTTCAAAAAGGAAAATGTATGACTTTTTAAAATGCCGCTGTGTACACGGACGTAGGGAGAAATACAGAGCGGCAATAAACCTTAAAGGCCCTGCCTTTGCGTGCCGGCCCAGTCACATAATATCTACAGCTTTTCACACAAACACAAGTGAATGCAAGGCATACTTGGTCAACAGCCATACAGGTCACACTGAGGGTGGCCGTATAAACAAGTTTAACACTGTTACAAATATGCGCCACACTGTGAACCCACACCAAACAAGAATGACAAACACATTTCGGGAGAACATCCGCACCGTAACACAACATAAACACAACAGAACAAATACCCAGAACCCCTTGCAGCACGAAGTCTTCCGGGACGCTACAATATACACCCCCTGCTACCTTCTACCCCCCGCCCACCTCAACCTCCTCATGCTCTCTCAGGGAGAGCATGTCCCAAATTCCAAGCTGCTGTTTTGAGGCATGTTAAAGAAAATAATGCACTTTTTGACTTCAATAATAAATATGGCGGTGCCATGTTGGCATTTTTTTCCATAACTTGAGTTGATTTATTTTGGAAAACCTTGTTACATTGTTTAATGCATCCAACGGGGCATCACAACAAAATTAGGCATAATAATGTGTTAATTCCACGACTGTATATATGGACAATATCGGAATATCGGCAAAAAAGCCATTATCGGACATCTCTAATTATTATGCCTAATTTTGTTGGATGCATTAAACAATATAACAAGGTTTTCCAAAATAAATCAACTCAAGTTATGGAAAAAAATATATACAGTATATCCCAATAGACACGTAATCGATATCAATAAAAATGCATTCTATAAATAAAAAAATGTTGTCCTTAGAAACCGGAAGTTGCAAAGCAAGGTTGGACCACTCGCTCTCTGGTAACCGAGCAACGCAGGAAGTGATCACTGATCAGCGGTAGTGACACGCTAACAGCCAATCAGGCAACAGTATCAACTATCAGTTATGGTTGTCTGGCGGTTGAGTTATTGCATGGAGTGAGAAGAGGAAGTCAAAATGAAGAAACTGTGGACAAAAAAAAGGAAACGTCACCTCGACTGTATGGCAGTTTTCTGGATTTTTCCAAAAGGACCATAGTCAGACCAGTATGATCTGTAAATAATGCAAGGAGCTTGTCCCCACCAAAACCGCTTATTATTTTCTGTTACACTTGCAATTTTCAATGCAAAAATATTTATATACCGTATTTTTCGGAGTATAAGTCGCACCGGAGTATAAGTCGCACCTGCCGAAAATGCATAATAAAGAAGGAAAAAAAAACATATATAAGTCGCTCTGGAGTATAAGTCTCATTTTTTGGGGAAATTTATTTGATAAAAGCCAACACCAAGAATAGACATTTGAAAGGCAATTTAAAATAAATAAAGAATAGTGAACAACAGGCTGAATAAGTGTACGTTATATGAGGAATAAATAACCGACTGAGAAGGTGCCTGGTATGTTAACGTAACATATTATGGTAAGAGTCATTCAAATAACTATAACATATAGAACATGCTATACGTTTACCAAACAATCTGTCACTCCTAATCGCTAAATCCCATGAAATCTTATACGTCTAGTCTCTTATGTGAATGAGCTAAATAATATTATTTGATATTTTACGGTAATGTGTTAATAATTTCACACATAAGTCGCTCCTGAGTATAAGTCGCACCCCCGGCCAAACTATGAAAAAAAACTGCGACTTATAGTCCGAAAAATACGATATATATATATATATATATATATATATATATATATATATATATATATATATATATATATATATATTAGGGATGTCCCGATCCAGGTTTTTGCACTTCCGATCCGATACCGATATTGTTTTTGCACTTCCGATCCGATACCGATACTGACCGATACTGGCCTATCCGAGCATGTATTAAAGTTTAAAGTTATTTAGCCTACTTAGTTGTCAGAATCATGTTGAAAAGGATTTTAGTACTCTTGATAACAACTAGCCAGCTGAATTAGGGGAGTTTGAATAATACACAATGGTTGGTAACAAGAAACTGACCTGTTTATTCAAGAATAAACACAAAATAGACAAAATTATACATGACAAACAGAAATGGCATCATTGAACTAGGGCTGGGCGATATGGCCTTTTTTTAATATTGCGATATTTTAAGGCCATGTCACGATACACCATATATATGTGGATATTTTGCCTTAGCCTTGAATGAACACTTGATGCATATAATCACAGCAGTATGATGATTCTATGTGTCTACATTAAAACATTCTTCTTCATACTGCATTAATATATGCTACTTTGAAACTTTCATGCAGAGAAGGAAATCACAACTTAAAAAATCAAAAAATGTTTCATACGGTGTTGATCTGGAAATGTTTGCCTCGGCATTTTTGATGGTGTGGGCGTGTGGCACCGAATGGAGATAAGCGTCTCGACAGACGTCACAATATTTGAACAATGATGACGAAAACTGTTTTCTCTGTCGTGTCCGTGTGTCGAAAATTGTTATGCGCTTATTTTTTTATTTGATTTTGTGCGTGGCATAGATTTGCCGTGCGCAGAGGACGCTTGAGCAGTGCGCAATTGCACAGGCGCGCACCTTAGAGGGAACGTTGCTTGCACGGCTGCGCTAGCATCACAGCTAACGTTAGCCATGCTGCTACCTCTCTGCTGGGAGAGGGCGTATACGTATGTCACGTATGTCGTGACAGTATGTGACGTGTGTAAGAAGGTGCGCTTGTTGTCTGTGAGAGGGAGACACAGGAAAGAGTGAGAAAAGCCTGTCGTGTAATGCCAGCAGCTAAAAGCAACTGCGTGAGAATCTACAGACCTGTGGATGTGTTGAAGGTGGGCTGGAAAATGCGGAACGGAAATTAGGGAGCAGCAGAAAAGTGGAATGTATTATTTAAATAGGTGCGTTGGAAAACACGGACCGGATCTGGATCGGCATTTTCCCATGCCTTGCCGATACGCATTTTTTGGCAAATATCGGCGGCCGATCCGATCCAAATATCGGATCAGGACATCCCTAATATATATATATATATATATATATTTTTATTTTTATTTTTATTTTTTTAATTGAGTTAGAAACATTACAATTAAGAATCGTGATTAATTTGAAAAAAAAAATAATAATACAAAAAATGACACTCCTACCTGCCATACAGTTTTTTTTTAGATGTGGACAGAAAAGGGTCTTCCTCAAACTGAATGAAAATGACAAGAAAAGCGTTTTGAGGAGAATAATAATTACACCAAAAACCCCCCCAAACATGTTTTGCTAGCAGAGTATGTGGTATGGAGATTTATAGAATTGGATTTCTCCAGCTGTGAAATCAGCTTTTGTAGTCCTGCTAGCCAACCAGATGATTACACTGCGCCCGTTCAAAGCCGTGGCGTTTTGCGCCCATACCAGCCCCATGTTTTTTTCTCTTGACGTCGTCAAAAGGCTTCCGACGCCCCCTCGCACTTCTCAGAAAGCAATCAGCCACTTTGATAAGAAGGCCGCTCGCTGCGAGTACTTGGAAGACGATCTGTACGTTTACCACGCATGAGCCCAGCAGACACGCGAGATGATAGAATTTCACTTCCTCCCACGTCTAAGGCAGTGGTCCTCAAACCTTTTTTCACCAAAGACCACCAAAATAACCAACATTAGACTACAGTAGCGTGGTAGGCCTAAGTATTCATTAAAACAAGGCAGGGGGTTTATTTAACAAGTCATATTTGTGGCTACTGTAACATTACACACAGTTTGAACAGTCACACTGTGTTTGAATATTTCATAGATGGAGCCGTACCCAGTTTGAGAATCACTGATCAAAGTAATATACCCTTAACCCCACAAATAGTCGCTGAAGTAATTCAAAACTAACAGATGTGATAATCCAGAATAAATATTGGTAAAATGAACAAATTAAAATAGGCTTTTGAATAACCTGGACAATATGACGGCACCCTTAATTCAGGGCTTCTCAATTATTTTATGTACGACCCCCCCACCAGGAAGAAGAAAAAAATGTTCGCCCCCCCACTATAAATAGTATCATTTCTCTATAAAATTGTTATAAGTACACCTCTGCATAACATTGTATCCTTATGCAAAGTCGCACTGTGAGTGGGGGGAAAAAGTTGGAAAAGTTGGCAAAAGTCCCGAAAATGATCAAAAATCACACCCAGGTTCGAGTGCCACAAGTCCCGCCGCGTTCCACCCGAGTCCAGGGGTGCCCGACATGTCCAGAAGCCACCCGGCAAAGTCGCACTGTGAGTGGGGGGGAAAAGTTGGAAAAGTTGGCAAAAGTCCCGAAAATGATCAAAAATTAAGATTAAATAAAACATAAAATATTACAACAGAAAAATAACTTAAGATAGTTGTTTAGTCTGTAACAGAAAATAGTTCAAGTGAAAAAAAAAAGAAAAAAAAGTATCCTTATTCAAAATATAAACATATGTTAACTATTATGAACCATTTGATTCTGAAAAATAAAATCAATAAACTATAAAATCAATAAACCTTACCACTTTGAAGTTGATGTAGAGATTTAAGTGTTCCAAATTAAAAAAATATATTTATGACTTATTTTTAACACTTTTATGAGTGGGACCCTTTTGGATCCATACGAATTTTAGTGGGGTTTTTTGTTTTATGTTTGCTTTTAAAACTGTCATTACTCATAAAAAAATAATGAATCTGTCATGTCTGTGTAATCATGTTTTGTGTTAAGTCATGTTTTTGTTTAGTTATAGGACTCTTTAGTTTCTGTCTTTTCACTCCCTTGTCTTGTTTCCATGATTACCCCATTAGTTTCACCTGTTCCACGTTTGGACTCATTGTGCACTCTTGTTTGTCACCATAGCAACCATTAGTTTTCACCTGTCACGTCACGCACCTGTTTCACATTTTGAGTCACGCACCTGCTTTCACTAATCATGTCCATAGTATTTAAGTTCATTCATTTTCTGTTGTTCGGCCTGACGACCTCACACCACATTTATGCTCTGTCCATTTTTTCATGTCCATGTTCACGCTGCTCCTTTTTTGTCCATGCCAAGTAAGTTTTCTTTATTCAAGCCATAGTTTGCAAGTTTTGTTTAATTGTTCATAGTTTATTCTCCGCCACTGTGCGCGCCTTTTGTTTGATCCTTTTTTTTGTATTTATAGTTAATAAATAAATCATGTACCTCAATTCCCGTCTCGCCCGTGCCAACTTTCCGTTGCATCCCGGAAAAGCAAACTCACAAGATCAAGACTTGACAGAATCAAAATAATGTTGTTATGATTTTTTTTTACTTTTTGGAGGCTCCAATTATGTCACATCAAATATTGCAATTTTGGGGGGGTAAATGTTGTAGATTTGATGTTGTTCCTTAACAAAAAGAGCACACGGCATAAAAAAAGTTTTGTATTGACAGATAAATTTGATGTTTATCTTAAGAATTGAACTGAGGTGTACTTACAACAGGATGTATGACTTATTTTTATGAGTGGGGCCCTTTTGGATCCCCGAAGCATTTTTTTTTCTCAAAACTTTCATTGTTAAAAAAAAAAGATAATAAATCCAAATAAATGGCATGAATTATTGACCTATTTACGACTCCTATTACTTCACTTCAAATATTCCTGTTATAATTTTTTTTGGGGGGGGGGAAATATTGCATATTTTGTGTATTGCCATAAAAAACAAGGTTTTCCTCAACAAAAAAGGCATAAAACATACAAAAATATATACTTTATATCGATAGATTGATCTGAAAATGATCTAGATCAGTGATTCTCAAACTGTGGTACAGGTACCACTAGTGACTAGTGGTATGTGGGCTCCATCTAGTGGTACGCCAAATAATCACTTGATTAAATATTCAAACACAGTGTTACTGTTCAAACTGTGGGATGTTACAGTGGCAAAAACCATTAAATATCCCTGTTAAATAAAACTGCTGAATGTTTTTAATGAATACTTAGGCCTACTACGCTCCTGTATTTTAATGTGGCCCATTATGGTGGTACTTGGAGAGACAATATTGTTTTCTTAGGTGGTATTTGGTGAAAAAAGTTTGAGAACCACTGCTCTAGAGATTTAAGCTGTATGACTTATTTTTTACTTTTTTATGACTGAGAACCTAATGGGACCCCGGGACCAAACTTTAAAGTACCAGTCGAGTGGAAAAACAAGTTGCCTCTATATTGAAGTTATTATCATATATATTTCATTTATGACACCAAAAGACTTCTAAAGTTTGCGGGTAAATAGATACGATTAAAATAGTATCAATCTCACGGAGATTCCCGAGCCATTTTGAGAGTTGATGAGGAAGCCAGTTAATGTGATCCGTGACGTAGAGGAGGAACCACAGATCCCTTCCCCATCAACAACAATGCTGATCAAGCGGACTTTGTGAGAGAACGATTATTTTGGGAAAAATTATGATCCAGAAACGTATGTTTTTGAGCCCGAACACAAAGAGGATGAGCACTAAGTTTTAGAACCTGAGTGCTAAACGGATATAGCTTTATTGTAACACTTTAGCAATAGCAGCATTGCTAGGTGCTAAACATACAAACTAACTACAATAAACCATTATAAAACTAACACTTAGTGTAATAGTTCCACTCGCGCTGGGATGCCGACCGATGGGACGTTCACATAATTCCGTTTAGATGAAGATTCAATTACAATCCTCATGAAGGGTTAAAACAAAGTTCTAACAACAAGTGTCTTTTTTTGCCACCTCGGGAGATGTGAAAGTGGACCAGCCTGTCGGTCCATGGCCACATTTGTCTACTAGCAGGTGAGAGATGCATGAATCATAATCTAGAATTTACTTTTATCAAGTTTGAGATAAAGCAGAAGCAGCCGTGAGTCAACAATAGCAGCGTAAGCTAGCATTAGCTTACTGCTATCAATGCGCCGCTAAAATAGTCCGTCTGCGTTAGCGCTTATAATAACAATATCACTCACACTGCAAAAACTGTAATCTAAGTAAGATGAAATATCTCAAATAAGGGTGATATTTGCTTATTTTCTGTCTGATAAGATAATTCTTCTCACTAAGCAGATTTTATGTTAGTGTTTTACTTGTTTTAAGGGTTTTGGTCCTAAATTATCTCATTAAGATATTACAGCTTGTTGCTGAGATTTTATGACCTATATTGAGTAAAATATGCTTGAAACTAGAATATCAACTGATGCAAAGCTGTGTCATCAACACTCACAAGTATAAAACTACTTTTTTAAAGTAATAATTTCTTACTTCAAGCATGAAAAAAAAATCATGATGCCGAGCGTATATCATGATGTCAAGATAATGGCACTAGCATTTAAGAATATTTTTCCACATATTGAGCAAAAAGGTCTTTTTTTTCCTACCAAGAAAAGTGCATTTGTTATTAGTGAAAATATACTTATTTTAAGGTATTTTTGGCTTCATTGAGGTTAGCTAATTTTACTTGTTTTGGAAAGTCTTGACAAGCCAAATGTTCTTGTTCTATTGGCAGATAATTTTGCTTAGTTCAAATAAAATACTCCTAATTTTTATTTATTTGTTTCTTGTTTTTGAACACTGACTTTTTGCAGTACATATTTGGTCCATTTTCAGGTCACGACATGTAAATGGAGTATTGTTGGTGCTTTTTGGATGTTTTTAGAGAGTACAATGAGAGGACTCTCTTTATACCCTCATCTGTTGACTCAATTGTTAGATATGTATTTACGATTTGGAGGGTGACCCAGGGGAACATGCTTTTTCATACAGTATCAAGCTTCTAACCCCGCTTCTAAAATCTGTACGCTACAAATTTTGCTCGTTGTAGCCATTAATCCTGAATTACTCTATTTTGTATCAACAAAAAATCTGTTGTATTAATTTTTTTTTTAGGTTAAAGTGTTTTATTTATTGAACTCCTGACTCAATGTTGCCGATCAATTTGAATGTATTATTATTTGAGTTTATTGAATTTATTTTCAGTGTAAAATGGTTTCAGTTGGTCAAAAAATGTTAATAGTTTAAATCAGGGTCACAAAATATTTAATTTTCCCGGCAATTAATGCCCTTTAAATCTTTTCTGTCACAGACGAAAAACAATAATTCAATTATTCTTTCTTGTAAGATGATCTATATCTATATATATATATATATATATATATATATATATATATATATATATATATATATATATATATATATATATATATATATATATATATATATATATATATGTATGTATGTATGTATGTATATATATTTCTAACCACTAGCCTACTTAGTGGCCTAGTGGTTAGAGTGTCCGCCCTGAGATCGGTAGGTTGTGAGTTCAAACCCCAGCCGAGTCATACCAAAGACTATAAAAATGGGACCCATTACCTCCCTGCTTGGCACTCAGCATCAATGGTTGGAATTGGGGATTAAATCACCAAAAATGATTCCCGGGCGCGGCCACTGCTGCTACCCACTGCTCCCCTCACCTCCCAGGGGGTGAACAAGGGGATGGGTCAAATGCAGAGGACAAATGTCACCACACCTAGTGTGTGTGTGACAATCATTGGTACTTTTAACTTATACAATGTTATGCAGAAGTGTACTTACAACAGTTTCACGGACAAATGATATAGAGTGGGGCTGGGGGGGTGGGGGGGGGGGTTGTTTTCTTCTTTTTTTAAGTGTGGTGGGGGCATAACAGAAAATCATTGAGAAGCACTGCTTTAACCTCCTAAGGCCCAAGCTGTTTGTTTACATGCTTTTTTTTATTTATCTTTGCTATTTGGGCTTATTGGACCCTAATTAGAATAAAAACTAAAAATCATATTTTTATATGATGTACTTAGTCCATAAGTACACAAACGTGTACTTCAAGTGTAGTAACATGCTAATTTTTATTTTTACACTTTTTTTTCCAAATTCCATTGTATGTTATACTCTTCTGACACCACCATATATCAGTATAAGTGTCCATATGTCGGCATAAGACCCCAATTCAGTAGTGTACACAATTTTGGAAATAAGAGCTAAAAGGTGCTGTCCGCGCATGTGGCCACTAAGGCCTTTATTAAGGTAAAAAAATGTTTTACATATTGTATTGGTTTTGAAAAAATATAAAAATGGCTGCCGCGTGCTTTGATTGTTTTAGTGTGGGGCCCTCAGTGGAAAAAATGTGCATGGAAAGGGTATAAAATTGCGAGGTAATTTCGTGTCCCCTGCCATCATCATCATAACAAGCAATAACCAGGACGTTCACACCATGCCTTCAATAAATAAGGTTTAAATCCATTTCACTTCAAGCCGCCACTTTGGGCCTCATTTCTGCCCTTGATGATGGGGTGCGGCGTGTACAAACGCATTAGTGTTGCATGCTGGGAGCGCTGCTTGTTGGTTTTAGTGAAGGCGGTCGCCGAGGTGCGGCGGGGGCGCCTTTCATTAGTCTGTCAAAGCCGATGATATTTAGAGCCCCCTCGCATGCGGCGCCACAAAACTCAATCAATGGCGTGATTCCATAACCCCGCCAGGTGACGCCACCTGTTTTATTGCCCCGCTGATTCCTTCCAATAAACAGTGGCCGCCCGGCGCGGCTTGAAATACTCCACACCCCCCCTTCTCGTGTCGTCTTGGTCTGCCCCCCGAAAGAACGGATGGAAGGAGGTCTTAAACAGAATGGCGGTGATCTGCCGGGGTTATTGATCGTACGGAGCCAAGGAGGTAAATAATGATCGGTGGGGGTTGAAGGAAAACAATTATCCAGCCTGCTGGAAAAGCCCATAAAGTGAAGAACGATAAACACTGTGAAATATGATGGAGCGCCCAGTAATATGTAAACGTCAAAAAGGGCAGGCGGGAGGGCCTGCGAGCGCAGAGATATGAATGATGGATACTTGGGCTGTAAAAAAAATCCATCTTCGAATGACTTGTGATTATTTGTAACAATTCTTAATCGATTAAAATAAATCAGATTTTTTTTCTGTCCTGGCCATTATATATATATTATATATATATATTTTTAAAGTATATATATATATATATATATATATATATATATATATATATATATATACATATATATATATTTTATATACCGTATATATTTAAATATATATATATATGCAAAAAATATATATTTTTCAAAATACATTTTAGATATTTTTTTAATCAATAAAAAAATCGTTAAAATTAAGAATCGTGATTCATTTTAAAAATTGATTTTTTTAATTCTCCATCTGTCCTGTCCAATATAGTTGTTTATATATATATATATATATTTTTTTTTTTTTTTTTTTTTTTTTTTTTTAAATAAATATACTTTTGATTTATTTTTTTTAATCTATGGAGAATTGTTACAATTAAGAATCGCGATAAATTCAAAAATCGCTTTTTAAAATTGTTTTTTATCTGTCTTGTCCAGTATAATTATGTGTGTGTGTGTGTGTGTGTGTGTGTGTGTGTGTATATACACTGTATATCCATCCATCCATCCATTTTTCCACCGCTTGTCTCGTTATATATACAGTATATATATATATATACATATATATATATATATATATATATATATATACATACATACATACATACAGTATACATATATATATATATATATATATATATATATATATATATATATATATATACATATATTTATTTTTTATTATTTTTATTTTTATTTATTTTTATGTTATTTTATTTTTCAATCTATCGAGAATAGTGACAATTAAATATCGCGATTCATTAAAAAAAAAAAAACATTTCTGTCCTGTCCAGTAATTCGATTTAAAATCAATTATCGATACTTTTTAAAAAACTTTGTGTGTCAGTTCTACGATTAACTATATTCCTCCATAAAATAAATAAACAGCTCTGATCAATTTCTATATGACTTCGAAGAAAACTGGTTTAGTTAATTTAATAAAGTGGCTGGACATGACAGAATTTTTTTTTTGGGGGGGGGGGATAAAAAATTCACACATAGGACGGTTTAGTAAGTATGACTTGTTTTAGTTATATTGTAAAACTTACAAACCTTGCTTGGAAAGATGAATGAAGAATCCATATGAGTAGAACCGCTAAGGACGGCTGGAAGACTGAACGGCACTTCTACTTCCGGTTGAAAGCATAACATGGAGACTGCAGCACCTGCAGTGACGGAAGTCGTCCAAAAGATGACGCCAAAAAACAAACGATAACACACCATCCCGGTGCCTTTGCATGTGTTTTGTAAAAAAGCTATTTGCATTATGGCCGTCAGCGGAAAAGAAAATCCATACAATAGCCGCACCGTTTTATAAGCCGCAGTGTAGGGAATTTTTTATTTTTTTTTATCTATTAAGAATAGTTTTAAATATTTTTTGACACCCCTACTGGCCAGACACTAAATCCAATCCTAATGTTGATGTAGATGATCATATCTGTTTTCTTATTTGTATTTGACTTTATTAAATGTTTGGGTAGAATTGTATTAAACAAAACCGTTTTTGTTTTTTTAGTAATATAGACATGTATCACAGCTGTTTATCTATTTTATGGAAGAATGTAGTTAACCATAGAACTGACACCTAATGTTATGAAAAAAAAAGTATTGATTTTGAATCAGGAATTGATTCTGAATCGAATCGTTACCTCCAAGAATGGAATGGAATCAAATGGTGTGGTACCCAAAGAGTCACAGCCCTCGTGGGTATCCTCCATGTTTCATGCCTGCCTTGTTTATCCGCAGACGACAGACGACATCGTTTCATCGGCCGAGTGCTCCAGCGATGACGAGGACCTGGAGGAGTGCGACTCGGGACATACAGGTGGGATGAGTGTGTCAGGTTGTGCTTGCTCAAGTCTAGTCGCCACCCCCCCCTCCCCCCTTTGCCCTCCTTCTTTGATTTGCTTCCGGGGAGCTTCTCCTCCTAGCATCATGTCCCATCAGAGCTTCAAGTGTAACTTAGAAAAGATCGGAGAGAAACGAAAGCCCCCCTCTAGAGCCCACGAGAATTTAGTAGGATTTTGCAGAAAAACGAAATACTTCCTGTATAAATTACCGTCATAAAGTAGACACGCTCGATGCTACCTTTTATACATTAGGATAGCACGTACAAATATGCATGAAAACACTCCTACAGACATCAAACATGGGACGGTTCAGTAAGTACGAATTGTTTTAGTTACATGGAGTGCTGAATGAAGAATCCATACGAGTAGAAACGCTGTGGACGGCCAGAGGACGGAACGGCACTTCCGGTTCTAAGCATTAAACAGCCGCACCTGCAGTGTGTGAACTCGTCAGAAAGATGGCGCTGTAGCACAAACAATAGGTGCTTTTGCAAGTGTTTAATAAAAACTATTTGCATTATGGCCGTCAACGAAGAAATATCTATACATTAGCCGCTCGTTTTATAAGCCGCAGGGTTCAAAGCGTAGGAAAAAAAAAAAAATATATATATATATATATATATATGTATATATATATATATATATACAAAAAATACAACGTACTGTGGGTCTGGATTAGGGCTGCAACAACTAATCGATTAAAATCGATTATAAAAATAGTTGCCGATTAATTTAGTCATCGATTCGTTGAATCAATGCTATACGCATGCGCAGAGTTTTTTTTTTAAATTATTTTATTTATTTATTTTTATTTTATCTATTTATTTATTTATTTATTTATTTTTAATAAACCTTTATTTATAAACTGCAACATTTACAAACAGCTGAGAAACAATAATCAAAATAAGTATGGTGCCAGTATGCTGGTTTTTTTTCAATAAAATACTGGAAAGGATAGAAATGTAGTTTGTCTTGTTTATCCGATTATTAATCGAAGTAATAATCGACATATTAATCGATTATCAAATTAATCGTTAGTTGCAGCCCTAGTCTGGATTAGTTTTTGCCTCATTCCGCGTGAGTGAAAAATCGCGTTCATTTCGATAAGTCCGAAAGAGAAAGAGATGATACGGTATTATCTGCTCACAGATGCTACCTGGTGGTTGTTTGAGCACACTGCAGCTAGTCCTGGATAAATTAACCAACCCCCCCGCGCAGGATTCTCACTGGAATGAGGCATAAACGAATCCAGACCTCCAGACGTCACATCTTTACGCGCGCTATTCAACACGTCTGATTATACCAAATAATCCGTTCCAGTGTCAAACCGTCCACAGCATAACAATACAAATGAATTAATGTTAAAACTTGTAAAATACAGATTAGGGGTGTCCCTTCCTGTACGATACCAATATTGGAGCCTTGGGTTTTGGCCGATACCAATGTTGATACGGTATCAGCGCAACTCATTTGATTATAATTACATTGTTTTGTTGTGTGGATTGTTAGACTTTGTTGATAAAGAAAACAATAGTAGGTATCAAAAACAATCACTTTAGGCTGTCTTTAAGATAAAGTGGGGTAGTAATTTGCTTTTGGTCACAGTAATTCATGAAGTTAAGCTCACGACACAGTAAGTCGAATGATGCGGACACGTTCGTTACTGGATACTTGTAAAACTTTGGAGGCTTTGTATGTGTAAGCAGTATGCAACTATGATTATTTGGTACTTGGTTATATTAACACGTGTTAGCTGGTGTGCTATTACGTGCTTAGCTGTTGTGCAGCTGCTAGCTCCTAGTAAATGACTTTGACTAAATTCCAGATGTTTTCTTGCGGGTTTCAGACCAATATCAAACTCAGGTCAGGACACCCCTAATTAGGGTCCCTGCATCGCAAGGGCCCTATTGAACTTGCAATGTTTTTTATTATTGCTATCTTTATTAAAGGCCCTTAATATGCATGAAAACTTCCCAAATTTTGCAAGCGCATTAGGTCTGGTGAAAAATGTTATATTTTGGGGGCCCCGAAAATGAAATTTCAAAGTTGGCTCTCTAGTACGAAGCCCCTAAAGGGACATGGGGGGAAAAGATGTTTTTATAATTTTTTTTTTTTTTTAATGTTTTTTTTAGACATGTATCTCGTGCGCACGAGAAAGTTTCTCTTGCGCACGAGATACATGTCTAAAAAAAAAAAAAAATGTTTTTTTATTTATTTATTTTTTTATATAACTTTATAAAAAGTTTCTCGTGTGCACGAGATACATTTCCAAAAAAAAAAAAAAAAAAAAATTGTTTTATTTTTTTTAATATAACTTTATAAAAAGTTTCTTGTGTGCACGAGATACATGTCTAAAAAAAATAAAAAAATAAAAGAAATTATTTTTAAAAAAAATTCCCCCATGTCCCTTTAGGGGCTCCGTACTCTAGCGCCACTTTTTAAAAGTAAACAAAAATTAGCCCCTCCCACCAGTTTCACTTTTAGCGCCACAAAATACGCTAGAGACGTCTATAATGACGGGAAGCACGTAAAAGTCATAAAAAACATGTACCTGAAAACGAACAGGAAGTCGGTTTCTGTCGAAAAAAAGTGGTCGTATTTTAACGAACTCCTCCAAGGGACTTTGACCAAATGAGTCGCGGTTAAAATGACACATGCTACACATTTAGGCGATGATAAATTACGAACACTATTAGCATACGGCGTAAGATGTGGGCGTGGCATGGCGCCAAACTTGGCTTTGATGGTTTTTTTCGCCAATTTTAAGCGAAAAAGAGTTGTTGTACTTTAACGAACTCCTCCTAGGGAGTTTGACCAAAACAACAGATACTACACTTATAGGCGATGATAAATGACGAACACTTTTTGCCAGTGCCATAAGATGTGGGCGTGGCTAACGCCAAACTTGGCTCCGATGGTTTTTGGCCAATTTTCAGCGAAAAAGAAAGAGGTTGCACTTTAACAAACTCCTCATAGGGAACAAATGAGTCGCGGTTAGGATGACAGACACTACACATTAAGGCGATGATAAATTTTGAACACTTTTAATCGAGGCCATTACATGTGGGCGTGGCATGGCGCCAAATGTGGCTTCGGTGGTTCGCCACAAAACGCGGAACGTTAATAACTCGGCTACACAAACTCAGATCTTGTTGTTATTATGATGGCAGACTTTGCCTGAACTGTACAACTTTATAGATGTCAATTATGCGACTCGACGGTTCTATGGCCGTCATCACTTTTTTTGTCTTTTCCCTTCAACGGCGGCCTCGCTAACTGGATCACACGCTGGATAGCCTTTTTATAATTGCCGCCCACAAAGTACACGCATAACACAACGCAGCATGTTTTTAGCGTTATTACTTTATCAGTGACACTTTTAATATAAAACCCATCATTTCCTACTAAATTCTTGTGAGATTATTTTGTGTGCGGGCTCAACTTAGTTGTCAGTTGCAGAAGGAGTTTCCCTTTTTTCCATAATTTACCTTTGAACCGAAGTTACACTTAGCCATGGGGCCACTGGTCGCTGACATGAAGACGTGTTGATACTAATTTCGGTCTCTCAGCATTGGGCGGAGAGGCAGCTTTCTAATAAAGTTTGAAATTAGTATCAAGCCCACATGTCGCCCGCACTGATGCTTCAAAATGTATCTGTCCTCCACCCGAGTTCCTCTTGCTGTGATCGTGTTCTCCTTTGACCCAGGATACATTTTGACATTGTTTTTGGGAACAAAGATGCTTTTCAGCATAGACTTGGTGATATGTGGCAGACTAACTGCAACACCTCCTCCTCGTCCTCCTTCTCTTGTTTGTACCTCTGTTCCCTTCCGTTGGAGGCTTGCCTTACCTGAAACATTCTGATAGAGAACAGATATCCTCGAATTTCTGTGCGCATTGTCTCTCTCCCCTCCTCCCTGAACGCACACAAACACACAGTTATGCACACATTAATGCGTGTCTTTGTGACTCCATCACAGGGACGAGTCAGAGCTGGAAATAGTTTGTTTTTTGAGAAACTTGGGTTTCATTGGGCTGTGTTGTTGACGGACAAAATGTCTACCGTTTCGCATTTTTAAAATGTATAATGTATAAACACAATGCAATCCAGTGGAATAAAACACCGTTAAATCAATTATGTAGGTCAAGTATGTTATAATCACCAGAGGTGGATCCGTTACATTTACTTAAGTAACTTTTTGGATAAATTGTACTTGTCAGAGTTCAGTTCATTGATTTATTTAATTCATAAAAAAATCAAACAAAGGAATACAGTACAAATAAATCAATCAACATAACATTAAAGTAAATAAGTTAAAAACGTACATGTGACCCCTTTTTTCACAAATACAACAATTGACTTTCAATGTTGGCGACAACAAAGCCATACTATCATTTTACAACAATTAAGCCAATAATGAAGAAATAATTATACGCAGTCATATCTTTTCATCATCATGATTTTTGCATTTGTTTTAATACAGAAAGACATTTACATTGTTTTGTTCCACTATCAAGTTTGTTCCATAGTAGTTTTAATGCAACATACCGGTACTGTTTATTTTACTTGAGTATTTTTGAGAAGAAAAAAACGCTACTTTTACTCCGTTACATTGATTTTCATTCTGGTGCGTAGTAAGTACAATACCAACAGTATTAACACCTTTTAGGACGCAACAGAAGACTAAACAGCAGAGACAGACACAAAACTACCGAAATTTGGTACCGGTACCGATAAACTGATACTGTCTATATTAAAACTCTCCAATTATGGGTGCAACGATTGGTAAACATTGTCGACAAAAATCATATAAAATGTGTCTGTCAAATATAGTCGTGGCGCCATTGCGAGTGTTTTTCCGCATGTAAACAAGCGAGTTAGCGCAACCGCTGACCAGTAGCAATAGGAGGACAAAAAATGGCTGATGCCAGAGGCAAAAACAAACAGTTTGTTTTTGAGAAACTTGGGTTTCATTGGGCTGTGTTGTTGACGGACAAAATGTCTACCGTTTCGCATTTTTAAAATGTATAATGTATAATCACAATGCAATCCAGTGGAATAAAACACCGTTAAATCAATTATGTAGGTCAAGTATGTTATAATCACCAGAGGTGGATCCGTTACATTTACTTAAGTAACTTTTTGGATAAATTGTACTTGTCACAGTTCAGTTCATTGATTTATTTAATTAATTAACAAATGAAACAAAGGAATACAATAAAAATCAATCAATCAACATAACATTAAAGTAAAATATGAATGAAAAGGAGCAGAAGGAAAGTAAAAATGTATAATATATGTGCCCCCTAATTTCACAAATACAACAATTGACTTTCAATGTTGGTGACGACTAAGCCATATTTTCATTTTACAACAATTGAACCAGGGGTCCCCAAACTTTTTGACTCGGGGGAACGCATTGGGTTAAAATGACTTGGCCGTAGGCCTAACATATATATATAATATTTTTATATATATATATATATATATATACATACATACATATATACGTTAGGTCAGGAAAAACACAGAGGCTATTTCATCCCTACAAGCCTCAGGAAAAAACAAAGAGGCTATTTCATCCCTACAAGCCTGTTTCGCAGGTTTCCCTGCTCTTCAGGGAATTTTATATAAAATTGTATATTCCGCTCTACCCTGGTATTGAGCACTGTATAACGGATAAACCACAGTAATCTCGACTATATATATATATATATATATATATATATATATAAAATCAGGGAAACCTGCGAAACAGGCTTGTAGGGATGATATTGCCTCTGTGTTTTTTCCTGACCTAACGTGTTTATATATATATATATATATATATATATATATATATATATATATATATATATATATATATATATATACACACATATACATACACACACACATATATATATATATATATATATATACACACACACATATACTGTATTTTTCGGAGTATAAGTCGCACCGGAGCATAAGTCGCACCTGCCAAAAATGTATAATAAAGAAGGAAAAAAAAATATGAAAAAAACTGCGACTTATGGTCCGAAAAATACGGTACACATATACATATACACACATATGTATATATCGATGGGAAAGTGTATTTTCTAAAAATACATTTTTCCATCGATAATGAGCGAGCGATAAGTGTGTGCTCTTTCAGTCAATTACTGCGTGAGGAATAAATATATATATATATATATATATTTTTTTTTAACTTGGGAATTCCCGCGGCCCGGATTTTGGACGCTGGCGGGCCGTAGTTTGGGAACCCCTGCATAAAACCAATAATTAAGAAATGATTCTCCTCGGTCATCTTTTCATCATCTTGATTTTTACATTAAACACAGTCAGAGATTTACATTATTTTTTTCCACTATCAAGTTTGTTCCATAGTAGTTTTAATGCGACATACTTTTTATTTTTACTTAAGTATTTTCGAGAAAGAAAAAAAAACGCTACTTTTACTCCGTTGTATTGAGTTTCATTCCGATCGTTACCTTTTATTTATACCACAAGTATTTTTAATCTATTGATTAAGGCGTGTTGATTTGTCAGCGAGCCTTCTTCCGGCAGGCACAGTCACGTGACTCTTTTTGACCAATCCGATGTAAGTACAGGTGATGTCCATTTCACCTACCGAACAAGCACAACGTACAGCTGCGGGAAGCTCAAATAGGTCAGTATGTTTTAAAGTATTTGATGAAATAGAAACCTACTTTTTTAACAAGTGTCAGAAAGTTCCCCAAAGAAGACACTTTAATCACTGTTTGAGACAACTGGTAAGCAGGCACTTCCTAAAACAGTTGACTACAAAAGCGATCTTTTTGTATGTATCTGGTGATCCTAATAACTACAAGTGTCATTTAAACACATTAAAACATCGATAACAACATCAAATAACAGTGGAAAGTTGTACCTATCTGTTAAATCTGGAGCTTGAAAGTTATTCTCGCTAGCTTATTAGCATGTAGCATTATCTTCTTCTACTACGTTCTAACATAGCTAAACAAGCTGAAATGACCACAATCGCCCCCTAGTGTACGAGAGGCACACTGCGTATGGCCATCAGTCACATTAGAGATAAGCGCATGGAAACTAGAACTTCACATGGAGCTGTGAAAATAGAAGAAACTGAATTATTTGACAAATCAGACTAACTTGGAGCATGGAAACGTACTGATGGTAAAAAAAAGGCAGCACAAAACTTCAATGATTACTTTTAAACCAGTAGAAATAACATGTGTGCTGTCAATTGTGGCAGTAGAAATTGTTACATTTCAGCCTACAGGAATTCTACTTCTAAATGCAGTACATTTTAAATTAATTTTTATTTTACACACACCAACTACAATTGTAGTCAAAGAACCATTACAAAATAAAATATCTAGTAAACAAATCAGAAAAAACTCAAATTACTCAATACTTGAGTAGTTTTTTTCACAGAATACTTATTTACTCTTACTCAAGTAATTATTTTGATGACTACTTTTTACTTTTACTTGAGTCATATTGTTCTAAAGTAATGGTACTCATTGTAGTTTTTTTCTGTTTGTAACATTTTCATAATGATCTATAGTAGGAAAGGCATTAATATGGCCCCATTTGTCGCGGTTTACCTGACACTTGAAACGTGACAAATTTGGGTTCGCTATCCACTTTAGCCGCCAGATGGCTATAAAGTGCTGAATATCTTAGATTCCAATTTTGACCACAGTGTCAGTTTCTTTGTAGAGTGGCACTTTTCGTCTTTTTCAGCAGACTACATTGCAAAATTATTAACCCACCAGTCTTCCCCTCTTCCTCTCACGAGAGATCCACCCAGAAATGAGGCCATATGAATCCCTTACCTGCTGTATAGCAAAAACAGCTCAAAGCAACTTTAATTTCGAGACGACTCCTATAGTATAAGAAGTAGACTTTACAGTATCAGCATACAAAGTATGATACAGTACCGATTTGAGATGGGTACCTAATCCGGTACTTTTTTGACGCAGACGGAATTCCATCGGTTCTACCTGATTCACGTAAAACCCAACTGTGACATGTTTCGTTACCTGGGTTGTGCGTGATGTCACGCCCGTTTGCCGACTCAGCATTTGGCGATCACTCCAGCAGCACTGAGAGGGCACTCAGCCAATGTACCTCCAGGTAATGTTGCCATATTTAATGCTAGCAAACTTACTCAAAAACGATCCAACGTAAAGTAAGGCTCCACTATTCCAAAAATGCGCTAGCTTAATGCTAATATACATTGGCTTTGCTGTTGACATGCTACTGATTAGCATTAGCTGTTTTACATGGCGATTTCAACACTTCAATTTTCTGTAATGAAAACTACAACTAAGATGCACGTTACAATCAAACAGCTGGTGCGTAGTAAGTACAATACCTACAGTATTAACACTTTTTAGGGCGCAACAAAAGACTAGACAGCAGAGAGACACACAAAGCTACCAAAAATTGGTACCGGTACTAATAAACTGATACTGTCTATATCAAAAATGCTAATACAATGTGTCTGTCGATTATTGCTCGTGTTTTTCCGGATGTAAAGAAGCGAGTTAGCAGCAATAGGAGGACAAAAAATGTCTGAGGCCAGAGGCAAAAACATCACGGGTAAAAAATGTGGAAATATTTCATCTTAAACACAAAAATGAAAATATTGCAAGCTGGCTAAATTAAAGGCACTAAATATGTGTGCGCTTCGTAATCCGATTAGTCGACTAATCGTTAAGATTGTCGATAACTAGTCGACTATAAAAAATAATCATGAGTTGCAGCATTAATGCAAAATGATTTAAACCTCCATTTTAACCTCAATAATACGTTTTGGCTTTAGCATTTTCAAATAAAATGTCGTAATGATTTACTATAAAATTATAATTTGATCTGTTCCAATTAAAATAGCTTCATCGTATATAATTGGGGCTGCAGCTATCGATTATTTTAGAAATCAAGTAGTTTAGCGATTATTAAGTTTGGTGACTTTAGTAATCGGATAAAACACACACTGACTTAAATGCATATTTTATGGAAAATTGTTGAAATACACAATATTTAACCTTCATTTTTTTTCTCTAATACACAACATTGAAATTGCACTTTTAACACGTGTGCATTAATTAAAATAATAATTTTAAAATAATAGCCACTGTTCATTGTTATATGTACATTTATATTCTATTTATCATTAAAAAGTGTGTATATATATATATATATATATACTGTATTTTTCAGACTATAAGTCGCAGTTTTTTTTCATAGTTTGGCCGGGGGTGCGACTTATACTCAGGGGCGACTTATGTGTGAAATTATTAACACATTACCGTAAAATATCAAATAATATTATTTAGCTCATTCACGTAAGAGACTAGACGTATAAGATTTCATGGGATTTAGCGATTAGGAGTGACAGATTGTTTGGTAAACGTATAGCATGTTCTATATGTTATAGTTATTTGAATGACTCTTACCATAATATGTTACTTTAACATACCAGGCACGTTCTCAGTTGGTTATTTATGCGTCATATAACGTACACTTATTCAGCCTGTTGTTCACTATTCTTTATTTATTTTAAATTGCCTTTCAAATGTCTATTCTTGGTGTTGGGTTTTATCAAATAAATTTCCCCCAAAAATGCGACTTATACTTTAGTGCGACTTATATGTTTTTTTCCTTCTTTATTGTGCATTTTCGGCCGGTGCGACTTATACTCCGGAGGGACTTATACTCGGAAAAATATGATGATATATTTATATATATATATATATATATATATATATATATATATATATATTAAAATAGATATTTATGTGATTGTGTATATACATGTATATGTATATATAAGCATGTATATATTAGTATATATGTATATATACGTGTGTGTGTGTGTATATATATATATATATATATGTATATATATATTAGGGATGTCCCGATCCGATATTTGGATCGGATCGGCTGCCGATATTTGCCAAAAATTGCGTATCGGCAAGGCATGGGAAAATGCCGATCCAGATCCAGTTAAAAAAAAAAACTCCCGTCCGTGTTTTCCAAAGCACCGATTTAAATCATACATTCCACTTTTCTGCTGCTCCCGGATTTCCGTTCCGCATTTTCCAGCACACCTTCAACACATCCACAGGTCTGTAGATTCTCACGCAGTTGCTTTTAGCTGCTGGCATTACACGACAGGCTCTTCTCACTCTTTCCTGTGTCTCCCTCTCACAGACAGTGAGAATTTTGTCTATTTTGTGTTTATCATTGAATAAACAGGTCAGTTTCTTGTTACCAACCATTGTGTATTATTCAAACTCCCCTAATTCAGCTGGCTAGTTGTTATCAAGAGTACTAAAACCCTTTTCAACATGATTCTGACAACTAAGTAGGCTAAATAACTTTAAACTTTAATACATGCTTGGATAGGCCAGTATCGGTCAGTATCGGTATCGGTCAGTATCGGTATCGGATCGGAAATGCAAAAATAATATCGGTATCGGATCGGAAGGGCAAAAACCTGGATCGGGACATCCCTAATATATATATATATATATATATATATATATATATATAGAGTATATGTGTTTGTATACATATGTATTTATATATATATATATATATATATATATATATATATATATATATATATATATATATATATATATATATATATATTCATTCTTATTTTATAATATAGCACAGCACCCACACACCAGCGTTCTCCTGTGCTCTATTGCGGAGATTCTCAAACTGTGGTCGCGGGCTCCATCTAGTGGTACGCCCAAGAATCACTTGATTAAAGTACAGTGTTTTGTTTTCCTACATTCCAACACAGCGTTACTGTTCAACCTGTGTGTCGTGCTACAATGGCCAAAACATCATAAATATACTTTGCCTCGTTTTTAATGAATACTTAGGCCGACTACGCTACTTTATTTTAACGTCGGTCATTATGGTGGTACTTGGAGAGCCTGGTGTTTCCTGAGGTGGTACCTGGTGAAAACAGTTTGAGAATTGTCCACGTATTTAAAGTTTTGGGTATTTTATACATTTTTATTGCTCATTAAAAGATTAACGGAAGCAACAAAACTACAAATCGAAGCTTTTTTCTAGTCGATTTAAGCGATGAATAGTCGCAGCCCTCCTTTTAAACCTGAAAACCCAAGTTCTCTCAAAAGTGCAACAGTTTTTTTTCATGACCCGGTGCATAGTGGCAACATATAGTACGTCCTACAGTACACAGTACAGTACACACAGTACATCCCACCATGTTGACACAGAAATTCATAACCTCATCCCTCGACCCACTTCCAGTCCGAGCAGCCGCATGACATGTTTGAGTTCTTTTGCGTTGCTTTGGTCCTCCTCCCGTGGTGTGAACATCTCCCGTGTTCGACCGAGGCCCCAGCTGCCGGGTCGCACACGTTATTGTTTGGGTTTGATTTGGGAGGGGGGCCCGGCTGGTCTTGTGTACGGGACGCGACTGTTTGGTTGTGTTTCTGTTGTTTTGTCGTCCTCATCATCCGTCGTCCATCCTCCAAGCAAGGACAGAGCCGCCACTCCTCCCGTTTTTTGCCTCATCTTGTGCCGCATGAACTTTTGGTGGTTAGAAAATTCAAAGTTCTCCTCCTCATCGTCAAGTTTTGTGTTGATTTATGATTTCACTTTTCCTTAGACGTAGGGAAAGGCAACAAAATCTTTTCTTGCCATCATCATGTATTTGGTTTTTTTTTTGGCCTTGTGCAGGCGACTCCATTCTGTCTCAAGAAAGTTGTGTGTGAACGAATGACACCCCCCCGCCCCCTCGAGCGTTAAGCCCCTCCCACTTCCATCCATCTCCTTTTGGCCCCGCCTCTTCTGCATATACTGTTTGACTGCAGATGGCATAAAAAAGACTTTTATTGCCACAAAGTATATCTGTTTTTCTATTCTATCTGTTGCTCCAAGTAGAAGGCATTTGTGGCATGCGCCCCCTAGAATCTAACACAACCCGCCACGTCTCCCCGACCTGCTTCTGCATGGATATGTTTGGCCTCCATTTTTCTGTGCCGCTTAAATGTCCGCTGACCCCCCAAGCCTCTTCCAGCCGGCTTGTGCAAGGCGTCTGTTTTCTTAAGTCACTCCCCCTTGAGATGTCTCGCGTCGATGCTTGAGCGTGTTGTGTCCGTCAATATTGTGTTTGTGCGTCATGTCTACAGTGTTTGCTGTGTGATGTTGTCTGTTATACAAAAGTGTGTGCCCTTTTATCCCGTGTGGGTTCCACAGGAGAGATAATAAAGACTTTGGCCATCCTCCGATCGCAATCTAAACGACGACTTGACGGCAAATAAAATGGATGATTCCGCCTTAAAATGTGCAGTAAATACAGTGGGTTAGTCTTTGCCTCATCCCTCACCTATTAACGTGCGACTGAAGAATCCACCACCGACCTGATAAGTCCGAAAGTGATGATACAGTATTATCTCCTCACAGATGCTACCTGGTGGTAGTTTGAGCACACTGCAGTCAGTCATCGATTGTCCCGTTCCTTAATGCTTCAGTCAAACGCAGGATTCTCACTGGAATGAGGCAAAAATACAACCGTACCTACTGTATATAACGCCTGTGATTTAATAGAAAAGGAAATTGTTAGAAAAACCATGACTTAGCTTCAGTCAAACGCAGGATTCTCACAGTAATGAGGCAAAAATGCAATCTTACTTACTGTATATAACACCTGTGATTTATTAGAAAAGGAAATTGTTAAAAAAAACTTGACGTAGCTTCAGTCAAATGCAGGATTCTCACAGGAATGAGGCAAAAATGCAACCTTACCTACTGTATATAACGTTTGTGATTTATTAGAAAAGGAAATTGTTAGAAAACCACGACTTAGTTTCAGTCAAATGCAGGATTCTCACAGGAATGAGGCAAAAATGCAACCTTACCTACTTTATACAGTATAACACCTGTGATTTATTAGAAAAGGAAATTGTTAGAAAAACATGACTTAGCTTTGGTCAAACGCAGGATTCTCACAGGAATGAGGCAAAAATACAACCTTATGTACTGTATATAACGCCTGTGATTTATTAGAAAAGAAAATTGTTAGAAAAACATGACTTAGCTTCAGTCACATGCAGGATTCTCGCTGGAATGAGGCAAAAATGCAACCTTACCTACTGTATATAACACCTGTGATTTATTAGAAAATGAATTTGTTAGGAAAGCATGACGTAGCGTCTGTCAAACGCAGGATTCTCACAGGAATGAGGCAAAAATGCAACCTTACCTACTGTATATAACACCTGTGATTTACTAGAAAATGAATGTGTTAGGAAAGCATGACGTAGCGTCTGTCAAACGCAGGATTCTCACAGGAATGAGGCAAAAATGCAACCTTACCTACTGTATATAACACCTGTGATTTATTAGAAAAGGAAATTGTTAGAAAACCATGACTTAGCTTTAGTCAAATGCAGGATTCTCACAGGAATGAGGCAAAAATGCAACCTTACCTACTGTATATAATGCTTGTGATTTATTAGAAAAGGAAATTGTTAGAAAACCAAGACTTAGCTTCAGTCAAACGCAGGATTCTCACAGGAATGAGGCAAAAATGCAACCTTACCTACTGTATATAACACCTGTGATTTATTAGAAAAGGAAATTGTTAGAAAAACATGACTTGAAGGTATAATTTGTCATTTTTTCCCCCTTAATAAGTAATTGTTATGCTTCGATCATTGTGCTCCAGCTATTAATACAGTAAATAGTAAATACAGTGGGTTAGTTTTTGCCTCATCCCTCACTTAACGTGCGACTGAAGAATCCACCACCGACCTGATAAGTCCGAAGAGATGATACGGTATTATCTCCTGACAGATGCTACCTGGTGGTTGTTTGAGCACACTGCAGTCAGCCCTCGATTGTCCCGCTCCTTAATGCTTCAGTCAAACGCAGGATTCTCACAGTAATGAGGCAAAAATGCAATCTGACCTACTGTATGTAACACCTGTGATTTATTAGAAAAGGAAATTGTTAGAAAAACATGACTTATCTTTGGTCAAACGCAGGATTCTCACAGGAATGAGGCAAAAATGCAACCTTACCTACTGTATATAACACCTGTGATTTATTAAAAAAGGAAATTGTTCGAAAAACATGACTTGACTTAAGTCAAACGCAGGATTCTCACAGGAATGAGGCAAAAATGCAATCTTACCTACTGTATATAACGCCTGTGATTTATTAGAAAATGAATTTGTTAGGAAAGCATGATGTAGCTTCAGTCAAACGCAGGATTCTTACAGGAATGAGGCAAAAATGCAACCGTACCTACTGTATATAACGCCTGTGATTTATTTGAAAAGGAAATTGTTAGAAAAATGTGACTTAGCTTCAGTCACATGCATGATTCTCACTGGAATGAGGCAAAAATACAACCTTACCTACTGTATATAACCCTTGTGATTTATTAGAAAAGGAAATTGTTAGAAAACCATGACTTAGCTTTGGTCAAACGCAGGATTCTCACAGGACTGAGGCAAAAATACAACCTTACCTCCTGTATATAACACCTGTGTTTTATTAGAAAAGGAAATTGTTAGAAAAACATGACTTAGCTTCAGTCACACGCAGGATTCTCACAGGAATGAGGCAAAAATACAACCTTACCTACTGTATATAACGCCTGTGATTTATTAGAAAAGAAAATTGTTAGAAAAACATGACTTAGCTTCAGTCACATGCAGGATTCTCACTGGAATGAGGCAAAAATACAACCTTACCTACTGTATACAACACCTGTGACTTATTAGAAAAGGAAATTGTTAAAAAAAACATGACTTAGCCTTGGTCAAACGCAGGATTCTCACAGGAATGAGGCAAAAATGCAACCTTACCTACTGTATATAACACCTGTGATTTTTTAGATAAGGAAATTGTTAGAAAAACATGACTTAGCTTCAGTCAAACGCAGGATTCTCACAGGAATGACGCAAAAATGCAACCTGACCTACTGTATATAACGCCTGTGATTTATTAGATAAGGGAATTGTTAGAAAAACATGACTTAGCTTCAGTCAAACGCAGGATTCTCACAGGAATGAGGCAACAATACAACCTTAACCCCTGTATATAACACCTGTGATTTATTAGAAAAGAAAATTGTTAGAAAAATATGACTTGAAGGTATAATTAGTCTGTTTTTCCCCCTTAAGTCATGTTTATGCTGCCATCATTGTGCCCCAGCTATTATTGACTGAGTTAAGGCCGTTTTGCACCAATTTCATCGAAACCCCACAATAATAAAATAATCGTATTATAGTTATTAGCCACATTTGCATAATTGGCATGAAGAAGAAAAAAAAAAAAGAAAAACGGCAAGTGAGTGCTTTTAATGATGTTCTAGTTAAAAGGCAGAAAAGCGATACGCGCTTTCATTTCAGAGTCTCAAAATCCCACCACGAAAATGATTGCTTCTTTTGAAAGAGTATCCGATTACTCGCTAAATCGAGTGACAAAGGCCCTGAGTTGACAACACGAATGATGCCTCCTGTTCCATCTTCTTATTCTCTGGCAGACCAGCTGCGTTACGGTGTTTTGTAATGTTTTTATGAGTGACGGCAAAAGGGAACCACTGCATCTATTTGTGGCGGTCTAAATATATATGTATATGTATTTATATGTGTGTATATATGTATATATATATGTGTATATATGTATATATGTGTATATATTTATATGTATATATATATATATATATATATACACAAATTATTTTTTTCAGAAAACTATCACTTGTTTTCACGCTATACCATACTGATTATTATTTTTCATGATCAGAACCAAATATCAGTCCGTCCAGGATCTTGCAGGCTTTTTTTCTGCGATTGCAGCGACCTGAAACGCCTGAATTCGCGGCAACTTTTTAAAAAAGTTGCGGCAAAAGTTGCAAAGTTTCGAGGCTTTTGTGTTTTTCAATAATATTGACTTGTTGTGATTTTATGAGGTTGTTATCAAAGTGTTCCTTATGCCATTAACCCTTTAAAAAGCGCAGGATTGGAAAGCAAAAACTGTATTAATGTTTTACTTGTTTTACACGCTTAAAAGTAGACGGCAGTGAAACTGTTTTAATTATAACTCGTAATATTCATAATAATATTACTAAATAATTAAACATTCATTATGTTCCAACACAATAAAAGCTTGAGTTGAAATTTTTTCACATACTGTAAAAAACCATGATCATCAAATTGAGAAAAATTAACAAAATATAGATAGGCTCCAGCACCCCCCGCGACCCCAAAAGGGACAAGCGGTAGAAAATGGATGGATGGATATATTTCACTTTGTATGCAATGAGTTTATAGTAGGTTGAATTGATCAAATAATGGACTTTTACACGGTATTCTATTATTTTTAGTTTCATCTGTACACACTACTACTACGAGGAAATAATGACCAACAAAACAATTTTTGAAGTAACAAGCTTGCAATTCAAACAATACAAAGTTAGTGGAGACTACAGCCATAAAAGCACATTCAATCTTTTATTAGCTCGCACTAATACGTTCCAGCAAACTGCGAGACTGAGGCCTTGTTCACCCTGCAGGTCAATTCCGATTTTTTTGTTTTGGATTTTTTTAAGTCCGTGTGCACAGTGCAAGTCGGATTTTTTCTTATCTGACCCAGGCGTCTTTTGTACGTGGATATAAATCGGATATACTGTATATATTTGCGATGCGTCCTCAGTGTGAACGCTTCCGTGCCCAGGTCGCATTCACCCGACCAAAACGTCACCAAAAAGCGATAAACGTCATAATTGTTAGCCAAAATAGGTTGCAAAATAAAACGTTGACGACGGAGCAGAAAACTCAGGTGAAAGTTCCTCCGACTGCTCGCCCACAGACACGCTCTCCAAGCAGACATTGAAGAAAAATATCCCGTATAAGAGTCAAAATACTTGTCCTCTTCCTTCTTAATTTTCTATAACAGGGGTGTCCAAACTGCGGGCCAAGTGCGGCCCGCCAATGTTTTCGATTTGCCCCGCGAGATAAGGAATCATGGGAGTTTGCATTCATTTTAAAAATCTAACATTTTTGATGCTGCCATTTTGTCGTCATTTTGCGGACAATGTTGAATTTTTCTTGGTCAATGACCTTATGTTATGCTCTGACTGCGCAGCATTTATTGATATGACCCAATGTAAACAACCTTCCTTCGTCCTGGTGCAAAAATCCAACCAACACAAAATGGTAACTGAACTGTGTGGATATCATATTAAAAAACAATCCAATCTGCATCAAATAATCTAAACTACACGCATTTACATCCATTTCAAAGCATAATGGGAAAAATGAAGAACAATCTCTCCACACTTATCCATGTTTGGCGCATTTTAGCTGCTTGATATTTCTGATTGATTACAAAACTTTAAAGACTTCGTCCCGGAAGTAAACAAGGTACAAGTAGAACTTTTACATACTCTTAATATCCAATTATATTCATTATATATGTGTGTGTGTGTATATATATATATATATATATATATATATATATATATATATATATATATATATATATATATATACATATATATATATGTATATATATATATATATATATATATATATATAGATAGATAGATATAGATATATAGATATATATAATAGTATATATGTGTGTATATATATATATATTAGGGCTGCAACAACTAATCGATTAAAATCGATTATAAAAATAGTTGGCGATTAATTTAGTCCTCGATTCGTAGGATCTATGCTATGCGCATGCGCAGAGGCAATTATTTTATTTCATTTTTTATTTTTATTTTGTATTTTTTAATAAACCTTTATTTCTAAACTGCAACATGTACGAACAGCTGAGAAACAATAATCAAAATAAGTATGGTAGCAGTATGCTGTTTTTTTCCCAATAAAATACTGGAAAGGATAGAAATGTAGTTTGTCTCCTTTATCCGATTATTAATCGATTAATCGAAGTATTAATCAACAGATTAATCGATTATCAAATTAATCGTTAATTGCAGCCCTATTTTATATATATATATATATATATATATATATATATACACACTTAACATGCAGTCAGCTTTCGGCCCTCAACCAAATTTTTTTAGCCCAATGCGGCCCCCAAATCGAAAGGTTTGGACACCTCTGTTCTACGCGCAATATTTTGGTTTCAGAAAATGTTGACTTTGATCACACAAAATCCTTGAAACCGCAACAAATGTGCCAGTACTGAGACCGACGAGAGTTGAAGCTATGTTTATTTCCGTGAACTCTGCACTGCGTGCAACGCCATGTCGTCATGTTCACATGCGGGTCAGACTGCATTCACATTAGAAATTGTATTTATTTTTTTTTTAATGGGAATGGTCGCTAAAAAGTTAAAGTTAAAGTTAAAGTACCAATGATTGTCACACACACACTAGGTGTGGCGAGATTATTCTCTGCATTTGACCCATCACCCTTGATCACCCCCTGGGAGGTGAGGGGAGCAGTGGGCAGCAGCGGTGGCCGCGCCCGGGAATCATTTTGGTGATTTAACCCCCAATTCCAACCCTTGATGCTGAGTGCCAAGCAGGGAGGTAATGGGTCCCATTTTTATAGTCTTTGGTATGACTCGGCCGGGGTTTGAACTCACAACCTACCGATCTCAGGGCGGACACTCTAACCACTAGGCCACGGATTTGACAAAAACTAAATCCGAACTGCACATCTGACCCTGCAGTGTGACGTGGCCTGAGAGTCTGAGCTAACAAAAACAGCTGGGCTAATGCTGTTCCGTCTGGGCGCTGACGTCACTTCGGCACCGCCTTTTAAAGGCACATACACGCACTCTGCTCTCATGAAACATCTCAACTGCATATACGTTTCTTTTAAAGTAATACACTAATTATTTCCCCTAGTAATTAATTGAAGAGTACTTCAATTATTTTGGGCCAAGTAACTAATAGTAATTATCCAAACACTGATGAGATGTCGTTTGACCAAAGACTATGTATGAACAGTGAGTCAGACGCTAGTTTTTACATTCATGTGAATTTTAAAATAATAGATGGATCCCAATGTTAGAGCTTATTCCCTCGTTGACCAATCTTCAACGCAATGCACTCTCAGTCTTAAAGACGCCTGCTCGCCATCTCGCGACATGTGCTCCCTGAAGGAATGTGCCGGCGCAGGTCTTTGAACACAATGCGGACCTCCACAATAGGATTTTCAGCCGCCAAATGACTGACTCTTTCACAATTTCCACTGGCAAAATCACATTAACCTTGGTCGTGCACGCGCGTGGAAATCCCTTCCACTCCGTCGTCTCCCGTTTGGAAGCCTCAGCAACTGCAGGATAGACGCGGGGAAGAGAAGAGAAGTGCTGCCCGACACATTTCCAAACTGCTGAGCTCGTCCGTCAATCACGCACGCAGAAGACGACTTACTTGCTTACTTAATGCCTCTTCGGGAGCCTGACGGTGTACGAAGGGATGGCTTATTTCTGAAGGTGATGAGGAATGCTACCTTTCAGGAGGATTTCTTAACTACTGATAAAGGAGCTAGACCTCGGACGGTCTCCTTTTTTCTTTTATTTCTAAAAGAAAAAGTAACTGCATGCGGAGCGATACGGCGAATAATTTGCATCCTGATAAGCGCAGAGCACAAAAACCTAGGTAGGCGATGTTTGCCAGCAAGATGCAAAATGCTTGCACAAGAGCTTACCCGGAATTAAAGTGTTTACACAAACATCGAGGGTCGCCTGCACTTATTTGAGGGCCTTTTGATGGCAGCAGCAAATGTTTTGTTGATGTAGCTCAAAGCAAACAACAGAGCGCTAACACAGCCAAAACAACACGGGTAGTTACATGAACGACAAACTTGAGTCGTCTGTGATTCGGGATGGGGACCAAACCGAATCCCGCTGGTCCTACGTAATATCCATCGGTGATGTCACGCACTTGGTGATCAACACCAACAAAGAAAGTGTCTCCCAAAAACACTACGACGTTGGTTAGGAAGGGCTCCACTTTTCCAAAAATGCCCTAGCTTGATGGTAATATACAGGTAAAAGCCAGTAAATTAGAATATTTTGAAAAACTTGATTTATTTCAGTAATTGCATTCAAAAGGTGTAACTTGTACATTATATTTATTCATTGCACACAGACTGATGCATTCAAATGTTTATTTCATTTAATTTTGATGATTTGAAGTGGCAACAAATGAAAATCCAAAATTCCGTGTGTCACAAAATTAGAATATTACTTAAGGCTAATACAAAAAAGGGATTTTTAGAAATGTTGGCCAACTGAAAAGTATGAAAATGAAAAATATGAGCATGTACAATACTCAATACTTGGTTGGAGCTCCTTTTGCCTCAATTACTGCGTTAATGCGGCGTGGCATGGAGTCGATGAGTTTCTGGCACTGCTCAGGTGTTATGAGAGCCCAGGTTGCTCTGATAGTGGCCTTCAACTCTTCTGCGTTTTTGGGTCTGGCATTCTGCATCTTCCTTTTCACAATACCCCACAGATTTTCTATGGGGCTAAGGTCAGGGGAGTTGGCGGGCCAATTTAGAACAGAAATACCATGGTCCGTAAACCAGGCACGGGTAGATTTTGCGCTGTGTGCAGGCGCCAAGTCCTG